>NW_028277167.1:8930833-9280416 GCF_051122295.1 Plectrocnemia conspersa | reverse complement strand
AGGGCGTAGGTTGATTGTATCTATTTCAACACAATCAACACAATCAACCAAACAAACATTTTTTATTATTTTATCTTAGATATATTTTTACGAAACGTAATATAAATACCGATAAAATCAATAAATGTTACGTTAATTTTAATTAAATGACAAACAATATACGAATAAAAAGCTACTTAAATTCCCATAATCTAAGTTCATTACCAGAGCACAAATTAGCCATAACCATATTGTACTACGCCCAACGGCAATAAATAAGTCGTAAGGACAGTCGCTCAATATACAATATAAGGAATTGACTTGAGTTTAAAAATTAAAATGTTACGAGAGGAGCTTCCAAAACTTCTATATGTGAGTTTAAAATAATTCATTAAAAGCTTCATTCATATTTAAGTTTTGTATGACACGACTCAATTAAGAAGTCGGGTATGAAAGTAAGTTTATTTATATTTTCATGCTACGATAATATACTGTTAAAAATAGCACTCTTATCTAAAACTACTAAGTCACTGACTACCATTATTAAAAAACAATATCAGTCGAGCGCATTCCATCACATAACATCCTTTCATAAGAAACGTCAAATCGCATCGTTACATTAATTTCGCAACAATCTTGAAACAAAGAAAATATACGTTCGTCCATGCGCATTTTGTGTCCATAAATAAGTTCGAAAATGCGCACACGGACATCACGATCATCAGGAATTCGATCTCCGAAGACCAGGTCGACAATCCTTCGTCTGAGCCATTCTACCATTAGATCTATATACGTTAGAGTGAAGTGCACATATGCAGTTTTGCACTCACGACATTTAACTGGTGCATGCATAGGTTACGGCAATAGACAGACGAAATTGACATCGAACAAGATGTGAGAAATAAGAGCAGTTGCGAATGTATGTTTATGAATGTAAAGCATACAGTACGCACAAAAGTAATGGTTTCTCTCCGCAAAATATAATTCAACTAATACTTGTTAAAAAAAACAGATTATTTAAAATTAACAGAAAGAAAAATATTTAAATATAATATATAAGACAATTAAAAAAATATTGTTGTATTTAAAAAAAGAAACTGTTTAAGCAATGCAATCGATTATGGTGCATGAAAATAATAATGTTGTATTTTATGAAAACACAAAGTATTTTATTATTAATATTAATTAACATTTATAGACGTATATAAATATTTAAGAAAGTTAGAAAATTAATAACATGACTAAAATGTTTAACATAGGAACAGATATATAAAATTTTGTTATTTCGTCACTCACATTTAAATGTAGTTATCTACATGTTTCTGTTGTAGGGAGTCTTGAATAATTTATCAATAGAAAGAGTCAATTGAGCAAAGACGTTTTACGGAAAATCCTCGAGAGAAAACTTCATATAAAAAAACACAAGCATTGAATCACTGTAAGCTAAATTTCTATAACTGTTTGCTACCACTAAGCACTAAGTACGTATTTTATTATTCGCAAAACAATATACCTTTTTTGATCAATAAATAGTTTTTTGTGACCATTAAGAAGCAACCACAATGGTTTATGGTATATTTAATCATCGATTATACCACTGGACTATCGTGCTGGTTTTATTTTTTGTGTAATTTGGAATCTAAAAATATTATATTAGCATGTTTATTATAAACAAATATACAGTACTCAAAATAATTTGCAGGTAGTGCGCCATCATTTAATATTTTTTATTGTTGTGAATGTAATAATATGACTAATACATGCTGAAAAATATGGAGTATAGAAATAATATCAGATAAGTTACATTTGTTTAGTATTGTACAAGCCTTTGACCTCTTTTTAAATTTTGTCTGGCTTTAAATTTTTTCTGAACTTTTTAAACTAGTTGATTGAGCCAAAATCACTTTAAATAACTTTTTTAAGGTAAAATATTGTTTAATTTTGCCGTCAGATTCTAAAAATAGAAGCATAGAAAATATAATTTATCATATTTGGAATATCAGCTATGTTTATATTTTTAATAATGAGTTATATTCATAAAAGAAGTAAGTATTCAAAACTAAAGACCGCTCATGTCGAATTCAGGAAAATATCCGACTAGTAAGTACTACACAGTTTTGACGAAAAAAAATTAATGCTTTCTGCTGCAGCTAAGAAATCATTTTTCATGTATAGATAAAAAAATCTATAATTTGTAAAATATATTGTAAGTGCTCATAAAATAAATAAAAATATATTAAACTCCCAAGGTCAAGAAGAACGCGAAATATTTTTAAGGCTTCTAAATATCATAAAATTTTAAGAACCACTAAATTTGCTTCAGAAAGATTTGATTAAATGAAGGTCTTAATTTGTCTAGGCATAATAAACTACACAACAATTAAACATATAGAAAAACACTAACATGGCGTAAAAAACAGTAAACGTGATGTGAATTGGGTCGAAAAATCGATAATGGCTCAAAATAGCTTTGATGACCTTTGCGCAATTTATATCACAGCTTTGGGCCCTCTAAAATGACGCAAATCAAATTATTTTTTAAAACTACATAATTGTGAGACTCAAACATAATAAAATAATCGCAAAGAATCTGTGCGAAATCGCTAATTTTAAACCAAAAAAATATGACGATTTCATCATGATTACGTCCTGTCTAAGATGATTAAGTTACAGTGAAACAAAACTTAACAAAAAAAAAAGATAACGACTTGCAGTGTCTAAGTATTTAAGCATTTTTCTCTTTGGTTTTTATTTGATCATTTGAGTATATACATATAAATTATAACATTGCATGTAGAAGGTCGCAATTCGTTGTGTTCTAATATGGATTCGATTGCCCAACGATCGAGTTAACAAGGCATGTACAGGTAGGCCGAAATTGAAGATTTTATATTTAATGACCATATAAGATTGATACCTACATGATTTTTCAATGATATCATTGATATAAAGCATTAAATTAATTTTAAATCCGAATTTTGTAGCTGCTCCACTCGTTGATGTCTCTTAAATATAAGTGATTTCAACGATCGGGAAAGATTCAAACCTAAATTTGCATATAAAAATATTGTATATTTAAAAATGTTAAATCAATATATACATATACAAATATGGCTGTAGATTATATACAATTTTCTAAGGACATCTCGTATGGTTAGGCGCGGCGGTTGCGCAACGCAAAGTACTTGTTTGCTTTCAATCAATTAGCTATTAGTCGATACACTTAATCTCACTTGCACAATTATAAAAATAAAGACGGTCGATTGACAAAAAGAGGCAAAACTGGAACGTTTTTATATTATATACTAATATATAAATATATATGAGAAAGATTTAAGAAAGTGTTGCGTAAGTTAAGACTATTTGTATAATATTTAAAACTATTTATCACGCATCGTTAGTGGTTAATGATCGACGTTTGCTGAGAAGAGGTATGAAATTGACACACTATGCCATGTTATTGTCTATGTTCCATTTATGGTAGGAGAGATGAGTATAAATATTTATAGAAGGCGAACATATTTTAAAAACAAAAAATGTTTCGTAAAATTATTCGTAAGCATCATTAAGACGTCTAGAAATGTAGGTACAAAAATATGGGTTAACGAACTGGAAAATTTAAACAATGGACGAAAGAAAAAAATCGGAAAAACACACCATTTTCGTAGAGGGAAACTAGGGGCAGTATACACATGGTTAAGGCAGTGAACATATAATGTGCTCAAATGAAACAAACAAAGCATTATCTGTCTTAAACAGTTACGTACTTAAAATATGAATTCGGTTTCAGTCTGAAGTTATTACAATGCCTACTTGCATGTTAACCTTTAGCAAGGTAACAACTTTTCTAAAGGATGAACGATGACAATAATGAACAATATCGTTTTTGTTTTTTTATTTAGAACAATACAGTGCTAGTTGACACGGAGAAAAAAAAATGGGTACAGTGCATTCACTGTCATAAATTGCACTGGCAAAAATACTCTATAAGCAATATGTTTATGTATTTCATAACTTGTTTATTACCTGTTTTACCGTACTTATTAAATAAAACTGTTTTTGTTCCTTGATCTTAAAACGTCAGAACGAAAATTTACACTATATGCTAATTAAAAAAATATACATTGAAACTATAATATATTATATTTTTTTATGTATTATTACTGTATCATTAAAAAAATATAATATGTTTTTGGTTTCTTGTATAACATTGATAAAGTAATTTTTATTTACCTGTAAATATTTTTAAAAGTATTACTTAAGTTTCAACATTTTAAAAGTATCCATTGTTCCCACATAATTTTGTTTCAGTTTAGTTTTTAACATTTCCCCCAATATCAAGAGGGAATTTTATTATTAGAGCTATTAACTAAATTAGAAACAACTTTTTGTTTATATGTTATATGGGATAGATATTAAAAAAAATATAATAATACATTTTTAGTAATATTCATAAATTAAGAATATTAAAAATAAGCAAATATTTCTTTAAAATCACGTTTATTTGATAAACATCACAAGCATTTATAATTCTTACAAAATAGTATAAAATATAATATATTACACAACTAATAAAAATAAAATATGAGGATTTGAAATATATTTATATCTAATTTTATATAAAAAGAACTTTAGTTCGAAAGGAAAATTTAAGAAAATAGATGACTCAATTAGGAACGTTAGAAATAAAAAAGTAAGAATAAGAATTAAATTTTAGAATAATAAATTAGCACAGAAGAATAAAAATAGAATAGGAATAGATTGTAGTCACTCGACTAAGATTATACTTATCAATAGACGACACTAGTCTTTTAAGGCACGTTTTGGAAGGGGCATTGGTGTTAACGTTCGGATCTTAACCGAATAATTTCAGTGCTGGTAAAGCTGGAACAGCAGGAACTGCTGGAATTACAGCTTTCGCATGCACAACAGGACCTCTCTGCACAATAGCGTTGAACCCGTTGATTGGATCGGCGGTGTAGTATACTGTGCGTAGAACACCATCGGGCTCAACAAGGCTGTAGGACCCCTTCACGACTTCTCCGTTCCTGGACTCCTCTTGGGTCTTCTGGTCTCCGGTCAATGTGTCGTGCACATTGTAAGCGAACGCGTACTGTGGAAATGGATCGTATTGGCTGTTGACGGCTGCTGCTACAGGAAGACCTGGAGCGACAGGAATGACTCCACATTCACTGAAGCCAAAGAGGGCCAGGACGCAGATAACGGTTGCTACCTGATAGTTCAATTTTTAATTATTGTATGTGTCTATGGTGTCTGTGTGAGATATAATGCTTACCTTAAAAGACATGTCGTCAACGTGTGGGTAGTCGATTGACAGAGGAAGCACTTGACTGTGAAAGCACTGAAGAGTGTATGAAATGTAACAGCTGAGTGTTATGCTTTTATAGTGAAATTACCGACGATTACAGCACAAGCATTGTCGCTGAGGAAAGAAATGGGGTGTTGATTAACCGAAGATGAGCATTGAATATTCAATGAACGGACGGAGTTGATTGTTCGTGGTGCACTGGCAGTGATTATTTTTTTTTAATAACGATTTTAAACAGGATTTTTAAACGATTTAAAAATTAAGAAACATTTTAATTAATGATATTAAGCTTTCATCTTAAAAAACTTTTGTTTAAGGTTTTAAGATTTCCGAAGAAATATTTATCAAGATATAGTATTTATATGTTTTATGAAAAACAAACGGATAATAGCTATTCTATTACTATTCTAAAAACTATTACAGAAGTTTTCACTCAAGTGAAAGAGGATATAAAAGCACTTAGCAGCAGAGATGCTACGTTGGTATTTTCCAAATAAATTATTACATTTTTATTGAAAAAGATGAAGAATAAAAATGAATCATTATCAGCAAATAGTTTTAGGTTCTCAAAATATTAAAAAAAATATTGTGTCATATGTTTTATATACAATCAGAACTTCATTCATAAATTTATATATTTTATTAAATGATGTAAAAACCAAGAACTGATGCAACAACAAACAAATAAAAATATTTTTTCAGACTGATTCTATTGACAAAAACTCAAATGATTTTTAATTATTTTGTGTGTATATGTAAAATATATATTTGAGTGAAGTTAAATTTTCACTAACCGTTTCAGTAAAATCATATCTAAATATTACATTTTTTCTGGTAAAAACATATTTCTTCTAGCAAAAATATAATTTAACTAATAAGCGCTAGAGAAATTTATGAAACAATTTCTAAGCCTCCAAATAAAAGATGTAAAGTTAAAGAATGTTTATTAGGTCAATATAATTTCAAATAATAATTTTACTGGGCAATATCAGTGAAAGTGTATTCTTTTACTGCACGAATGATACCACATGATTTCACTGAAATGCTAGTAAAAATATATTTTCATAATATAATATTGCAAGGGTTATTGCTTACTAAGGTTAAGTTTATTTTACTAATGAAAATGTTTATATTAATGTGATTTTAAAGTGCTTTTCAACATGTAACGATATTTTTCTGTTACATAACATAATTACTGGGAACTTTTATGTACCGTTAGACTTGCCTGAGATAAAGCAAATGTATTTCTTTTATGTTGACACGTCACGCATATGATAAAAAATATCGAGCATCTTAAATTAAATATTAAGAAAATTGCGCCGAAATATCAGCCGGTGGGATTTTTTGCATAGATAGGTCGGGACGATATTTTGGCCCTCTGGGACTATGATAGACTTTGATATCCTATCCCGATAAAACTACTTGGGTTAATCCCCTACAATGAGCATTAGTCAAGCACAATTAAATTTTTAATTTAAAAATTATTAAAAAAATATTACATTTTCTCACTGCCACGCGATTAGTAGCGAATGCTGCCAAATGTAGTGCAAAACAAGTGAGCGCATGTCGATTTCCTTTGCGCGGAATGAGTCTTGATGAGTACTCAGGGGAACATTGGATATTCATTGAGAATATACACACGGGAAAGTAGAACTGTCACCAAATTAATTACAAGGTACGACCAACAAAGAGAAAAGGGGAGTACGCACGTGTTTACATTAATGTAATACATGAGAATTAAAATTAAAATAAACATATTTCACCAATTATTTCATGTACCATAAATATAAGAGAAATAATATATATTTTTGGTCCATTACATACATGTAAATATAATTTTATTTTATATTATGTATAGATTATATAAAATATTACAATATTAACATTGTTTATAAAAATAATTATTTAAATAGTATGCATGCCGAAAAAATTGCATAATATTTATTTAATTATTCATGCTATAAAAGAAGTAATTTTTAGATCGAAATGTGCTTTGAATTTTCAATGTCTTATTTTGCCTGAAGAAAACTCAGTAACTCGTGATGATCAAAGAAAGTGACAACGGTAGTCGCGCGTGTTGTGCTTATTAATAATAGCAAGCGATTCTCAAAATATACAAATACACATGTTTGATCAATTTAGAGGTAATCCATATTTATTTATAATTATTTGAAATATATCATAGAAACTCCATATGATATACAAAAATGCTTTTTTTAAGTTTACTAGTGTATAAATTTTCATTAACATAAAAATTTAAATGTTATCTAAGAAAATAAAATACTGTTTACCTCTTATCATGAAAAATATATGACTCGAATGCCAATACATAAATTAGAGTAGATGCATGAAAAAAAATATATGCTAGGTCAGAGTGTGAGAGTTAAGAGTTTTCCACATTTTGAGGACCCCTTTCACTTTCCATCAGTGGTCAACAAATAGGTCGCAGTCGAGTGCCGGAACTGGTTTGGTCATCGCCGAGACATTTTTTGCACGCGTGCCACACATACCAATAAAAAGATGAGATCGAATCGCTGACATTAGCCACTGACGACCTATTATCCAACTGTTATACAATGAACATTTTTTTATTGGCAAACTGCTACTAAAGCGGGGCGCCCTCGATTTTATTAGCGTCTCTAATAAATCATTAATACTAGTATAATGTCTAGAATATAATTTATTATAGGTATATGAATATATATTATATTTTACGTGTCATAGAAAAAATTAGTAGCATTTTTTATTTTAACTTAGACTAAATTAGTACACATATCGATACATTTTTATTAAAAATATAACTACATGATCTCTTTTTGTATCTACAAAAAAATAATAGAATAGTGGTTAAAGTTCTGTATATATTTTTAAATTAAAAATATAATAAAATTATTTATATATAATACAATTTTTAAGGCTCTAAATAAATTTTTTAAATATCTGTCAATATTTATATTTTTTGGTGACCCCGAACAAGACTGATATTAAAAAAAAGACTGTAAAAGTCATTATAAAATATGAATTTAAGTGAATTAGATGGCGCAATATGGCGCTTTAAGTTGAACGATACATTTATTTTTGGTGTACATTTTACATCCTTGACTTTAAAATATGTTTTTAAATGTTACTTGTTACCATTTTTTAAAGGTTGTATATTTTAAAATAAAATATAATTAGAAAGTTTATTTAATGAAGTTAATAATTTATATTACTATATAATTTTGATAAGTTAATTATTTGATTTATTTGAGTTTTATCAAAATTTTCTATTACTATTTAATTGATTGATTGAAATTAAAATAATATTACATATTAACAATATTAAAAAAATACTTTATTTGATGAAACATTTTTTATCCATTAATGTAAATATATTTAAATAAAATCATCACAACTCAACTCTCGTGTTATGAATGTTAAAAATCTAAATAAAAAATATAAATAGCTAAGCTATTGTTTGTTCAGTGCGGTATTAGCGACACCTACACGCATTAGAAAATGATTGTATGTAAAAGTTATGCGCAGTGGTTCAAAAATTTACTAGGATTTCTTATTAAAAATATAAATATATTATCCAAAAAAATATAAAAATTAAGAAATGTATATGATCAAGTGATAACCCTGAATATTTAAAAATTTAGTGGCAAACTGCTTAAGGCTTCACTTAATCAAAAGTCACGAGCAAAATTATGCAAATGAAATAAAATGAAAAATGTGTCAGAAATAACTAAACAAGAACATATTAAGATTTGTATAATGTGCCATGTACATAATAATGATTTTGTAAAACAGGAAGCTCGCTGAAACATCGTATCAAGATGTGTTTCAAAATGGCAAATGCGGGGTATTTTTAATTGTGCTTCTTACGTAAGTCACACTGTTCTTAAAATGAAAATGGTTTTTACGTTTTATATAGCACTAGCCACATAATAGGGTTAGCTAAATAATTATTACTGGTGCGAAACACAGTTACAATAACAAAAACAATGTAAGGTAAGAGTTCATTATGTGGTGACCGTATGCTAAAAAAGATAACGACAAGAACTCGAGCTTTGGACTTTTTTTCATTTAAACATATAAGGCCCCCTAAGACTGCAACTTCCATGCTATATCCACGGAGTGACGCCTTCTTTAGAGGGTCAGCAGCTTGTAACTCAAATTACTTGTATATCAAATTAATTTTCACTATTGAAAAGCATTAATCTATATTAATAAAGAAAATTTAAATAGATTCAAGGCAATTAAAATAGTAAATAGTTTTTCGCTCGTATGTTGAGTTATTTTTTTTAATTATTCGTATCTCGAAATATTCGTAAGTCGAGGTATATAATGATACTATTTTTTACTATGATTTTATATATTTTTGAGGTACTATATTACGTTTTGAGGTTAAGCCTTTTTAAAATTAATTTAATAAATTATTAATGGTTTTGATATCGGTTGTTCTTATATTTAAATTTGAAAGGTGTTGCATTAATTGAGTACATTAATACTGATAAGAGCTAAAAAATACCGTAACTTTTTATTTTTTACTAAGCTCACTAATTATTTTAATATATCATATTATTACTAACGAAATGACATAAGCAAATATATATTTAAAAAAAAACAATTAAATGTTTAAACTTTTAAATTTCTATCTTGTCTGTGAGATTGAAATTAGTTATTATTATATAATTATAATTGCGATCAATAATTAGGTTTGCCTAGATTTTCCTAATCTCACGGATGAATATCATGATGAGTAATTAAAATTGAGCTAGGTCGTATGTATTAGATATTAAAAATTCTCAAATAATGATAAGAATATATTACATTTATTAATAAATTAATGAAACTGAATACAACTACAGAACTGAACATTAAAAATCATTTTATTACCTTCACCGGTGCTATGCAACTCGAACAGTGCACGTATTCTAATTTTTCCCATTTTATTAGCACATTATTATCAGCCGTAACAGCCTGAAATAGATATATGCACGTTAAAAAGCCCGGGGCAAAGGCGTGGTTGTCGTATCACACACATGCCCTGTAATATTTCAGATAGTGTCACAGAAAGCGGAATATAAAAGAAGGCTTGTAAGCGATTACAGCCATAACTTATGAATAATTGACACAAATATCGAACACAATAAACGGTACCTATATTCACTGACTGAGATAATTATTATGAATCTATAGATAAGAAGCTAAGAAACGATTTGAGAAAGCAATAATTATTATTTATAAATAATTGCACTCAAGTGATCCGAACGGTTGTTATATTTCACCAGATACGGTGAAAGGTTGCGATAGTTTGCAAAATTGGCTGATGCAAACGGTTTAGGAACTTTGTCATACTGATATGTACGCATATATTGTGCGAAGAGGCCAGGGTCAGATTTAGAATTGCATTACTGAGCATTTGCATTAAAATGATGTCAATATTGAAAATATAATAATCATTTTTTATTATATAAATTTATAGTAACATTAGGTGTTTATATTAAAAAAAATATTATCTGCACCTAATTTAATTTTTGGTTTAAAAGTTTTGGTTAAGATTCATTATCTATTTATCTATATATAAAATGTGTATGTATTTATAACATTTGATTTAAACATATTGCATAAATGTTTGATAATAATTGCAAACATTTATGCAATAGATATAAATCATTTTGAAGATATAAAAATTTATTATCAATATTATTATAGTTATGGTATAATTTTCTATATTTATTTAATCTCTATGTTAAATATTACTTAACGTTTCAATTAAAGCAAACAAGAATAAAAATTAAAAATAATATTCAGAGAGCGATAAAAAAATAGACTACCATCAGTATAATTATTCTAACCAATATATGTACATATATGTAAAAATAATAAACTTAACATTTTTTATACTATTTAACAGAGTTCTACGTTAATTTATTTTTACGTAAACGTCCAAATTATTGCTACGTTAAGAATATTCCCGTCAAAAATCAGCAGTAAACATACGTGTTTATGGTTAAATAGCGACACTGGATGAATACATATATATTTTTGTATTAAATGAGGATAGAATCTAAAATATATACATGTCATTCATTATATAACTATAAGGTCAGAATAGCACCTGAAAGGTCTAGACTGGTAACACAAAAGCTACGGGTTCGAGTCACGGCAGCAAACTCAAAATTTTATTTAAAAAAAATGCGCTATTATTTGATAAAAATAAATTACCGATTATAAATTATAATACACACATTAATTGATAATTAAATATATAGATATCACCAACTCTAAGGCCAAAAAGTTTGGTGGTTAATACTTGTAGGTATTCATTAGGTCTGATAAAACATATTTAGAATAATATAATATAATTTTATCAGCTTTTTTAAAAGTACTCTAATATAATTTTCAAAATGTTATCTATTTATTATTTTTAGATTATTTATTTACTATAATGATCTAACAGGTAACCAAAATGTGTCATTTTATACCATATATATGGCGCATGAAAAAATACACAGATTACTAAATAAATGGATTTGACTTTAGATTAAGCGCTTTTCAAATGAGTTATTAATTATATTAATTAATTTTATTTTTACTTAAAAATATAGATTTTTTTGGTTTTTATATAATAATTTTATGTATAATATTAGTTAATGATAACGCATTTAAAAATCTAATACTTATTTGTGGAAATTAAGACAACGGATAACAATTAGAAAACATAACAGAACAATTAAATATATTTTAAAATAACATTTCATTTTAATATGAAATTTTCACTTAAATTGTCACTTAAAAAATCACAAAAAACTGTACGAAACCCCAGAATAAATTTTTTACCGTAAAACAATATTTTTACAATAATTTATTAGTTACTGGTTTTACTCACATATCAAAGCAAAATTTTATAAAAAATGGTTTTTAATCGTTATTGATTCAGAGAATCAGATTTTATTACCTTCATTTGTATGATGTTTTTTCATACTGATTCAAGATAATCAAGGACCATTTTTGATCAAGTTTTGACACACGCACTTCTCGCATGATACTGCTTTGATTGAACTAGTTTCTCGCGCAATGTGTAGCGCTTTCGTCCATTGTCGAAGGAGAGGCACAATCGGCGTTAACGTCACAAGTAAGTGGTTGGGGTGGTAGTCAGATCAGTATATAAAGGTGGGCACAACTTCACCACCGTATCAGAGTAGCACCAGCTGAGATCACACAGAGGGTCACACAACAGCACCAGCAAAAATATGATGTCCAAAGTAAGTAAAACTATCAATTACTAATATATTAATTATAAATAATCAATTGGGCTAAATACAATTATTGTTTCAGTTAGTATTCCTTTTAGCTGTAAGCTATGCCAGCGCCGGTCTCATCGGCGCTCCGGCCCTTGTCAACCCTTATGGAGCCTACGCTGCTCCAGCTGTAGCCAAAGTAGTATCCCCAGCGTACTCAGCCTATGCCCACCCAGCCTATCCAGCATACGGACCAGCCATTGCTAAAGTAGCCGTCCCAGCCATAGCCAAAGTAGCCGTAGCCGACGAATACGACCCCAACCCACAATACAGCTACTCTTATGACATCCAAGTAAGTGATTATTAAATAAAATACAATGAAGTTAAATTGATAGACAGCGTTATTAGTAAATTAAGATAAACGCAAAATTTAACTGTTTAGTTTCTAGAATAAAAAACATACTCAGCTTCAATACAGTATGTGATTAAAATTAACTTTTAAATGTAGAGAGTGTTATCAAGTAATGGTTAATGTCAAATTTGCGTGCAAACTTCATAGTAAAATTGGTCTGAAAACAAACAGTCGTGAAAAAGTTCAATCAAATTTAATAAACGCAATTTCCGTTTTAAAATTGCACAATTAACTTTGCTCACTACTATCTAGTAATATTTTATATTATATATTCAGTGAATTTGATTTAAATATAGTTATTTAAAATATATAAATAAATAACTTGATAAGCTTTATTGGCAAAATTATACTATTATTTGATAAAACGTATTACTAAAAAATCAATCAAATTTAATAAACTTTTATATTGTCTGAAAAATCAGAATTAGTGATTTTATATAATTAAAATTCATATCGATCAATACAGATTAGATTTTCTAGATTTTTTCTAATCTCACAGATGAATATCGTAATGCTTAATAAATAACTAAATTGCAATCAAGCTAAGTCGTACATATTATATATAAAAAATTCTATAATAATAAGCTACTTCAGCTGATAGAGAATGTCATATATTAAAAAAAATAATAATAAAATTAAAAATAACACCTCTTTGAGTTGGGTTGTATATTACTCACAATAAAAAACTTAACGTCAATGATTACAGTCTTAAGTCTTTACCTATAGAATTACTAATTAATATAAGACTTATACAACATTTATATACTATGAGTGTTTTTTAAGTTAAAAACATAAAAAACAATATTTTAATAACTTATTTAATAATTATTTCCTGCAAATTTTAAGACTATAACTGGTTTCGCATAACACGCGCCTAAGTGCTCACTAATATTTCTGTGAGTCTTGCTTTATGATGGATACATTCATACATAATCGACTTTCATTGTTTTCAAGCTCTTTACTTTACATACTACTACTACATAATAATCGCCACTTATGTGCGTCTAAAAGGATACTAAAAATATTTTTTAATTCGTATAACACAAATATTTATTATTTCAGGATGCCCTGACCGGAGACTCTAAGGCCCAACATGAGACTCGCAATGGAGACGTAGTCCAAGGATCCTACACCTTGATCGAACCCGATGGCACCAGGCGTACAGTCGACTACACCGCCGACCCCGTTAACGGATTCAACGCCGTAGTTCACAAAGAGCCAGTCGTCGTAGCCAAAGCTGTAGTCCCAGCCGTAGCCAAGGCATTCATCCCAGCCGTAGCCAAAGCCGTGTACCCCGCTGCCCCATTGGGACTGGCCAGGCCCTACGGGTACCCGTATGCCGCCCATGCCGCCGTTCCAGTCGGCGGACACTACCTCGGCTAGATCCCGAATGATCCAGAATTCCTGTCTGCCACGCTACCGGTAGACAACCGACCTATGAATAAGACTTAGAAACCACCCTTCATACCTTATGATCATCATCAACATCATGCTTCTGACCAAGGCAAATAAACGATAATGTAATTGAATGTACATCTGAAAATGTACACTGTATAGTTTAATAGTATTTATTATGTATTTGATACAACCGCGTGTACAAAATATAAAACATTTAATATAAAATTAACTTGATTTTTCATTAACAATATAAAACACATAGAATAGAGAACTGTTATAAATGAAAGTGAAGGAAATATTACACACGGCAAAGCGTTTAATGTTGAACAGAGAACCAATGCTTATAAATTAAAGGTCGTAAGTTCAACTTTTTTATATGGATCCACAACATTTTTAATTTTCTTCGTGTCTGAAAGATCATATTTAATGATTATTATTAATTATAATTTTGATTGATCACATCACATTGGGTTTTCCTAGCTTTTCTTTATCATATTCGTTAATATTGGGATGATAGTTAAAATCGAGCTAGATTCAAGCTTTATGATATGAAATAATATATGTATCATTAAAGATAATTAGTTTTTAATTTTTATTTTTATTATTAAAATACAATAATAAGATATTTTACTAGGGATCAGATAGACAAACATCTGAGATATGTGCACTATTTGAATTAATCGTCGTTTAACAAGAAGTATATTAATTTTCAGAACAATCTTATTTTATGTAAATAATATTTTTAGAACCAAGAATAATCAGAGTATAAGCTAATGGATTTATGAATAGCCTTGCAGAAAACCATTAGCGCTTAAACGTGATCTATCGTATCGATTCGAATAACGAAATGTACAGAAATATTCTCAAAATATCATCACCTAGCGAGTAGGTACAAATTTCATCGTTGAGCACTGCTATAAAAGTATATTTTTCTGATAAAAGCAAAGATTGGTTTAGGGATCTGGTTGGGACGTTCGTCTCCGCTCTTTTTTTAGATCAATAATGATAAGATCAATAATTTAAATATATTTGGTGTGTTAATTGTATATCTTTTTAATTTATATTTAATACATTTAAGCTTTCTTATGACAGAGGACATTTTTGTAAATGTAAAAAATATTATAATGCTCGGCTAAACTAGGAGAAGGTATAAAAATATTTTTTAATTTATTTAAACTTAATTTTATTAACTGGCATTAAAACAATAATAATCAAATTTACAAGCATCTTAGTCTAATATTTTAACTTAGACGCCATAAATATTTCTTTAACTTTTTCCGAAGCGTACATACTTTTATATATTTTTAATTATTTATAAATAGTATAAATAATTTATGGATAAATTTAAAGCGGCTAATGCAGCTATAATATCATCTTGTGATGATTTTTTGGTGAAACAATCCATGTAATTACAAATTCGTAATAGCTGTTCTAAATATATAATGAACATGTAATTCTAATAAAAATATGTAGTAACTGTAATTGGGTTTAAAAATGAGACAAAAGTTTTCGTTATTGAAACTTTTTTATATTCCATAAAATATAATATTATATTTTATTAATATAATTTAATGATTGTTATCGATATAGTAAAAAATATAAAAAACATCGTATTATGCCACATTGGAATTGCTCTTGGAAGCCTTGGATAGTAAATTGTAGTAGCAATTTTGAGATTGATCTAATCTAATGCTTCCTCCACACTCTCTGAAAGTAGGCATGGACGGAAAATATAATGTGTTAATTCGGGGCTACTTCGGTCGAGTTCGGGTCTGCCCGCTCTAATGTCTCGGCGACCTCGACCATATTCGGTAGACCTTTGGTTCGGTAACTTCCCGAGAGTGTAGAGGAAGCATTACAATAGATTAGATCAATATCGAAATTCAGCAAAAAAAATTTTTTTTAGCAAGTAAAATTTATTAATATTTTTGTGTAAATGATAAATATTCATTTTGCATGGAAGTCCATGATTTATAGTAACTGTCATTTGACGATACATTGAACATTATGCCACTATTGTTTTAAGACAAACTTGAAACAATGAAAAATCTGCTTTCAAGCACCGAATATCTGCTTGCAAATATTGATTTTTTGAAACGCAATAAAAGTTTTTTCTTAAACAATTGATAACTAGCGATGAAAAGTCGATTCAGTAGAACAACATTATTTGAAAATTATTACGGTCAATGCAGTATAAGCCAGGGCAGCACAACGACTAAAGTTTAGTATAGATTCTAATGACATAGCCCACTTTTCAACGACAAAATTTTTCATCGCACACCTTTGAAAAACACTTTCTATCTCGTTGAAAAATAAATTGTAAACGTAGCAGTGCTCATATATTTTTTAAATTTTACCAAAATATTAACGTAGCTTGTGCAATTTTAGAATTTAAAATAGATATTTTAAAAATAAAATAAAATTATTTAATTAAATACAAAAAAAATGCACACAGTATTTTCACTATATTATTGATTAATATAAAAATAAAATAATATCAGCATTACAAAATAATATCAGTTATATTTTTATTACGAAATTAACTAATTTGCACAGTTAAAATGTTTCTAACTGTACTTTCGTACTGTTAATGAAAAATAACAGTACGAAAATAGGGTAATGTATTATACCTACATTCATAAAAAAACTAATATTGTTATCATTCAACTGTCGCTTAGAAAGGAGACTATGAAATGAACATTTATGGACGTATGTAAGAAACGAGAGGATCAATAAATCACGGGCTAGTTCAACATTGAGGTTGATAGACGTTGCGCAATATATCGATATATGCCCACACGCATACACACATATATACATTTTAAGCACATTATACTAAATATAATTATTATTATAATTAAATATTCCAATGCAATGTTCGCTCTTATGATAATTACATAGTCATGCAAGTGCGACTCAGATATTGAGAGCATACACATAATTCTAAGCATTATACACCCAAAGGGCATAAGGTGGAGTTAAATAATGTTAACTTTCAAAATGTCAATCTACATTTTGAACGACTCAAATGTCATACTCTTTTACGTATTAAGCGATACAAGTTTTAATCTAATACTAACTGTAAATTAAGTGCTTATGTATACATAAGCGTATATAATGTTAGAACATATAGTTATAAATTAAACCAAGAGCAGTCTATATATAATTCAAGTAATACACTGCCATTGTTAAAATGAGCAAGTGTCCAAGAATAAATAACATTAAATAACACCTACCTGTTAAGTCCATTTTGTAACGCTGATGATCACTCAAAACGACCACTAGATGAATGAACAGCTTCCAATTAGCGGTCCATAATAACTGAGGCATCTTCGAGTTGCGATTGACTATTTAAGTCAGAAATGCGGTTTATGCACTCATCTCAAGTATTGTGCAATTTACAAGAGTATCTCCGATACGAGATTCGCTCTCAAAAATTATTCAATAAAATAAAACATTAAAACGGTAATAAAATTATTATACTATTAAAAAATGAATGTATTTATATTGAATAAATAAAAAAATAATAAGTAATAAATTCTATTTTGAAATACGCGTTTCGATCCAAAACGATAAAACTGTTACGGCGAGAGTCGTTAGATGGCGTTGAAATTGAAACGTATACATGATAGTTAAATTTAACTTACCCAGAACACCAAGCACCTCTAGGCCCTGTCAAAAAGGCTCTCTTTGTTTTCCAGGTTGCTGCTGCGCGTGCAGAACGACTTTTCTGCTGAGTCTGAACATTGCTGTAGCGCTGAAGATCTTCAGATTGTCGAGTTCTGAATGCTGACACAACGTGGTTCTAAAACAACATTACAAATTAATAATAGAAATGCAAACAAATAATCAAACTACTATTAGAAATTTAACTTCTAAAAACAAATTAAAAGAATTGAAATGATTTTCATATACATTTATATTTTTTGTAAATAGTATTTAATTAAAATCACATCAAGATATTATTATTTATAGCAAAAAGTACAAACATACGGCTCAAAAAAGTGGTTATAAGGTTGAATTGTACTTTATTTGAGAATTCATTATAGTATGTTTCATTGCATATAAAGTACATACCAGACAAAAAACGAATCACTAATCTAAGTATCGAGAATTTAAGATATAGCGGTAATATTTTGTAACATTATAACTTTATATTATTAATTTAGGGGTATGCCTATATTCTTGTTGAGCTCGACCTTTTGGTGTAAAAATATTTATAAAAGTTGTAATCCCAAATTATTTACAATTCGGTTTAAGTGAAAAAAATGGATATTATTGTGTATTCAACAATTAAGATTCCGACAAGACAATTTTTTAATAATATTCTACAAAAATTCATTATTATTATGCAATCAGCAATTAAATTCTCAACAAGAAAATTTGTGAAGATATTTTAGGGTAAGATCTCAATTATGATAGCATATTGTACACAAATATACAGCTTTTTATGGTAGTTTTAGAGTCTAAAACGACATTTAAAGGTTTACAAAATCAACCATAATTTAACCAAGAATAAAAATATATAGCTCTATATTAACATTTCAGAGTACAAAACACGACTTAAACACGTTTAAAAGACCAAAAAATTAAAAAACAATTTCACTAAATACATAAAAAATATGTAGCCTTTAAATATTTATTAGCAAAAAACAAAAAAATTAGGGTTCTAAAACACAAGTTAAAGACCTCAAAAATTAAAAATAAATTGATTAAGTATAAAAACATGTAGCCACTAAAAATGATTTTAGGGAACAACACACGAACTTTAGGGTCTAAAACGAGAGTAAAAGCCTCAAATATAAACGTTTTTGAACAAAGTATAGTAAAATCTAGCTTTTTATTGTAGTTTTAGGGTTATTAAACGCGTAAAAGGCCTTTAAAATCACCAATAATTCACCTCACAAACAAAATATGTAGATTTTATAAATATTTTAGGCCACAAAACACAACTTTTAGGGTCTAAAACACGAGTGAAAGACCTCAAATATCACCGCTTATTGTACTTAGTATACCAATATAAAGCTTTTTATGGTAATTTTAGGGTCTAAAACGAGGGTAAAAGGCCTCAAATATCATCGCTTATTGAACGAAGTATAGTAAAATCCAGCTTTTTATTGTCGTTATAGGGTTGAAAAACGTGTAAAAGACCTCAAAAATTAACAATAATTCCACTCACCACTAAAATATGTATGTTTTTAGAAATATTTTAGGCCAAAAAACACAACTTTTAGGGTCTAAAACACGAATAAAAGACCTCCAATATCATCGCTTATTGTACTTAGTATACTAATATAAGGCTTTTTATGGTAATTTTAGGGTCTAAAACGAGGGTAAAAGCCTTAAATATCAACGCTTATTGAACGAAGTATAGTAAAATCTAGCTTTTTATTGTAGTTTAAGGGTTAATAAACGCGTAAAAGACCTTTAAAATAAGCAATAATTCACCTCACTACCAAAATATGTAGATTTTTATAATTATTTTATGCCACAAAGCACAACTTTTAGGGTCTAAACACGAGTAAAAGACCTCAAATATCATCGCTTATTGTACTTAGTATATCAATATACGGCTTTTTAAGATATTTTTAGGGTCTAAAACGAGAGTAATAGGCCTCAAATATCATCGCTTATTGAACGAAGTATAGTAAAATCTAGCTTTTTATTGTCGTTTTAGGGTTAATAAACGTGTAAAAGACCATAAAAATGACAAATAATTCACCTCACTATCAAAATATGTATCTTTTTATAAATATTTAAGGGCACAAAACACAAATTTTACGGTTCTAAAACACGGTTTTAAACCCCTAAAATTGAAAATAAATTGATTAAATATAAAAACATGTAGCTACTAAAAAATAATTTAGGGCGCAAAACACGAACTTTGGGGTCTAAAACGAGAGTAAAAGCCTTAAATATCAACGCTTATTGAACGAAGTATAGTAAAATCTAGTTTTTTATTGTAGTTTAAAGGTTAATAGACGCGTAAAAGACCTTTAAAATAACCAATAATTCACCTCACTAACAAAATATGTAGATTTTTATAAATATTTTAGGCCACAAAACACAACTTTTAGGGTCTAAACACGAGTGAAAGACCTCAAATATCACCGCTTATTGTACTTAGTATACCAATATAAAGCTTTTTATGGTAATTTTAGGGTCTAAAACGAGGGTAAAAGGCCTCAAATATCATCGCTTATTGAACGAAATATAGTAAAATCTACAAATCAACAATAATTCCAGTCACTATTAAAATATGTAGCTTTTTATAAATATTTAAGGGCACAAAAGACAAATTTTAGGGTTCTAAAACTCGATTAAAGACCTTATAAATTATTATTTATTGGACTAAGTATGGTAATATCCAGCTTGCTATGGTTGTTTTAGATATTAAAACACGTGTAAAAGACCTCAAAAATCAACAATAATATAATGATAAATTAGTAAGAAAACACGAATATCAGAGTCTAAGACACTAATTAAAGACCTTGAACATCATTTTATATTGAAGGGCAGTAATCCAGCGTTTTATAATCGCTTTAGACGGGTGATTTTTGAGAAATCGGCATAAATTTTAATGCGGATTTCAAATTTCAGATTTTCAGAAGGGATACACAAATAAAGCTTTTTGCAAGGACAGAGCGTCAACGGTAATTAACAATGTTATAGAACCAATAACGGGTATACCACTAGTTATATCGAATAATATATTTATATTGCATTATTCATATAGAAAATATTGGCGTGTACAAATAAACAATAAAAAAATACTGTAAGCTCTTTTAATATTTAACCGTTTGACGCCACTGAATAAATAGCAACCGAGGAATACCATTGTGGCACAGTTATACAGTAAATTATGCAATTTTAGAAAAGAACGAATCATTGTAGTTGACCGCAGTCGTTTCACATATTTGAATAATAGGTTTTATTATTACAGAAAATTGCAATAAAATCAGGGGCTTTCAATATTTTGAGTTTACCTAGACCAGAAATTAAATAAATATAATGTGTTGTAATCCTAAGAAAAGAGTATATAAAAATATGTTTTTGAACTTTAAACGCTTAAGATATAAATAAGGCAATGACAGATATATTTGTAAAGTAAAAAATCAAAACAAGTAAAACGAAAGCGATTTTATTCACTCGATTTTTTTCAGGGTCAGCGTAACGTGGCATATTTATTTAGATAAGAGCAACATCTTTTTCATTAACACCGCTAAGAGCGAGGTTATTCAGTGATTCAGTTTATGGCAATCACGGTATAAATAGGTAAAATGGTCTTATTAATTTAAAGCAGGAAGAAGATACGTTCATGGAGTTTGTGATGTTTATAACAACCATCCGTTGTCATTAAAGAACCGTTAAAAAATTAAGAACTCGTTTTGATATACGTTTAACGATTGATGAATATATTGAAGTGTCTAAAACAGTTATTTACGAAAAGAAATAATACGTTGTATATTTACTTCTCGGTTTTTTTTGGTAGTTTAAGCGATAAGTCTATTTGACATTTCATACACGACATCTATGGAATATTACCTGGAAAAGTGTCTTGGCATGCATCTGATCCCTAGCTCTCGCTTGAGCACCTGCTTTGCACGCCTCGTAGCATTCTGCCCAGAAGGTGTTTAATGGTTCTGCAACCAGTCGACTGGTTTCTCTGTCGTACGCTATGCTCAAAGGTCTGACCTGCAAAAATGGAGATAAAAACACATTAAAAAAATATATATATAATGTATATATTTTCGCAACATTTCACCGTTATGGCTCTAAATTTGCGCGCTTAACATTCGAAACTCATCTAGAAAACGTCACGAGGAAATGCAAAACACGTCGAGTCGTGACTGCAATTTTATTTCGTTATTTCTCGACAAACATCTGCAGAATCAGGAAAAATGCACGATGCGCTCAATATAGTTGTGAAACATTTTAACAGTGTTCAAAGATGTTTTTTTATATTATTTTATATTACGTATAATTAAATAATTAACAGAGTAATTGCTAAAAGATAACATATGGTTTTAAAAGTGAAGGTGAAACAAATTGCACAAATATTAATTATAAACGCAAGTCAACGACATAAAGATTTCTAAGCTTAATTAAATACATAATTGTTCGTGACTGAAGCCCAGCTTAATGATGAGTATGACAAAACTATCAAAGAGAGATTGCTGTGAAGTGAGTCACTTAAATGCATGTATATACACCATGCGGTCACCCAAAATGTATAATTATTTTGTAATTAAAATACATGAGTTATTTATATTTGTTTACATGTAATTTAATTCGAATTCGCAATGTAATTACTTAATTATTTTATAATAAAGTAACAGCCGATGTATCATATGGTCAAATTTATTGTTGAGTAAATTTAGTATTTTTTAAAATAGTGGTTTATAAAAAAGCTACGTTTATTTTATTCATTTACATTACTGTGGCGACCACCCTAAATCGTTACATTTAAACAACGGTATTTAAGCAGATAGCTAGAAAGGAATTTTGAGAAGAACGGTTTGGCGGTATGACGCAAAAAAAATATTCTAGCGCAATTTACGTTTTTAAATCGAGATTTATTGTAAACTGGCACGATAACATGCGATAAATGCGTTCTATAAAAACAACTGTAGCGTTTATGAGATAACAACGGAATTCCAATACCACTCAAATCAACTATGATTGGTAAAGGAGGTGCCAGAGGGATAATTGTGACCTCCTGCCGTTTCTTAGCCAGAACAACACCGTAAGGAAAATACGCACGCAAGTTTAGAACTATGCTTGCTACCAGTGGAGCTCGCGCTAAGTCAACACGGACGATTCAACTTAGACCTTAAATATGATACTATCAAAGTTTGAAAGAAAGCAGCCTTTCTAATTCGATCGTGATATTTGGTTAAATCAACTTAAATCGCCAAGAGTTCGACTCAAAACTCGGGCTTTGAACCGATTTATCACGTATCTAATGTACATCTAAATTGTCGACACCGCAATCATAAAAGTTTATAGTCACTGCAAATCTGCCATTTACTTTAGAAAATTGTGTACATTGATAAACTATAAGTTTATAGGTGTATAAAATTACACTTTTTCACTTTTAGGTTAATTACTTTACATTATACTTCTACAATTCTGACACATAGGATATGTATTAACAAAATCTCCAAAATACTAAGTAATCATAGAACACATTCAACTTACTTCAGAAAAAAGTGTACGAGGGTGAATTCATGGAAATACAAACAGATAAATAAAAGAAGCAATAAAATAATTGTAAGTACTACACACTTTTGACACTGTAAATTTGATGATTATTGGAATTTACGCTTACAACAGAAACTGTTACAGCGTACTAGGGAAATAAAGTGATTGTACGTGAGAAAGACTGGACCTAGATTCTCAAGAAATGTTTAGTTAAACTGGTTTATAAAAATTAATTATTTTAGATGTTGCATCTAGAAATTATGTAAATAAATCAAGTGTTCCAAATTCTATGATTTATATCATAGCAAGTCAACCATATTGATGTGATCCGTCAAATTATGCAATACACACTCGTCAAGTAATCAATATTCATGTATAGAAATCATCCAAGATTGATTGTGAGCAGTTTCAAAGTGACATACTCATGTCATGTCTGCCATACGAGACGTATTGAAATTGTAATATGTACATACATAATACATTCATATTCTTCGAAGAAAAGTCAAAATATTAAGTCAGAGTTTTTCCTCAATTAATGTAACTTTAATTTGTGATAGTTTCGTATAAATTTCTTTAATAAACCATAATAATAAAGCATTGCTAATTCCTTTGAATTAAAAATTTCCTCACTATTTTTTATTAACATAACAATACAATTTCACCGATGCGGTTAGTGTTAGCCAACGTGAATTAAAAATTAAATCTCTCTCAGTGCCTGTCATGTTCTTGAGCAATATTCTTTCATTAGTGATTGTCATCAATCACTGCCGGCGTTAAAATCCTGTCATGTCACGTGTCACTTAGATTATCTTATTTGTCTTATTTTATCATTTCCTTATGATTGTTCTTTGAGGCAGCGTGCGTGACGCATAATCCGTTATTGCACCTTTTGGTTCTTAAAGCTTTAAGTTCGATCGCATTTCCTCTTTACGCTTAACTTCCTACTTTTTGTGCCTTTCGATGACATGTCAGTCTCGATCCGCTTTGCGTGACTTTGACTAAAACTCGTGACAGTTCGAAGCTTCCGTCCGTGTGTTTGCCGATTTTGTGTCATTGTTAAACGGTTCTTTTTAAAATAACACAAAGGGAAATCTCGATGTGTGAATCTTCCCAATTTGAATTTCCGGCATTTAGCGATTCGAGTGAAATTCTGAGTGATTTGAGGCGAATTCAGTTATTAACTGTGCAAAAAATGTTTATTTGAATAATCACATTTTTTGTCATCTTAAAAGTAGATTTGTGGATTATTAAATGTATGAGGAAATTTACCCGAATGAGATCTAGTTTATCCGGATGTGGTAAAGCAGTTGACCAAAGATAATATTAATTTATTTAGATGACGGTAATCTTTGTTTTTCATAACTAGTTTAGTAGTTCATTGTACTTGTAAGTAGTTAGTCACTACTTAACTTCTCGGTGCCAAAAATGTTTAAATAAAAAATGAATAGCTTTAATCTGAAGCATGATATTAGATACATAAACACTTTTTTATATTTATTTATAGAATCCATTTTTTTTTCTTAATAAAAACAAAGTACATTTAAAAAAAGTATGTTATTTTAACTCTTTAAACATAGCATATTCATACAAAATTATAATTCTAGAATGAAGGAAATCATTCTTTTAATAGCAGTATTTAAATTGTATTTTTATTAAAGCGTAGTATAACTCGCGTTCTATTGTATTATAGATTCTTCTGGATAAACACAATACACGTATATAAATATTTAGCAGACCCTACATCGAGAAAGCAATGAATTGTATCCCAACACAAAAAGGCTCTAAGATACAAATACTGATACGAATCCTTGCTTTGCTTATTTTTTTGTTTCTAAATTATTAGTGTTTAATTATTTAAAAATTGTTTAATTGTTGTCGGTTTTTGAAGACGATATAAAACTGATTCTAAATATAGTCCTTACAAATATCTCAGATAAGTTTGTTACCTAGCCTTACTTGTTTTAAAATGGCGGCGATACAAAAATTAAAAATCGTAACTTTGGCAAAAAAACTCGAGAAATACAAATGTTTTTTCAACTTTTTTGTGTATTTATGTGGGGTTTTGAGGACACGAGAACTGCCATAGTTTTAACTATATAGGCGTAAATCTTGTTATAAAAATAAGCTTTAATAATATCTGCACTAAGTTATCTTGTTTTAAAATGACTTCGATGCAAAAAGATCTTTGTCAATAAACGTAAAGAAGTCAAAAATATTCAATAATAGAAAATAAATTAAAATATTTTTTCAAATGGCATTTAAATAAAATATAACAGTTTTGGAGAACATGATTACAGCAGTAGGATTAATCATATTGCCAAAAAAAACTTTAAAAATATACTGTAAAAAGGGCAAAAATGTTCTATAATATATATATATGAAAATACTAAAATCATTACTTTACACTAGTAAACGTCACAGTTTCCACTTTTTATCCAAAACACACGGACGCTGAACTAACACAATCATACTGTAGGATTTGACAACCAGTTACTGTGATATTACATATATATTTTTTTATATTTTTTTTGTGCGAAATAGGCCAAAATATTAATTTTATAGCCGGATGTAACACAGACGAAAAACCTTGAAATGAGAATTGCTGTTTAAACAAGAACAAGCGAGACAACGAATAATATTACGCGCATGTATTGTTTCTCCCTCGCATACTTAAACAATTCATTCACAAAAAGAATGCCGATGCACTATTGCAGTACGATTTTTTAAGTATCAGTTAATAGCAAACTGTCTTTGGATGCGGTACTCACACAATTTTTCATAGTGATTTTTAAAAAATTAAAAATGAACTACCAATCATCTTCTTCTACATCATTAGAAAGTGGTAGTCTTGATGAAATGAAACCAAAGAAAACTGCCCAAAGGAGGTTTTTTTGATATTAAGTAATTATAATTTGTCTGTTTGTGTTTATGACTTGGCTCTAGCACGCGCGAATGTATGTGTGTAAAATTGGAAGCTGTGACGTACACTGCTTTACACACTTTGACATACAGAAAGCTACCTAGTTCTTGAGACCTTTGCCGGACAAAATTTTCCGTCTTAAAGTATATTATTTTTGATAAAATAACAAGAATTGCTACCGCTAGAAATAATTAAATAAAAATATTTGTAAAAAATGACGTTTAAGTTTGTTCGATATTTTAGCAGATAAGTATCAAAGTATCATATATATTTTAGCGTTATGGTGTTACTGTATTTTAAAAGCAACTTAGCGAATTTGGTTGTGCAAAACCATCACGATGAACATTGAAGTAATTATAATGTGAAGCGCAGTTAAAAGTAGCCCGAACGTGTTACATTTACATATTAAAATAAATCGTCTTGGTTTGGTTGTATATCTGGTAATAAAACAAGTTTGATCTCCTTTTACGGGATTGGGCGGAAAATAATGCAAAACACACAGTATTATGTCACAAATTCAAGGTCTCGACTTTCGCCAATGCCACCAAGATGCGAGGTCACCATAGCGGCACAAATATCTCCTCCGTCCGCGTTCAAAGCACGAAAGTGACCCAACCGTGAGCGGTCAGGCACTGTGTGCGCTTGAAAGTGAACCCGCAAGTTAAACACTAGCCATCTTCGTTATGCGACGAAGCGAATCGTTTTTCACATCCAAAACCAATCTAACAACAAGGAAAAACTTTTGACACATGACTGATGATAACCGACTAGAGGTGGTGAACCTTTTAATTGAGGGTCAAATTTGAGATATTTTGCATGATTTTTTTTGCTCTCCCACAACCTATCCCGAGCGATATGATGACTGAGCGGTATCAAATACGTGATAGGTTACATTGGAAAGTTTTTTAGTGTTATATTTTTGCGATAAGTTTCACCGGTTACCATTTTCAAATGTCGTTATCCAACTCGCATTGTATCATTTGTGCGCACTTATTATATCGAAGAAATGGAAGATCGATTAAATAACGATCAAATCGACAGTAGTCATCAATCAGCTTCTATAAGAATCCCATTGTTTTAAAGTCGTATGGTTTAATAAATCGGAAGATTTGATATTAAGTGCAGGAATTCTGCGACCAATTTATTGTAGAAAAGTTGAACGCGAATAGCGTAAAATAAATAAACGCCTTCCATGAATTCTTAACACATTTTTCAAATATGTTGAACACTTAACATTACATGTGTGTGTATTTTTAATAATTAAGTAAACGAAAATGTTAAGTAAACGCTTAGGTTCGTAAATCAATATTTGTTTTAACGAAAGTTATTAGATATATGTATAATAAATTAGGTTGTTTAATTTAAAGTGGCCAATTTTTTTAGTGAGACGTAAAACGGTACATTTTTTTAAACTACAAGTTAAATATTCAAAACATGCTTTATTCACAGAAAATTCCCAATACAACAACGATCGAATCCTTTGCTTATAAAAATAAAATAATAATAAACGAATAAATAACGCTAAATGTTTAAGAAGGTGAAAATCTTAAGAGAAAGGTTAGAAGTGTATGAAGAATAAGGCAAAAATTACAATCCTAAGTATGAGGTCTCGTACTAGCTTCTAGTCCATTAACCAACTATGCATGGTTTCAATTTACCGAAAATTTAATTCCGCTGTAATAGTATTGTCTAATTTGAGAAACAATCGATGAATGATATCCTCAGAATACCGTCATACTGATACAATATTTTTTTCAGGTGCAAACTCTGAACCCATTTCTCATTGCATGTAATGATGCTCTTTAACGAATTGTTTTTGAGAACTAATAAACAACCGACTTCAAAACGTTGCAGTTTTTACCTAAAGGTCAATTCGTGCGGTACCCATTTGTCCATTTTTTGCACCTTTCCTATAGCAGCAAGTTATTATTTTTATTTTTTATAACCTGACAGGCATAAACATTAGCGTTACAACAGAGTAAAAAAGTACCTGTAAAACTAGCACAAATAGCGCATTTTAATAAATAATAATTTGAATCAATTATCGCAGTTTCTGTGTTACCTGTTTATATCTCAAGGACTAAGCTATCTCAAATACAATAGTTGCAAGAG
Organism: Plectrocnemia conspersa; assembly: GCF_051122295.1. NCBI lineage: Eukaryota > Metazoa > Arthropoda > Insecta > Trichoptera > Polycentropodidae > Plectrocnemia > Plectrocnemia conspersa. The sequence goes on along the minus strand of NW_028277167.1, from coordinate 9,251,833 downwards.
AAACTACTAAATCTGATGTTTATTTGTTTTTAGATTTGTTATCAAGAGCAGATGGAGGACTTCCACTGGACTCATTTTCAAGATTATTATCGCCAGTATAAAATTTGCCTAACTAACGATATACAGTTCTCTGACTAATAGTACTTTCGCCAAATCTCAAATTATTATTTTTCGTGGCCTGTGCCGAGTTGTATTTTTTTGTCAAAACCATAATGCATAGTATCCCAAAAAATAAATAAAAAAACTAATGTAAAGTAAAAACATAAAGAACATAACCGTGAAATAAATAAAAATATATGGTAGTAAATAAGCATACATTAGCATATAAAACAATCTAATATTTATGTGTGGATTAAGGTTAATTATATTTATTTTTTAGAGTTAAAAGCGATTTTATTGCAAATTAATTTTGAGTGATTAAAAATTTTTGTCGTTTGTAAATGTATGGTAAATTTTCTTTTCTCAACTTTTTATTATATCATAAAATAACTATTAACGACAAAGTAGTTCTAACAACTTTTGAAAACACCCATAAATATCTAACAAAAATAAATAAAATAACTAGTGGTATGATTCGGTGAATAATGCCTGAAAGATTTGAGTTCAAATACTATATGAACTCTAGTGTTTTTCAATTCCTCTGGAGGATCGAAATTAATGATTTTTTAAAATTAATGATACCGATCATCATTAGATATTCTGGTATTTCGATGCTTTTCATTTCCCGAGAAATGAATAGTACTCTCATTTTTTCTTCTCAAATTTTTCGAGATTTCTCGAGAAATTTTAATAAAGACAATAATAATAAGTGAATACTCGAAAGACCAGAACAGATCGATCTACTTCGACTGCATTGAGTTACTAAGTAATTTCAGGCTTCCGTATTTATACCAGAATAGTAAAGAAAATTATTGTCAATAACAGTTGTTGCTACTTTACATTGTTCATATTTTGAATAAGTTAAAGATAAGAAAACAGGAAAATTTAATGGCGCAACTATATAGAGCCTCCATACATTTTTGCAATCTGCCGATTCCCACGCGGATCGGTTTCTTTGTATCTGATTAATAATGTAGTTTATAGATTGCCAAAGAAAATCGGCAACAATTTAACTAATTCCGACATTTATTTACAACTTTCAAGAAAACATACATATTTTCAAATATCTGGCACGGATACATCATTTTTATGAAGAAGTATAAAAATAAATGCAAAGATTGTATAATAAAACATGTGAAAATAGTCGTACAAATTACATTTCAACTAAAAAAAGGCTCGATGAATTTTTTTTGGAATATATGAAAATTTCTCGAGAAATGAGAATTCTAGATTTGGAAGTTTTCTCGTGAAATTTTTGACATTTATCGAGAAGAAACACTAATCATCAAGGATTATTTTTTTTAATATTACTGATATGTCTTACATAGTAATACATTAATTGTCAGCGTAAGTAATGAAATATATGTTTTTAAATATTAAAATATATGTACTTTCAGTCTGGACGTCTCATTACTTAACTAGTAGTTGTTTCTTGTGTTTACCCCGTTATAACACATCGTGAAAAGTGATTAAATTTTTAATGGTTTTGATGTGATATTTTTTTATTATTAAATTACAAGATACATTATACTAAGTTACTTGCCATTAAATACTAAATTATTTGAATGCCTGTAGCTTACTTTCTTTATAAAACGTTCAATAAAAAGCAATTATTTAGTTATATTACACCGATATAGCAACTCCTAATTAATTTAAAAAAATGTAATCGAACAATAGATCACTACAAAATCAGTGTTACAATACTCATTATCTAGCGTGTAACCAGCGCCATTTTATCACTTAGCAATGAACGTGAAAATGCGTAAAAGCGGAAAAGTTCCATTGACAAGTGAAACACACCAACATAAATAATAAGATAAAAAAATAATTCGCATCAGTTCTTTCGTACATTTTACACGATCGCTTCTGCGTACGCAGCCGTGCATCTACAATGCATTTTTTTTCATTAATTTGTATGTGTAGTTCTCCACGTGCGTTTACCGGTAGAACGAAAGTATCATATTCACTTTAAGCGTTGAATATTTTCTCACACTGAAGTGAAATTAGTATGGTCGTATTTACGCAGGAAAAACGATTACGAGACTGTCTATATTATTGCCAGAAATCGAGAGACATGCAAGAGACGGCGCGTGCAAATTGCCACTTTCGATTTTTCCACAATTCGACATATTATTATGATGAGTAGTATCTTTCTGCGTACGTAGAGAGATAAAGACGCATTAGAAACAGAAATTAAATATACGTTAATAGTAATGCATTTACGTGCCGCAATACGTAAAGCTTTTCGTACAAAGAAAGTATTTGATTATACAATGTATCTTTTTTTTAAATTAAATTTCACTAATATTCTAAGTGAGTTATCATAGTTTTAAAAAAACGTGTTGTTATTTTTTATAAATTCATCACTTTGTTAGTTGTATTAAAGCGTAATTTTTTAGCTTGGCAATAAAATAATGGTTGATTTGTTTTATTGATTTATTATCATAAAGATTTAAAATAGGAATGTTTGTACTTTTATTAGTATTGTCAATATTGAAATGATGGCAATTTACTAGTCACGTTATATAAATTAAATAAATATAAGATACAAAATTTAACTGCTTATATCTCATGTACTGTAAAAGCTATATAAAAATCAAAAGCTTTCAGAACCGCTGTAAGTCAAACAACAAACTGTCCTCAATCGTTTGCATGAGAAAGTGGAAAAAATGTTACTCATTCCTATACATATTATAAATATTATATATGGTTAATGATTATATAAAAAGCTATATTTATTTTAATATACTATATAATAGTGATCGACCTACACGTGTCAACAAACGTTGAACTGTTTTAACTGACAATGTATATTATCATGTAACAAAAATGTCTCTCGATAACATCAATGAATTTAGCTGAAATGTTTTATCTCATCCACCTTACTCTTTTCGACTACCATTTTTTTTATGGATCCAACAATTCCTAGATGAAAAAAATCAAAATGCAAATAGGGGAATATCAGAAAATTTTTCATCAAAGCCTTTAACATGTGCTAATGGAATTAAAAAAATGAACGAGTGGTAGGAGAAGGTTATATCTTTAGAAATAAATTTAATTTTAAAGCATTTAAATAAAAATAAACATTAAAAAGTAATTTTGGGATTATCTAATATATAAAATATATTTTACGTGAGTATCTTTGTTTAAATAAGACCGATGACATTAACGTGTGCGAATATTATGTTTAAATTTACAAATACAAATAAGTATACTACGAATCGTTCAAACATAAGTGTTCATCTGACATTTTGACAGATAATTAGTTAAATATGCTGTAAAATATAAACAACTTCCAGTATATTTGTTTTAAATACCAAATTGGTAAGACTTTAGATGTAAAGGTTAGCTGAAATGAAAGACAATATAATTTGCCTCTTTTGCTGCGTTTTTTTGATATATTTAACTTATTCACAACAATATAAAAAATAACAAATAATAAGTTATACTATTTGAACTAAAAGATTAAATAATTCTAGTCAATTAAAAAAATTAAATTGTATTTTATAAAAAATAAATGTATTATCTATTGTGTGATTAAATTTATAAAATATACCCAGCGGTTTCTAATAATATAATATATTTAGTTACTAAATTAATTAAACTTTTTTTGTGATATCTGATATTAATAACATAAGATAGAAAACAACTTTTTATAACTACTCCATACCTACATTTATATTTCTTATTTTTATAACAAGAAATAAAAAACGCACACCAATTAATTTCCTAATTAAGTCATTGCAACACTTTGAAGTGACAAGTTAGACACTGCGTTAAAAAAATAAATAATAATGATACTAAGCTATGAGCTATCGCGTGAAAGTATAATATAAAAAATATATACTACGTTGTAAACGCCATCTCTCAACTAAAACCTGTACCTAGATTGTATGTAAATTTTACAAATTTTACATAAATAATAATCAAAAAATATACATATTTCCGTTGTGCGCCAAATGCGTTACAACGAGACTTAAAACAAATATTGTAAATCAGTGACATATATTTTATTAACTATAAACTTACAAGCAATATATATCACTTTGCAGCTGGGGCCGGTTTTTAATAATATCGCATTTTTATAAATAAAGAAATCAGGTTTGTGGGACCCGAACCCTCGGCCTTTAGATTATCAATCTATCGCCTTACGGACTATGTCTTACGTCTTAAATTATATTGTGACATGTGACACAGTGCTTATAATATCAACCGCTGATTTAAATTATTAAACCCATATTACATATTATAATGTATTATTATATAGATATAAAACGAAATTATGATATATTTTTTATATAAAGAATTTGAGACTTAGATCAATTAACTTGGTGAAATTTTAAAATATTTTTTTAAATGGAACATTTAAAATTTGGAACTTCTGAACTCATATTTGTAGTACGGCAAAATATTTTTAAAATTATTATAATTTGTACGGTCAAATTAAATATACTTTTTTAAGTTGACGTCATGTGATTTTTTTTCGCCCTGCCATTAAAAAGCTGAAGCATTAAGCTAAAAAAATTCTAAATATTTATTAATAACTAATATATCTAGATCTAAAAAATCACATTGGTGATGTTTTTCAAAAAAAAATGGCAATTTAGGAATAAAATATAAACTCATTAGTATTCTAGAATATCCAAAAATTTTAAACTGCGAACTTTTTGACACAAGTGTCAGGGAAAATAATAATTATTAATCAAACGGTAATAAATAAGATAAGCTGGGAGAAGGGGAGTGATAAATATTGATGTTTATGGCATTTAGGTTAATGAAAGATCTAGAACCAATGCTAAAAGATTTTTTACAAAATTGCTATATTTTTTTCGGATGACTCTTCCGAGTCCAAGAAGCTAAGAATTACACAATACAATTTTGGTGGCCATTGTGTTACAATGACTATTGTGCTTTTATCCTTTATGGTGGCAAATCTTATCCTTTCAATGACCTCTTTATTTATGTTTACAGAAAAAAAGTCGCATAGTGCATATCTATGGAATACGGTCGTTAAGTCATCACGACAAAAAAATACGAATTAGTAGTGAAGAGTGAGTCTATGCGTTATCGTGGTAGTAAATTTCAAGAATTGTTTGCCCGCAATTCTAATTGTTTTTTCGGATTGCCTTATGCTATATAGCTATAATTAACAATCACTCCAATATCAATATATTTCAATATATTATATTAATCAGAGAATCCTGACATTCGTTCAAACTTCGCGCCTTTTATCATAGCTCTTTAAGGTGACTTTTGTTTCGATGTCATATGTTATCGTGCGATAAAAAAAATGTGTGTCGTAAGCGACAAAAATTGCTCTGTTTTTGTTAAAAAATCAAGTTTTGGAGCAAATTTAGCTGCTACTCGTTTAATTGAGAACCATGACATTCGATGAAAGTTTAGCCCTGGTTCAACAACTATAGAATATTTAGCAGCTCAAATGCCCAAAATGTCAGTCAAAATTCTGGAAACTATTTATAGTTTTGTGTCGGTTTTTCCGACCACGACTGTCACTCGCGACTGCCCAGGTAGGAGGTCGTATTAGCGCAGTGTACCGAAACAGAAGCCCGACTAAGTAAAGGCTGAAACTTGATGTTTTGAATTGATATTGCATTTAAATTATATTTACTTTACTTATTTTTTAATTAATATGATAGTAAAGCAATGTGTTATATCTGCCATTTTTTATAAAATACATCAATAACGCAGTGTACTAGATGAGGTTTTTAATTGTCAGTGGGCAGAAACAACTACTGAACGATAGACTGAAAATGTTTGTATCATCCAAAACAATTTTTTCAACATGTATAATATAAATGATAATTTAGACAGGTGAAAAGCTTAAGAACATAATTAAGTTGTTATAAAATATCACTGACAATCATAAGAGCAATTAATAATTTATATAAAACCATAAATGCTAATAATTATATGCAATTTTATCGCACAAACAAAAGACCATAAAGATACAATGAAAACATTATAGGCGTGTCAAACTGACGCCCGTGAAGTTATTACTAGTGATTGATTCGACTTTGAACATCGCAATCAATTAGCGAGTAAAATCTCACTGATTATACACCACCGACAACCTTAAGTTAAGATTATTACTATTTTACAGAACAAAAGTTTTAAAAAAAAGATGAGCACGTCGCGAATTACGTCTATTAATCGTGCGAAATTGTTAGATTTCCATTTGAGCAAAAAAAATATCATGTATGTAGCTAACGAACGACGGGTTGAACGCCTTTGGTTAATCTGAAAAAAAAACTTTCCATTTTGCGTGCTCGTACCGAGATAAAAAAAATGTTTGAGAACCAAAAGCTCGGTATGCAGATGCTGTGTAGAAAAGACAATTAAGCTAATATAAGTGCTGAGAGCCGACTGCGTGTGTACTGAGACAGTTAAATTTTAACTCAAACAATCAAATCGTTGTTGGAATATAATAATTATAATTGTATTCAACGAAATAATGAACTAATAAACCTATTGACATATTAAAAAAAATTAACTTGCCCGAAAATTATCGATAAAGTTTTACGATACCACTTACTTTCTCTGCAAAGTAATAAAAATCGTTATAAAAGTACTAACCGAAAAATAACAACAACATTGCGTAAATCGAACCGTTAAACGTGACTTGAACGTCCGTTTCGAATTAAAATTTGAGTTAATTATACACCACGACAGCGATTAAGGATTGTTACACTAAATAATGAAAGCATATTTACATAACCAAGCTAATTTTTAACTTAATTATTTATTAAACGCTCACGCTCGATAGATGAATATAATAATTAATTATAAATACGAAAGAGTTTTATTATATCAGGATTTTATTAAGCGTATCAAAATCTGCTCAGTGATATGTAAACTCTTACTTACATAATCATGCGAGCGATAAAATCTAATCTGAAGGAAAACAGATACAAAATCAAACATTGTTAATCCAGATTAGCATAATATATACCGAAATAATTTCTAAAAATAATATATGCAAGATTTTATTATTATAAAATTATTAATAGGAACGAAACAGATTTTTAAAATTAATTAGAGAAAAACTAGCGCCAATGACCCGACACAGTTTATCTGACGTGATCAGATAAATGATTGGGTGTTACGAATCCAAAGATTAACGACTTCTGTATTATATTAAATTATATTTATTTAGGTCGAATATTTGTCGATAGAATAAAAAGTGACACAAATAGAAAAACACATTCCAAAATGAACCACTGTGATTAATCTTCAATTGCTAAATTTTATTAATTATTTAATAATGTATTGTATAATTCAATTAAACCTAAAAGGAAATTGTAAAAAATACAAATTACTCATTTTATATTATTATTTGTCAACGGTTTTTAAAGTAAACTATCAAATAAATATAAATTTAGACATTACATAAAGAACTTGAAGCATCAATCAATATCAAGTTAAACTCTATAATAACGATGGCTAATAAATATATACGATATTCAATAACTGTTCGTTTTGATGACCGTTATATATTATATAAAATACATTGATCGATGATTGATTTAATGGGGAAAAACTTTAGTTTTATTTAACAAAGACTTTTGAGACAAATTTTTAAATTAGAGATCTATATAAACTAAACTCCAATTATGCCAAAAACTATTATTATATTCAAGTTAGACTACCGCTATAACCTAACAGGCGTTAATGTAACAATGGTACACAACTTTTCGTTTCAATTTTTAAACTTTGAACGTTTTTGCTGACTTTGCTCAACTGGACAGTAGTCCCGAGCAATATTTGCGCCAAAGTCAGCGAGTTTTTGAAATATTGAAATACTCAAGCGACTATTGAATTTGTAAAGACGGCGTTACATTTATCTACAAATTATTTCTATATTTGATATCAAAATTGACATAATTTATAAGCTTAGCAATCGCTTTTTTTATAAATTACTTATTTCTTTGTAATAAAAAGCAATATTTGTATCAATATTTTAGGACTAGTGTTTTAAGATAATATGCGGAGACTTACAAAGCTTTGTTAGATGTTAAAGCTATCAAATGAAATAAATATATAAAAAAAAAATAGCATTTGCTTTTTAGCATAAGAAAAAAATTATAAATTGAGCAGCTTAGTTTTAATGATATTTAATTTTATTGATAAAAAAGTAATGTTTGTTTTTTAAATTATAGTGCATTGATGATAATTTAGGTCTTATATATTTTTTTGGTTTTAATAGATATTTAATATTATACATTTTTAACGATATTCAAATTAAGCATGAAATTGTCATTTTTAATTCACTAAAAATTTAAATAAATTGTTAAGCTAATTCTTAATTAATAAACTGATTCAATATTAATAAATATTTAATTACATCTTTACACTCAAAATAATAATTACTTTTTATTATCTATTGCATAATGTTATATTTTAATTGCTAATAATATAAAAAACTAAGCCATAATTTTTGATAATAAATTAAATTATTATATTCTAGTTAGGCCAACTCGACACTAGCACGAAAGACCTGTGGTATAAGTTAGTGACAAATACCTGAAAGACTTGGGTTCAAATTCCCAATGTGTTTTTTTTAATTTCTATTGCGTCTAGATCAAAATTAATAATTATTATATACTTAAATTCAGATCGATCGTCATAGATTAGGTTTACCAATATTTTCCATATCTCACGGATGAATAATTTAAAATAAAATCGATCTAGATCGTTCATAGTGATGTTAATCAAATGTGAGCTGTAATATTAGCATATAATTACTAAAATATACGTCAAAGATTTTCAGACGATTTTAGTCTGGTGTCTCACCACTTAATTAGTAATTGTTGATTGTATTGACCCTGTTATAACGCGTCGGGAAAAGTGATTTTTTTTTATTAATTAAATAAATTATCTTAACGTTTAACTTAAATATTCTTAAACATTTTGAAAGCTTAATATGCAGTTATATATTTACTTTATTCATTAATAAATAATAAAATTTAACCATTAAACTAAGTTCCTTCTAATATAACTTAATATTGTACTTGAGATTTAAAATTATATAATTGTAGTCATTATTCAATTTTATATTATTAAAATAATTCATATAGTAAATAATGATTATTTCATTCTAATTTTCCTATTTACAATATTCATTATTTTATAATCCTTCTCATTAACTGATGACAACAATCGATTATTGATAGGAAATGTAGGAAGGGAATATGTAAATGATAAGGAATAATTTAGAAAAACCTTTTGTACACAATCGCTTTTTTTCATAATAATTGCTAATTAATTATATATAGCTAATAACTATTTAACAACTTTTGATTAACAGTGCAAATAATTTGTTTTAATTTCGATACCATCGAGAATTTTAACCTGCTTAAAATAATAGTTAAAAGTGAGGTAAACATGTTGTGAATTAAATTGTATAGTTTATAATTCTTTGATAATTTAGGCAGTGTATATTAAAAATATGCAGATTAATATTTAAGAGGTACAATATTGACTGAGGAAAAATCTGATACTGTTTGAGCTAAGCATATTTGTGAATATGTAAAAGGCCACATAATTGTCAATAAATAAATAATTATTGTATCGCTTTTTGATCAATTGTTCAAGCTTGATCAAATCAAAAATAGGTCTTTCCCGTAATAAAAAAGTATAATTTCGATTGATATTGATAAGCAAGTCTTGGGTAGAGAATGCAGTAATAATAAACAACAAAATAAATCCCTTTAAACGCGAAAGAAAATAAACACACGCAGCTTCCAACTGGTGACTCTCAAAGAAGACGTGTCTGCTGAACATCACATCCATATTAGAAAACCTCTTTGGAAAAACGTCAACCGAATGTTTCCCTGCTCAGTATAAAACCGCAGGGCCTTCCTCTCGCCAGGTCAGTCACGGTTAAGCTCTTCGCGTGGTAGCATCATCAGCTGAATCTAAGAAAGAAAGTGGTCCATAGTCTTCCAGGCGAGCAAGGTCATCATATCGCAAGGTGTTCGATCCGAATTTCGGCATGACTTTGCAATAGAGCAGAGACTTAGTCCGAAGAGGAGAGAAAGCACACAGAAGAAGAGATTCATCTGCAAGGCGGCGAGCGATATCAGTGATGCAAATTGTTTATTAGAAATTGGATTCCAAACGCTCAATCGGCTCAGTGTTAAACGAGTCAAGTGAATTGTTGGACGTTTGTTGGCAGACATTTTTTTGAACGATCGCAATATCGCCATTGAACTTGAGGCACAATAGTGATCTATTATAGGCGAAGAGAGCGGTGCAATGAGGCTGTGTTTTGTTTTGGTGAGTAATCATTTTTTTTTTCAAGGCAGCATTAAATTTATAATTACTAAGCATAGTTATTAAGAACTAACAATACTTCAACATAATATCGAATCACTGTTTCTAAAGTTTCTAAATTTTAATGTTCTAATTATACACAAAAAAAAACATATTTAATGATTTATTGTTCTCGTATTGGTGTATATGTTTTAAATCATTAACATTTTAGTACAAATGGAAAATTATATATTAGTTATGACAGTCGATATAAGGTTTTAATGATTCTAATGATTCACAAAAAAAACATCTTTAATGATGCATTGTATTGATATATGTGTTTTAGATCTTTAAAATATGAATACAAATAGAAAATCATATATAAGTTAGGTTTAAAAAGTCCCAACAATTTCGTAAAAGAGATTCTTTTAACTACATCTTTTCTTTTCAAAAGACAATGATAGCTAAAAAAGAAATGAGTATAAACTCATTTTATTATGGTTGCGGGTTTAGAAGTATAAGTAAAAAATCATTTTAATATTAATTTTGAGATTTCAATATGTAATATCTCTTGCCTACAAATGCAATAAACTTAAGATAAATATTGTGATCATCGTTTTACTAAATGGCAACTGATCTGTTTAATTTTGTATGAACTAGCAATACTGTAGTAGATAAATAATGTTATTGTTACGATTCAGAAGTTTTAGGTTCAATTCCAACTTCCGTAACTAATTAAATTCAAGAAAATCTATTCCTACATATTTTATTTATTAATTCGTTCCTCAAATGCATTTGAATCACTGTTCATTGTTCATATGAAAAATATATGATATAGTACAATGGTACTATTAAATAGCATTTTATACATTAAATTTATTTTTGTATAATGAATAGGTATTTTGATGAATATTTATGACGTACTTGTGTTACCTCTCAGATCACAATGATCAAATTTCTAATAAATATAATATAAAGTAAAATATTATCAATACCAATTTAACCATTTCTTAATTAGCACTTATATATATAAAATTTCAAAATTAACACTTGCACCTCGAGCTCGTTTCTCTGCTGGCCTCGCATATTTTCTAGTTAATTTTACAAATATGTGTATTTTTTAATACTTATATGCATGCATTTGAAATTGGAGATTGATTCAAATTATGTGTTTGTATATATCTTTAAGACATTCGTCACGGGAAATGCTATTTAACTCTATTATTTTACAAAAAAAAAACAGGGCTTACGTATTATTACAATAGTAATAACCGTCAATTTGAACACGGAATTAACTGGAGGATTTAGTGAGTTTAAATACTCTGCGACTTTCTAAAAAATAAATATGTAGTATATATTATATATGTATAAACCCTTCGAAAGTTTATTAACGAAAATTTTAACAGCGTTAATAATTCACTTCAACGACTTTCGTGAAGTTAATAAGCAAAATGTATGGGCGGAACATATGTTTACGGTAGTTAAATGCATAAAGAAAAGTGCATAAAAATCAAAGAACGTGACCTTAGGTACAAATCTTGCGGCCGAAATTGAAAAGCAACCTGATTTTTTGGATTTCTTTTCGTGTCAATTTTCTCTTCACGAAATAGCTGTGTTTTATTTCGTTCAAACATGTATCAGTTATAAAGCGTTTAATTAACTCAAATAATTACATAAAAACGTATAACTATCAAACGTTTTAAATGTGGTAATCGCAAGATAAAACTAATATATTTATAATCGATACTCATAAAAATATACATTTCGATGAATAGGAACTTGATTAATGATTTATCACGGACGTCGGAACTGAGAAGTGAAATTGTTACAAGGTCAGAAAATTGTAACAGAAACGCTTATTACAAAATCGACCGAGAGAGAAACAGAGATGAATTAGAAATGTGCATATTAATGCAGACATGAATTACAATATGTATACATGCATTTTTATGCATAATTTAACAATGATATGTTGTGTTATCAATTAACATGAATTAACATTAATTTGACTATAAATTTTGATTAAAAAATCATTCAAAGATAAAAAATACACGCATTAATTAATTAACGCGTTTTGTGTACAGATTTCAAAATTAAATTCGATTTTGTGAATAAATTATAATAATCAGCCACTTAGACCCAAGAGGTGTTTCTTTATATTAGAATATTTATTATTAATAAGCAATAGCTATATTAAGAAAATTGTTTTTTTGCACGTAGAGTATTTTATCAAAATCAAAATAATATTATACTTAATCGGGCTTCTCATCTTCAGGTAAAATTCTGTAAATTATCTGTAAATTAGTGGCATATTTTATTAATTATATACAGTGTCTAATAATTTTTTTTCCAGTTCCTGGCTAAAGCCATTTACCTGGATATCTATTAATTGGTTCTCACTTTTATTTATTTATTTTTAGGGCAAAAAAAAAAGTTATTTTAAAAAAAGTAAATTAATTATAAGCTATATTACAGCTTACAAAATGACACTATGCACGAATTATCATGATTTTATTTTATAATTATTCATCACGATATTCACCAGTGAGATTAGGAAGATCTAGGAAAACATTATTTATGATGATCGATTGAAATTATAAATATATAATAATCATTAATTTAGATCCAGACACGGTATAAATTAAAAACACTAAAATAAATTATAAGATTCGTACTTCAGGTATTGCTATATCGTGCTAGTATTAGTACCAGTAAGGATTTAATTATTTTGAAGTTTAATATGTACCTATATGTTACAGTGAATGTGGATTTTTAAATAAAGATATATTTCCAATATCATTAATATGAAGTCATACCCAAATAGACTTTCACCGTATATATAAATATTTCTTCTAGCGAAAATATATTTTAACTGATATATTCTGCACCGAAGTGTCTATGAAACTCAAATTGATGTTACGATTTGTCTATTTACTGTTCAAACTCAAACCTTAACCTAAACAAATTACCCTAATGAAAGTTCAAAAACAATGGTTATTTTTAAAAGATTTGACTAATTTGTTTAGGTTATGTTTGGGTTTCAACAGCAAATAGACGTTTTACTAACTTATATTTTTGTTTTGGCCTTAACAGTTTATGTTTCGCCCTACAACTATGTTTTAAACGAAATTAGCTAGTGGCATACAAGATTTAACAAGTGGCGTTCACAACTGTCAGTTGAAGACCACCACTTACGTCGCTTTTTTTTAGTAAATGACAGTTTAGAGCAGTATATAACTTAACTAGTACTTCTCAGATAAATTATATTTTAACTAGTAAAAATATATAAATACCGGTGGAAATGTATTCTAATGAGATTTCACTAAAATGCTAGTGAAAATATATTTTCACTGGTCCGATATTGTTTCAGCCAGTCATTACTTACCGCATGAGTAGAATTTTAACATGTATTATACCCTATTTGCGTTAGCACAGTCAGTTCGAGAGCTATCCATTTCATCATTATTCATAATTGAGAAAGGCAAGTTTGGGTTTACGCCCCTACTAAAGCACACGATACGGATATATGTTCGATATACTTATCATTAGTCCTGTTTATATTTTGAGCAAATTTTAAGAAATTAAAATCATTACCATATTTTTTTATATTTATCAATCAATTGGAGTTTTTATGATTTTCTCAAGCACATCTAAACTTTCCCAGCAATAAAGGTTTTTTGAAATTACTCGCTTAAAATAATTGACAAAATAAATTAGAATTTTGATACATTTACTTTACTCTAATTTGTCTTAAATTAAATCATATTATTAACTTAGGATTTTTTGACAATTTATAAGAATCGCTAAAACAACAAGCCGAGCAGCATAAGTTTTTATTGTTATGTGCTACTTATTTTTATAAGAGACTGTACAAATTTTGTCTGAGAATCGCTTATTTTTACAATTTCAAATTTTTCTTAACGGTATTTTTAATATAGCAGTTCTAACCCCTTTCCCGACGGCTTAACGGTAAAACGCTTCTCGCTTACATATTTTTGATTTCAATTAGTCACAATATATATTTCTTGGATTAAGTGATGAGATTCTCAGACAGTGGAGGTGAGAGGTTTATTTTATAGACTTCACACTAATAATTGGAAGAGAACATCTTAAACATTACTTATAGAATATATTTAGAAAAAAGTCACAACATGAAAGTTCCTGTAACGTTTGTTTTTAAATATCCATAACACGATCTGGCATTTAAAATACATACCATGTGCGAAATTCGTGTCGTGGGTGTTAAAGAAAATTACTTCAAAGCGTTTTTTATAATATAACAACACATATATTAAACACTGTTCCTATCTAGCGTGTCATATTAGGGTATCATGCTACAATTATTTGGATTGATTAATACAACTATACATTTTAATAATATTTCTAAACTTAAATTGAAAAAATACAATTATAGATATTTATAATAATGAACGCAGTTTCACAAATCGTTGATTGATACATTATTTCCATTATTTATTTAGCTAGAATTTTTAACGCGCTTCGGTTTTTCTCTTTTCCACTAATTACAACTCATCGCTTATACTAGTTTGCTACGAATGGTAGCGACTGAACATTACACGCTCTACCAGTCAGATGATCTCGACTACTGCCACTTACGATTTTTATAAATAATTACCCTTATATGACATTGACCCGAGTCACTTTCGTTTTCAACGCTCGTAATCCCTTCTGATTCTCGGTTCGACGCACTCTACTTGTTATATATTTCTTTCTATTGCATCGATTCGCACGCAGCGGTCAAGGTGTTAAAAAAATCAATCGACACACTTTGGCTTAGTCATACACGTTTTTTTACCATTCGCGACATACGGCCAATGCGAAGCGCGATTAATTGGTGAAAACTTAATTTTCTGTTACATTTCTTTCAAAAAGAGCGAGGTCTCAAATACAACGTATTTGGTACACCGATAAACTTTTTAAAAGCCTATATGTAATTGTTTTGAAATCTAAATACGATCGATCGTAGATATTCCAAGAAGCCATTATCTAAACAATGTTGTGATGATCACGCTATCTGGCAACGAAACTGATTGTTTTTTTTTAATTCCAATCTCGCTAGCTCAACTAAAAGAGAAACTTTCAACGGATGCGTTAGCAAGAGGGTTAACACACGTGTCGAAATGAAATTTCAAAATAATATTTCACTCAGAGACGTCATTTCAGTTTTTTCTAGGAGGGGGGACGGCAATAGTTAACCAGTCAGTGGTCGATTTTTTAAATTTCTTTAAATTATTTTATTGAATGACATGCATTTTTTCTGGCCAAATTTAAGGGGGTCCCTGATTAGAATTTACGTCAAAAGCAATAAAATCGTGCCTCGCTCGGTTATCTAGCGTTCATATTACGACGTTATTTTTAATAATATTACGACTTACAATAAGTGAGAATCGAATGAAGCACATCTAAACCAAATTTTGATCAATAGGAGAGCGCAAAAAATAATTATCCCTTCTCAGAAGTCAAAAATCCACGTCAAAAGCAATAAAACGTTCAGACGCCGATACGATTTTATTGCTTTTGACGTGAATTTTTGACTTCTGAGAAGTGATAATTGTTTTTGCGCCCTCCTATTGACCAAAATTCAGTTTGAATATACTTTGACCAATAATCTTATATCAGAAGTCCGTAGTAAAATCGGTAAAGATAGCTATCATATATGCGAGATGTGACGTCTGTCTACTTCTTCCGCTTAATTTCCTGACATATGAGTTGGCTTTATTTGTATTTTGGACTTGACCTAATAAAAGTTTCAAAACTATAATTAATTTTAGAACTTTCATTAGGTTAGGTTTGGGTTTAAACAGCAAATGGACGTTTCGCAACTGTCATATTAGCGCCTATCAGAAAAATAATATTTTCGCTAGTAGAAATACACATCTACTGGCGAAAATGTATTTGGACCTCACTAGTGAAAATATAACTTCACTGAAAAATACACATTCAGTGTAACATTCTTACATCGTATGTAAATAACTATATGTGGAAAAGTGTAAATCATATAATTTTACTATCATCTGCCAGATAAATTATATTTTCACTGGTAAAAATATATTTTTATCAGTGAAAATGTATTCCGATATGATTTCATTGAAATGACATATTTTAACAAATATTTTCGGGACAGATTCAAGACTGGTTATTTTTAGATTTTCTTTAAAAGATAACCAGAGATTTTCTAATTTACGATCAGGGACTTCATTTCATCTTTATTTAATATTTCGATTTCATTATAAGTGATAGTATTTAGTTAAACGACTATGCTTTACTAAACCATCGATTTAATTTATTACAGATTTTCGTCGCACTCGCGGCCCTTCAACTCGCGAGCTGCAAAGATGAGCACAAAAACGCGACGCTGAGCAGGCAGAAGCGAGAACCGCCGATATACTTGCACTCGCATCCCAAGCGAAGGCCAAAACCTTCGTACGGACCTCCATCCAGACCGAAACCATCCTATGGACCACCGAAATCATCATATGGACCACCAAAACCAAAGTACGGTCCGCCAAAACCAAAATACGGCCCTCCAAAATCATCTTACGGACCACCTAAACCAGTCTATGGTCCGCCTAAACCTAAATACGGACCACCAAAACCTAAATATGGACCTCCAAAACCTTCATATGGACCTCCGAAGCCAATATATGGGCCACCGAAATCATCGTACGGACCACCTAAATCGCAATACGGACCACCCATGAGCTTTGGAGAGCCTCCGAGCTCTTACGGAGCACCAAGCTTTGGAGACAGCTACGAATCGAACAGTTTTGGAGAGCCACCATTATCTAGTTATGATGCGCCTTTAGCTACTCATTATGGAAAGCCGCCTTCAACTTCTTATGGTGAACCTCCATCGTCCAGTTACGGTTCTCCGTCATCACCAAGCTTCGGAGCGCCTCCATCATCAGGATACGGAGCACCTCCATCGACAAGTTACGGTCATCCTTCATCAAGATATAATGTTCCGCCCTCAACTAGCTACGGGTCACCAGAACCGATTGGAAGTTATGGAGCTACAAGAGAAACTTTAATCTTACCACCCAAATCATACGAATCGTATAGCTCGGAAGAAAACGAAAGTCCCGAGGATTATTCGGATGAAACTAGAGACTATAGCACATACAGTTCAAACTATCACTCACAATTCAGACCACAACGTCAACAAAATTTCGGGAAGCGTCCTAGAAAATCTTATTTATCTTCTCACTCTATTTATAACAATAAAGGTTCTGGATATCCAGATACATCACTGCCGCCTTCAGATAATTTTGGAGCACCTCTCTTGAGCGGACCTGGTGGATACTCAAGTTATGAATCATCCAGCTATGATAACTATGATGATCATTACGGATCTTTTTCCAATAAAAGACCAGTCAAAGTACTGCACAAAGATAAAGACGAGGTAGTCTTGGGTACGAAATTTGAATCGAAACGAAAGCCAACGAATGACAACTCGCAAACAATTAAGGGGACAAAATCTAGAGGAAGCGCGAAGCATAAGAATAAAATGCAGACAGGCGAAGTGACAATAGGAGGTGGTAAACATGCAGAACCACCGTTGAGAATGGTCCAAACATATAATAACAATCCTTATGAGTCTTCGTACGTTCCAAAGCCGCAAGATAATCCATATTCTTTAAATCCAACATCTGAAGGAAATCAATATGACAATTATAAAAGCAGTAATATGGCATTTAGTCCGCAAAACTTAAATGATGCATTCACAGCAAATAAGCGACAAGTCACCGAAGGCTTTCACGTTAAAAACAACGATGTCGGTCAAAGTCAATTGAATAAAGTAATAATCGTCCAATCGCCAGACAGCGAAGGTTCTGCTAGTGAAGTAACGTTTAGCAAATCAATATCTCATAGTTATTACGCTGGAACAGCTCCAGATCCATTCTACGTAAATCAAAACCCAGATTATTTAGAAAAGAGGGATCAATCTTTGTCACCGAATTATTTCTCTGGGTCGTCCGATTCAGACGGATCAGTAGATAAGGTTCCTCAGAGAATGCGAGATATCACATCGACTGACATCAAGAGAACTTTTGACGAATCTCCAACTCAGATTACATCAAGCAGTAGTACAAATTTTGAAGAAAAGTTACAAAATCACAGAATAAGTTAGTTATCAAACAATGGATAATTGTTATAATAATAATTTAAATCACACTTAGTCAACTCGCCAAAAGTATTTTTCATTAGAAAGAAAATACAATTACAACAAAGACAATAGAAAAATTTCTACTCGGTCATTGTTAAAGATGTTATCAACTGTTAAGTGTTATTATATGAAGATAAGACTGTCAAGTGCAATAGATTAGTATTATGTATATTTATTATTAATTCGCTCTTTCTTAGTTATACGTTTTGTATTATAATTTTTTATGAATAAATTTTTAAAATCCTACCTTATATTCTATGAAGTTGCTCCATTGATCTTTCTTTATGAATTCTTCGAACTCGTTAAAGAACACCGGCCCCATGTTGAAGCTCGGAAGATCCGGTAAGTATTTATCGACGTTCATCGACAATGCGACTTTTTCCAATAATGCTTTCATTACGGGCATCAAAAACGAATACTGCTCATTATTTCCAGCTAAAATATAATTAAAATATTAATATAAACTTTTTTTAATTATGTATTAACTATAATAGACAATACCTTCAATCGAAGATTTCATTGCCGAACTTATGGAGCAGATCAAATAAGCAGCTTCAATATCAGATTCACCAGAAATCGGAACTGAGCTCCTCAATAAAGAATGGAGCAGAGCACAAGCCGGTGCCGCTAACGATGTACGAGTCTCACTACCTGTAGCACAAGCTACAAGAACTCCTAGACCCAAACGTGCGAGTTCCTGGCGCAATGGATCACTATCGTCTTCGGAAAACACTTTCAATGCATCTATAAAATATGAACGATATAATAATTCAGTTTCAAATTTAGACTGAAGTCAATAATAGTATACAATTTTAGAGATGTATTTACCATAAAAGATCGTTAATCTAACAAAGATACGTGTCCGATAATCAGTTATCAGAAGTCAATTATAAATTTACAAACGGGATGCTCTATCGCTGATTTTACCCAATATCGCACAAAAAATAATAATAAGAAAAATTAACTAAATCAGGCCTTTGTCAGTAAAAGATAAGCAGCATACTGACTGTTTCGACAGAACTGTTATCAAAAGGAGCATATTGGGTTGCTTTTAGTAACAAAAAGTCCCAATAGGGTAACATAAATCAATTAATATGTATGGATGTGTTACTCTAGTGACATTTATAAGCCAAAATACTGAAATATGTACCTAGTAGTAATAATTAAAGATGGAGGGATATTGGGGGGAAATGGCTAAACTTTGGCTAAGTGGCCATGGTTTAAGTATGTAAAATTTCCATTTTAAGTAAATTCAATCATACCTAAAAGTGCCAAGACTCCATCTAATAACTTTGACGAACATTTTTTCGTATCATCCTTATTGGGATCCAATACAACCAAGTCGTATATGAGGCGCATCAAATGGAGTGCATTTGCTTTAGCTCCGGATATAAACATTCCAGGTTCTTTCAAATCGACTAAAGCAGCTTGAACGCCCATTTCCAATAGGCGTAGTCTGTTGTGAAAATATTTATAAAATCACTAGTATTAATAAAAGAAAAAATATATACAGTAAAATCCAAAATACCTCAACTGTAAGTGACTACAATAAAGTTCGTTATTGAGAGCAAGCAAATTTATACAAGCCATCACTTGACCACGTTCCTGAAAAAATCATAATTTCAATACAACGTACAATAATACTAGACTAATAAATAATACCTTCCAAGAATCTTTGGAGAATCCTTCAACGCCTCTCCATAATACAGTAAATAAAATATTAGCAACCAAATATGATAGGTTTTCCTCTTTGTTTATGCACTTATCGCCCAAATCTAAATCATGCGGTAGATGAGCTTCAGCTTCGGACTAAAAAAATAAACATTATTCAAAAATGAGCTTAAATATAATAAAATAAAACATTATATACTACCTGCTTCGAACTTTCAGCATACAAAGACATCTTATGACTAGAAGAATCCGATACGCCAACATCGTCAATGCTCAAGCTTGAAACTGATCTGTTTGATATTATCACAGAATCATTGTCTACGCTAAATTCTATCGAATCATTCTCAGCAAAAGACTGGAATTACAAATAAAATACATTACAATAAATAAATAATTGAGTATATACAATTAAATTCGAAATTCACCGGTAAATGAGTTCTACTGATATGACCCAACTCTCCGAGACTCTCCTGAATATCCACGGTCTTCTGCCTTATAACAGAACACACAGATGCTACAGCAGTCGTTAGATTATCAGCAGCGTATTGCAAATTATCTGCCACGGCTTCCGATACCGATCCTGCTATTTCTATAAATAATAAAGTAAATGAACTACATGACTCTGAAAATAATTTTTCATGACTTTTAATACCTTTTATTTCATGTTCCCACACATTAGCTGCCTCACTCAGCGAAGGAATATGAGAGTGATGGAATGAAGAGTCCGGCTCTAATTTCAAAGACTCTTCGTCAAACGTCATCAGATCGACGGCTTCTTCGACCAACGTAATATCACTAATGCACCTTTTCACTAATAATCTTGCGATGCAATCTTGCCATCCCACCAATTTAGCAATTATGAAAGGCGCATTTAAATTTATAAACGTTGCTGTTAATAATTTCTTCGCCAGCTCCATTTTCATATCAATACTCTCATACGACAAGAGATGAAGTAGGGCTAAGATGCCTGCGTATCCTCCTTTAGTTTCTGAAATAATATATATTGATCTAAAATCTATGCAAAATATGATAACAGAAATTAATAAAATAAAATTAACCTCCAGTGCACATTAAATCAAACAAAATTGCAGCCAAATCAATCGATACACTCTTCGGATCCATGTAACCGATGAGTCCAGGAAACATTGAGAAACCACTATCTTGCAATAGCATCGTTGATTTATTCCGTGAATGAACTCGATCAGTTCGAAGAATCAGATGTAAGAACTTTGATAGCATAACTTTGAAATGGTCGCTGAAATTTTTGCTCAATAGCAAGACATATAATATTTCTCCAGTAAATTGTTCATGCAGCAATAGATATATTTGATCTCTACAATTCTTAGACGTCATCTGATTCAATAGCATTTCAATAGCTTCTATTAGCAGGTTCTCTTCTTTGACGGACACGAGGAATCCGAGAATCGTCAACAGCTCTTTGATGTTTATATCCTTGCTTATAAAGTAGCGTATTATTCCCAGTAAGGCTAAACGAATCGTTTTAGCGTCTTCGGAGCTCAACATATCTTCGTTTAAGTAATGCGTTCTGATCACGTCGAACATGTACTGGAGACCAAAGTTTTTTCTAAAGTAATTTTTGTCTTGCTTCACAAAGTTCGAGATGTATTGGATGTGAGCGATTCTTATATGGAATAGACTGTGTGACCATATATTGAAATTGAACAATACGTTTTGATATAACGCTTTCAACAAAATCGGTTGAGGTAGATCGCGAACCGTTTCGATGAACTGTTGAACAGTCATCAAAACGTTAACATCAATCAACACCGGCTTGCACTGGCACAGTAAATTCCCAACTATCACGAGACCATCATTCTTGACGAGTTCTTCTTGATTTAAGCTGCTACTGATTACTGTATTTTTCAATAGTGTTAAAAACATAGATACTGGATTTTGATCCAACTTCCACTCTATAACAAAATAATGTATTTAATATTAATTGTATAAGAGTATTGATTATTTAATATACATAGTATTAGCTAAAATAGTGGAGCACTTTACAAAATGTGATTTATGTTCTTGTGATGTAATGTATGAAATGTATTAGAATCAAATATTTGCATAGATCATATTCAGGTACTTCTAAAAATACTTTATAAACTGATTCTCTATTGTGTTGTCTATGAGTACAAATAAAAATCAATAAGATGACTGTCTAAAAAAACCTTTTTGTCCTATTTACAGCTATTTGTCCTATTTATTTATTTTTTTAATTCGAACGTCTAAATTTTTTTGGAATAATAAGTCTATAAAATCATCATCTTTGATCGATTCCTTCTGAATGCCTCTAATTTTTTATACCAGGAGCCAAAACACACTAACCATTTTCCAAAAGAACCTTATGAGAAAGGAATGCATAGAAAATTGTAAATCTGTTTGTTTAAAATGAAACTTATTTTTTTTTCTAAAAACAGATTTATGTGATTTATTTATGAAATATTATTTTAATTATGGCACATTTGATATTTATTTTAGAATATCTCAATAATTACTATTTTCGAAAGATATACATATCTCAGTTATACTTATATATTTCTACGCATGTTAAAATAAATTAAATATTAGCTATAAATGTTTTATGTAAATAATATAAAATAAGTAAATATTGCATAATATTTTTTACATTGATATCCTGCGCCGATAACACTACTTAGGTTGATCCCTAACAATGAGCATTATTTTATTCTTCGTTTTTCCTTTCAAGCAATATGGAAATCTTCGTTTTTGTAGTTCTAAACCATGGAGATAACGTTTTCAGTAAATAAAATTTTGATATCATTTAGGCCTCTAAATAAAGTAAGGTATCATAAATTATCTAAGTACTTCGCGTTGATACTGATAATAAATTGTCGTTTTAATAAAATACTGCAAATAACAAGTTAAATAATTTAATAATCCAATAAATAAATATTGCTTGAAATATCGTGAAAATCAGCAATATCAAGTGGTGTGTATGATATTACACAACGTATTTGGATAATTATCAATTTTATGTAAAGAATGACACATGGAACTGTATCAATTAGCAAAGGGCAAAATCAATCAAATAAAATCACAATAATAATATATACACTTGCTAGCATTTAATTTAAAGGTTTCCAGAAAACGACATAGTATGGAGTGTTTTAGATCTTCATGTCATGAAAAATTATTTAAATAAAGAACATGGAAAAGACAGTATAAAAAACTGTATTTTAAATGAATATCTAATTAGAAATAATGATGAAAACTATTCAAACAAAATATTGGAACAATTTACAGATTTCAAGGTTTTACTTGTTGAAAAATATAAAACTGGTTGAATAGAAACATTTAATGACATAATTATGTATATGTCCTTAAAGACGAAGTGTATAAAGAACTTTCAGTTTTACATGATATTTGTGTAACACTTCAAGCACCAAGTACTGAATGTTATCAAATCTAAAGCACGTAATAAATTGGAAATAAAACAATTAGACAAATGAATGAAAATTAAATAGTATATAATATTAGAAAAACAGATTGATTTGAATGAAGTATATACATGAAAATTTTTTTTAAAATTAATTTTAGTTGTTAAAAATATTTTTAATACACATTTGAATTTTGCTCCGTAATTATCATATGTCCATTTATACTTGATCAACTTGTGTAAAAAAACACATTTAGTTTTAAATATAAAATGTTTATGTAAATGTAAGATCTAGATTTTTTAATATTGATATTAACCAATGTTCAATTTTTATGTGAATATGTTTATATATACCTAACAATATGAATAATAATAATAACTGTATTTTATAAATGTATTTGAATGTCGTTAAAACTAATTTATAAAATATAAACTTTAAAAAATCGTTTAATGTGGAAATTATGCTGCACATTCAGTGGTTTGGTCTGCTCGACCTTTTGACTTTCCGCACAGAGACCTTGACTTAGAGGGAACATTGGTTATTAGTCTAGTTCTAGACCTTAATGACAGCAACCATTTTTAAATAAATCAATAAGCAAATTCACATCCGATTTGTTTCTAATATATCAGTTGAAAACATTTTGGTCAGATAATGTACTAACATCAATCAACACCGTTAAAGAAAAAGTATCATTTTAAAGAGTGCTTCACTATTTTTGCCAAAGCTGTATATAATTACCAGAAAAATAATTTGATGGTAAAACTTCCCAATCTTTCATGTTTTGTGTATCGAATTCGCAAGGACTTGAGAGTCCGCAAAATACATCTAAATCTATATCTTTGTCTGTAGTAATAGATAGATCTTCTAACAATGGAAATAATACGTAAATATTTGAAATAGCATTGATCACCTCCTATAATATTTGTAATAAATAAAAAAATTAACAAAAATATAATTTTACATAACATTCAGGTCGACTGTCCCAAATGATCTAATAATCTGATCAAAAAGTATCTAACCATATACAAATATATTTTTTAATTCATAATGTCACTCACAATGACCAAATTACTATGGAAGTTCTGAAAGAACTTCTTTAAAAAACTGTATGGCTTATTACCTTAATATTCAACGATGGATATTTTTTAAAAATGGAAAAACTCTAGAGAGTGTAAGTTTACGTTAGTAACTCATAATTCAGTCTTTGAAAAAAAAACTTGTGAGTAGACTGAAAATATTACTGTATGAATTTAGTCAAGCCAATTCACATAATTCAGATAATTCATAGAAGTATGGATAATCTTTTTTTAATAAACTATTAGGAAATATATAAAAACATCACTACTATAAAATCAGTAGTTCTATAATGTAATATCATGGAACGAACTCTGTATTTAATAAACACTGCTAATATTCTCTCTGATAATACAGCTTTACTTCTGTCTCACAAATATTTTGAATATCGAAACTGAGACAAAATCAATTAAAATAGCGTGCTCCACTTTCGACGAAGATTTTCTCCAAGAAAATAGTATCAAATATCTAGGTATGCATCTGGGAGTGATTTACACTACACACATACCTAAGCAATAAAAAAACTAGATATAATACTATAACAATCGGTTTAAGATCTCAACTCTTCTTAAGAAACAAACTATCATTATTCAAAGCTATTTTAATGCCGATATAGATTTATCCTAGATATGGAATCATATCTAGATTCCAATCTAAAACATTGAGATGTTTAAAAAACAGATAAAAATCGTCAGAAAGATATATGTATATAAACGAGGGCAAGAGAACTGTTGACCTGTAGAGACAGAATAAGTTTGAATTAAAGTAGAACCAGAAGTCAATAAAATTAAAACATTTGCTATAGAACAATTATGCTACTTCAAAAGAAAATGATTTTTAATATCGGTTGGATACATTTTGATCAGCACATGTACATAGATATGTAGTACCTTAACGCTGGTTGTAAAAACTCTCAAAGCCTTTGTGAATCCGTTGAATGTAATTGAAGGACCTAAATTTAAGCAAGTTCCGTCCCATGTAGCCATTGCACTGTAGCAAAACACAAGACGGTTATACATTTCTTGGCTGTCAGCGCCTTCTTCAGCACACAACAAATTATGACATTCTATTCCGGCTTCGTATAACCACTTTGCAGAGCTTAGTGTAAGGATATCGTTAAAAAGCGACACATGAGATATGTGACCGTGTAAAGGCACTTGATTGAGCATTCCGTGCGACGAGTCAATGGCATTGGACTGACCTGACCTGGAACTTGAACCAAACGATAGATACGATGGTGCCTAAAACACATAAAAAATAGAACTTCATATGAAATATGTTTATACATATAAAATAGGTGTACAAGGTAGTCTTTTTGAATTTGCATCAATTTAACCATTTGGTCGAAAAGATGGATCAAACAAAAACATTTACAACTTTTCAGAAATGAGAATATTTGCACTTAAATCACCCTTGGTATATTGTGTTCTTTCAAGCTACCGGAGCTCAAAGACTTAGTGAGCAGATACTACTGTTTTTCCGCTCTAAACATTAATTTTAAAATTGCCAGAAAAATAGCAAAAGCTCATTTAAAACAAGAGATTTTATGAATGATTGTAGAAGATAAAGCGAAAACAAGACGCATTTGTACACCTAAAAAATTTAATACAATACAATACACACTTGCAAAACTATCGATGGCAAAAACTGATTGCTAAAGATCGATTTCACAAAATGGCCATGGAAGGATTCTTTCTCAACTTCTGGTTTCTTGTTGATCTGCTTAGCAGCTTCTCCTAATGGTGCGCCAATGTAACAATGTGCGAATACCTTTAAATTTAAATTAAGTTAAAAGTTAATCTAAATGTGATATAAAACAATAAAAAAACTGTTTTACATCATCAAAAGATTGAAACTTCATGCTAACGGCCAATCTTTGCGTTCCGTCAATGAAAACACTTATTTGATTATAAGTCAAAGCTCTCCTTGCATAAGCAATACATATTGATACGCAGTGCCATCTGTTGTCGTTTAATCCTGCTGATGGAACCGATGCAGTTTGAAGCGAGTTCTTCTTCAAAATGTTAATGAATAAAACGCCAGATTGATCGATGAATACTTCCAAACCCTGACTAGATTGTGTTAATAAACTAAAACAGAAAATTTGTATATATATATAAAATGTAGCAGACCATTAAACTTCCTTTCAATAGAATCATGACTTACTTTAACAATTGTCTATGTTTTCCATAAGCATCATGCGATTCGGGTAATCTATCAAGACATATCCAACAGTGGAATGTAAATCCATACGACGTATTATTCCATTTGTTTATATTTGGCACATTGATACCGTCAGTTTCTTTCCTAATGTCCAAAAAAGCTTTACACACTTTATCGCCCCTTCTCGTGACATTACAAAGGGTGTGTAATAAAGGTATTTTATGGCTAAATTCTTTCTCTTGCCTCAATAAAAAAAATATCTAAAAATAATTAGATAAATTATTTTTTAATCTAACAAATAAATATTTATAATATGATAAGCGCACATTACCTTTTTCAATTCCATTGCTGTGATCGATACACAAGCTAAATTATCTAACAAGTTTATCAGTGTAATTACAGGTTTATCGATACTTTTATCATAACTAATAAGAACGTCACATATTGGCGATATAGTACCTTTTCGACAAGCTAACCATTTGCTAAAATATACAAAATAATATTAAACACAAAATATATTATAAATATTTTATTTATAATATTATATACCTTCTCAAATTCTTAGTACATAACCAAGTTAGTTTATGCGATAACCATGCTTGATCATCTTCATTCATTTTAATCATATTTTTCAACAAAGCTATAACAACTTCTGGATTGCATAGAGGAATATCTGCATTATTGTTCCGTTCTCCGTCCATGGCCATGTAAACAAATTCCTGCAAGAGTTCCTTTGATGTATCGCCGAGAGAAATCCATTTGCTGACGACCGTGTCATAATCACATTTATCGGACGGTTTCTTTTTTGCCGTCCTCGAGCAAGATAAAAGGCGCGTCAGAGTTTTAACGCATTCAATTCCCAACAATTTCTTATCTAACTCTAATTCCTAAAGCAATAAAGTAATCAGATAATGATCCAATAAAAATAAATCATCGATCACACCTACATTTACACAGTCTGGAAGAGCGATCAA
The DNA here is from genome assembly GCF_051122295.1 of Plectrocnemia conspersa. Lineage (NCBI taxonomy): Eukaryota > Metazoa > Arthropoda > Insecta > Trichoptera > Polycentropodidae > Plectrocnemia > Plectrocnemia conspersa. Next base: position 9,223,976 of record NW_028277167.1, on the reverse strand, counting down.
AATATGTATATAATTCAAATCAACCATTAATTGACATAGCGCCGCTCTGCTCGCTTCGAAATCTTCTAACAACCGTCTAATAGTTACTAAGGCAGTACATAACATGTATGATAACTCGTCGCTGTCTACTCGTCTATTGTCTGTTTGCAATTCTTCGCTAGGTATACTAGATAACACTTTAATATTGTCTTCTAACTTAAAACTAGTATCACTTTTGACTATGTTTCCTGAAATTATTTTCTTCATGCTATCTGTATACATTTCTAATATAAGGGATAATTCAATTTGGCGCTGAAAATAACAATATAAATAAATTTTTCATATAACTGAGCTTAAATTAAATGAAATTAAATACCTGTTCCGGAGTCGATTTGTATAAAACTTGAACCATAACTGTGAAGCAATCCAAAGCAATTTGTCTGATGTTTTTATCTATTCCAAGCGTTGATATGATCCTAATTACAAGGTTTACTGTAGCTGGACACACGGATCTCAAAGCATTGTGCTGAAATTGGATTTAACAATTTAAAACACAGAAATAAATACAATATTGATATATGAAACCAACATTGAAGTCAAGCTAAAAAGACATTACAAAAAAATTGTTTTAAACTTTCTTTATACAGCTACTTATATACATATGTATATAAAAGTAAAATTCGATACATTCCAATGGTTTAGTTCTTACCCTAAATATTTCATAATCTTATTAACAATAACTTAAAACACATCAACTCTATTCACTCAAGTTTTTAACTTATACAAAAGACTTTAAAAAATTACTTCCAAGTGAAAACGAATTTGCGTGACGTCTATAATCAATATCAGAAATGTTTGCATATATATCATAGTAAGTAAATCATAAATAATGGACATACCAGATATTGATATACGTCTATATATATGTCACAAATGTTAATGAGAAAATGAGATATATGAGATTGGAACTAGGACAAGTATTTATTGATTATTTGTGTTCGAAAGGTGAGTCAAATTAAAACCTTTAAAGTGCGATAACTATTCAAATCACTGTTCCATTGGCAAGTGTTACATGAGTGACTGGCAGTTGTCAGAATGAATGTACTCAGTTCGGTTCCGGGTATTTTTTTACATTACATTAAAGCATAAGACTTCATACTGTTTTTTAATTTCAAAGTAAAATTTATTAAAAAGGTATTTCTTCATTGCTGTTATTTTTTATCTAAAAAGTAATATTTTAAAAATATCAATGCATCTAGTGTTTCATATTTCATAGAACTTCGAATTTTTGATGAAAAATTAGCAACAAAAAATACATGTTCATTTGCTGTTGAAGTAAATTTAATAGATAGCAAGCAATTAAAAAGTTTTTCTAGAATTGGACTTCATTACCAGTAGACTCCATAAATTTGAAATGTTATGGTAAATTCCATGGATTTATTTATTTTGCTTTGGTAGCATTTATAATCAAAATAATGGTCTTTTTCATTTCTTAAATTAAAGATTTGGTGTCGGAAGTTTTTTACCTATAACTTTTTATGAATTATTTTCCATTAATTCAATATCAATATCGTTGTATTGTAGATATAGTCGCTTCAAAATACTAATTGCATATGATATAACAATATATTTATAACTATTCGAAGATTCTTTTTGGAAGCGGAATATTAGATGAATCTAATATAATTTTTATTAAGTTACATCTAAGAAAAATTTCATTTTAATCATAATATAAAAATATTAAGTCCACAGTTAAAAATAAATTTTGTCATGAAGCCAAAGTAAGATAATATAAATGGCAAAGAAAGATTTCCTAGCCACTCGTTTCGAGTATGTAGGAGAATTTTAATATACGAATTTGCTTATCGTAAAAATATGTGAAACGGCTTACTCCTTCCAATATATTGTTGACAACATAAATGTGTTTCTGTTATATGTCAAAGAATTAACAGAAACTTTATGTAGTGCCGACCATTGTCGATTCTCACAAATTATATATAAACTTGAAAGCAGCATAAAATTTTGAAAGAAAATTTTATAATTTTCTATTTATGAATCACTTTAATTGTACATACAGAATTTCCTCTGATCATATTTGCAAAAGTAAAGAATAAATATTTTTATATTATAATAATAAAATAATTTATTAGGGCTGATAAATTCCGACCTGGATTCCCGGGTCGGAATTTATTAGCCCAAAGTGAACTAATAAATTCTGAATCGCCACAAGCTCCGTAGAAGATTTATCAAGGAACACTATTGCAACAGTTAAATTAGCCATAAAGGAAAATCGCCAAGTAACAGTGAACAAAATAGCCTTACCTATGGAAATGAGTCATGGAACAGTATACATGATGTCATATTAGCTATTTTTATAATGACGTATTGACTCGATGCTTTGAACATTAGGTGATGGCTTCCTAGAAAGGTTGTTATAAGAGATAAAACCTGGGTTCACTACCATAACTATTTGCAGAAAAGATTATATTGAATAATTATGCAGCAATACATCCCTATGGGACAATTACAAGTAAGATGCTCATCTTTGACTTGCAATCGGAGCAAAACAACAGTGTTTAGTTGAAACATGACTGTATTTTGTGACCAAAAAGATTTTTTTTATAAAGATATCAATGCTCTATTCAATTACAGGAAAAAAAATATCTGTGGTGACTATTTGAAACGCTAAATCGCTTCTTGAAATCAGATAAAGTCTACTATGCAAGAAAGAGAGAAAATTTCAGTGAATTATTTAAATCTGTGACGTTTTGGTTTCAAAAAAAACAGACGCCAGAGATACCGTGATTCGAGCTATAGCCTCGGCAGTGACAGTTTATTAATCGTCACGAAATGACAGACCACACTTCTCCAACATACGATCTCAAAATTGTATTGAAAGCAATGGAAACTAAGTAGTACAATAAAATCCATTCGTACCTTTTTTATTTATTAAATTATAAGGTTTTAATTTCACTCGCCCTTGTATATATTAACACAATTTAAATGCATAAAAGAATGCCATATAAAAGTACTCTTATAGGATGTTCAAAAAATATTTTTAAATTTGATATGGATAAAAATTTTGTCTACTTTTTGAAGTGATTCAAAAGATTTGTGCTTTATGAGATAATATCAATATTAAAAATAAGCTATTTAAGTATAGTAATATTATATATTAGTTTATTTTTATACTAAACATATTTGGATCCATCCTATGTTAAATAAAATAAAGCATGCTTATTGACAATGTATCCAGTGCTTAACGATTTCGATGGAACATGTTTCATACATAAAGCTGATGCACAAAAAGCCATGAAAATGAAATAATAAAAAAACATACCTTTTCAATCATTATAATATTTTATACGTATATAAATAAATAATTAATAAAATTTATCGACTGACAAATATTTGTTTTACTCATAATATATATTTTATATGTATAAATATATATATCATACATATATTTATATTCAAGCAATAATAATAATACTATTAATAACAGTTATAAAGCATTAGTTGTACATGCTGTTAGTATATTAATATTTACAAGCAACATCTAATGTATATACATCTAATGTATAAATAAATAATTAAACAATTACTTTCAACTATGTTAACCACACACTCACCCCATTCCCATGGATAGATTCACTCTTTGAGTAATTTGCATCGACAATACTAACAGTATTATTTGTCACAGACAACAAACTCTGAAATAATAGCCCATTTAACCATCATTGTAAAGTTGCAAAAGTATTGAATTCATTGTTTTATTATTATTCATCAACAATAAAACCACAACCGAATATGTTAAAATTAGCATGTATTAATGTCTAGTTTATCCTCATTGATGCACAATGGTTATTCACTACAAATCATTATATAATTTTAATAAGCGATTTTTTAAATTAAATTAATAATGCGTTATTATAAAATATTTTACTATATTGTATAAATAGCACCGTCACATTTATTAGTTGCATTACCTAGCATTTATAATATCTTGATCATGTGACATTGATCGACATGATGTGAAAATTATATTTTATATGTAATATGTACACATGTGCAAATTAAAATAGCTTTGCAACGTAATATATACTGTAACATAAAAGCATATTATGATAGTATAATCGTTCGTAACTTTTGTGGTAAATGATTTAATAAGACTTGAAGATGTTTTATATATAAGAGTGTAAAATTACCTGTGATCCAGAAATGGTGGCTCCTAATACATTTAATAACTCTATACACAAAGACGGATATAGGAATATACATTCTGTTTGAAAACAATCTGAAATAATTTAAGTTTTAAATATTACTATATTAATGATGATACTGTATTAAAAAAATGTATTTAAAATATACCATAAATAAACGGAATCACTTCCACATGCAACAGAGATGGTTTATACAGCAATTTTGTAAAATCTATGGTTTGATTTGTTAAATAATTTCTCCATGTTAAATACGGATCGTACATTCCTTCCAAAAAGTGACAGAATGCCGATACAATTGACTTAACTCCATCGACATCGATCTCACACCCAACACTCGACTTTGTCAACTGAATAGACAAAATATATTTAATATTAGATAACCGAAAATATTGTTAGACAGATAGGGAGGACTTTTATAAATATACAGTGGAGCCTAACTAAACATGACACTTGCCGTTTTTGTTCATAAAGGTTACAGAAATACGTAATTCAAAAAACTTATGTTTGATGAATCAATTAACAAGAATTTCTAAAGAAAATCCATTTAAAACTGCTGTAGATAATAAATAAATATTTCACACAGAAATGATTTTAATGTTTCAATTGTCCAAAGCTGGATTACACATCCGTGTTAGTGGTCAAAAAAGACAACCGCATAAGACTTGTGGTTTTTGTTAAAAATACTAGTTAAACTAGTAAATTCCAGATTAAATAATAATTAAGGACAGCTTTCAATTGGTTTAATCAATTTTGTAGGGGATTCTACATAATAACATTGAAGAAGATGCTTTATAAATCAACCCTAGATATAAATCGTGAAATGAGAACATCCAGGAGTCAAAAATCTCATAAACGTTAGCAATGGACGTTATGAGACCCTTTCAAAGATGTAACCATAAACATTATTCACTGGTAAAAATTTCTACCATTTAGCACCACTGAACAATATAATTGTACTCATTTTTCAATCTCTTTTGTGTCTGAAAGATTTAAATTAGTAATTATTATATAATTGTAATTCCAATAAATTATCCCAGATTAATTTTACCCAAATTTTTCTAATCTCACTGATAAATATTGGGATTAATAATTAAGAATAAAAAACTATGTTACTGTTTTAGTCTTTGATTTTAGTCTGGTGTCTCACAACTTACTTAACTATTGTCTGTAATGTAACGGAAGATTTACAATAAATAAATAAATAAATATTGCTTCTTCACTTTCAAACTTATTGCATAATGATGATGAAAAATTCGCAAGTGTCCGATTAATTAGCAGCCACTATATGTATGTGATAAAAATCCTACATTTCATATTCACCAATAAATTGTAAAGCATACAACCTTATTTATACATCCAGCGGCAATAGGCTCCGATAAACTCACATAATCACAAGAAGCTATCAGTGGAATGTTATCAAAGTTTCGACAAATGATAAATAGGCACCGAAACAATAAATTGACTTCATCTAAGTCATGCAAACTCAATGAGGAATTCTTAAAGATATGTTTTCATATTAAAAATATATTCTATTGTATACAATAAAATAATAAAGTCGTGAATATACTTTTTCACATTTTTCTTTTGATATGTATAGAAACTTTCCGATCGCAGCCAGCAATTCATCAGGTAATTTAGCCAAAATGGGCACACTGTCGGGTTTGATTTGAGACCACAACGGTGGATTGACGTAGTCGATTCCGCATTGTTTCTCCCATATATCCACAAAACCATTGACAAACTGCCAAAAGTATTTCTCCTCATTCTATACAGACAAATTATAATCAAAATTGAACAAACATAGCATTATATAAATTATGAATCAGATAATCGCTTTTTAGTTTGCGCAACGTACTCGCGTTAATGAGCGCTAAATTGTTGTGTTTATTACCTGCGTCGTGTACTGTATCCAAAGATGATAAATGTTTGTTTTAGATTCCATAATATTGTTGAGAATATTACATTATTAATTGAACGAAGGACATTTCTAGATTTACTGGAGCTACTCCCGCCGGAGTGGGAGGAACAATTTTGACATTTGACAGTTCACCGTAAACCCGTTTCGATAAAGCACCTATGCAATATTTGCCGCATGTTTCATATAAATGCATCTTATTTATTGTAAGTTTTAACCTTTTAATTTAGATCATTTTTATCATAAAAAAATATGTATTTATAAATAATATCATCATAATATTAATATATTTTCAATATTATTGAATAAAATAAAAAAAAAAGTTATTTTATATCGCTTATAAAATTTTTAACTTTTCTTCCCCGCTTCGTTTTCTATATATTTTAAAATATTTAATTTGGTTGTAAATATTGAATCAAAATAAAGGATAAAAGTTTAATAGCTGCAAACAGCTACCATACTTTTATTTATTTTTATGGTTTGGGGTAATATCGAACACGCTGCTGAATGATTTTTAAATACTAAAATTGTTAAAAGAATGTATAAAATATCAAAATAAATTGTTTTTAAATCTTAAAAAAAGTTTCTCTAAAATAAAATCCTAAACTTAAAAAAATAAAGTTCTTCATGCAAGGTACTTGTCTCTGCAAAAATACGTATTTCTTCTAGGGCTGCTTCTAAAAGGTAAACCACATGCGTGTAAACGTTAATCCCTCCTCTATTGTTCTCTATTACAAAATTATGATTATTGAAAAATATAGAAAATATTATTTTACAAAAGTTGAGAATAAAGATTTAAAGAAGAAAACCTTTTTTTAATATAATCATTTGGATTCCAATGGACGAGCTTATTGATATGTATGTTATTAAAAATTGGCGCCTACTCATTTTTTTGGCACCAAGTTTTTGAAAGCTTTTATATAATAAAGATATTAACGATATAATAAAGAAGCAATAGCTAATTTATATCAGCATGTGTTTGTCGTTGTTGCTAAATAAATATTGTACAGAATCCTACAAACTTTCCGAGTAGAAATCGGCAATTGGAAAAATGTGCTTTACAAATTTATAAACCCTTGAAATAAATCGATATATTAGAACTCCAAATCGTGTATACGCCGACAAACCCGAACCGTTTGAGCACCTAAAAACCAACATCCGCCAAGTTATAGCCTAGATTTCGCCCTAAATGTACGAAAAAGTCATTGAAAGGATCGGCTGCTGAAAAAGATCCAGAGACAGCTTTTTAATTATTATTATTTTTCATAATTAACGAAACATAACAAATGTTCGATTAATAAAAAAAATAAGAAATCTATAAATTTGTGTTTTTTTTTTTCAAAAAAATTTGGAAACTGAAGTTGGATTAACCTTTTTAATGAAATTTTGTTCACTCATTAAACGTTTTAACTAATTTATTTAAAATTAACATTTTCTGAAAAAAAATCAAAAATCTTTTTATTTCACTATAATGTGAATTTCAGTTGCTAAAAAAAATAAAAAAGCAACGTTTGCACTGATTCTAGAGACGTATAGCCATTGTTGTATAAATAATTTATAATAAGCCATTTTTAATTTAATTATTTAATAAAATATACTAAATCATAAATATTACAATAAAAAATAGTTCGTTTGATACACATACACGTGTCTTAAAAGAAACATCACATTTCAATCTTGAACTGCTATAGTGCAATTTCATCTAATCGAAAAGAGATTGTAATATATTCACAACATGTATTCGTTTCAATTCTCATTCTATTCTTACCATTCAGATTGAAATATCTGTTTTAATAAAAATATGAAACGAAGGCTTGCTGTCAAAATACATCAGCATATAAACACAATTTTTATATTTCTCTTGCATACTAATAAGTTAATTTCAACAAACTTGCTAATAATGAATGTCACTTTGATTATGTTCTCGGCAAAATGCGACCATCTGTTATTAATTAATAATGAAAAGTGACTTACGTATTAATTATCAAAATAGATACATACTCATAATGCTAAAATATCATAGAAGGCGTAATTTATTTTTAATATAAAATAAAAATCAATATTTGTTTCACATATAACGTTGGATTTTTTACCTGTGCTTTTAAATACACTGAATAAATAATAACATTAGATTCATTTAAAACACACGTTGATTAAAAAGTACTACACATTTTATAATATTTATTACTTTATTGTATTGTAAACATACAAAACTTATAGAAAGCAGTCTTCTGTGTTTGTGCTGCGAGAAAGCAAACATTCGGATATTTTAATTATAATTTCTTAATAATCTCATTTGCATGTTATATTTTTGAAAAAAATGTTATTATTACATAAATTGAGTATTTTACAATTTCTTTTAACAAAATTAATCTTTTATCTATGAATATGTTAAAGTTTAACTATAGATATTTTCTTATTATTTATTTCCTCCTAATGTTGATGGTGATCATTTGAGGAATGCATTTATTTATTATAGTCTTCAGCACAATCAACCATCATGCGTTTATCTATGTGGTCGCAAAAGTTATCCTTTGAATGTATTTTTAATTTTTTTATTATAGCTGGGGGGCCAATTTTTAATAAATAAAAATTCGAATACCGCTGACGGGACTTTTGTTTATTGTTGTAAGTTAAATCAATCTCGTAGCAGATTGCTAAATGACATTGTTAAAACTAATACAGACTATACCATTATAATCAAAGAAAACTGTAAGGTAAACCTTGCAATTTTATCAAATTTGACGTGCTTTTTTGCTCTTGACTGTTCTGGGCGCATCTATTGAGATTTCCGTTTCGATGACATAGCCATACACGCATGATTCACAACTAAATTAATAATAAAATTAATACAGCTATTTAATGGTGACAATATTGGCTAATATATCATAACATAATATTTACTTAGTATTAAGATAAGATTACATTAGAATGGTTATAACGCAGTCCATACTTGATATTTCATGTATAAATGAAATTTTAAATCATTTTATGGTCAGTCTGTTTTTAAGCACACATATTGTTTAGTATAAACACGAGGGTTAAATGCAAACATTAATCGAGATGTATCTGAAATGAAAATAAAAATATTTTTCACCTGGTTATTTGCAGACACGAAAGGCTCGTAGACTACATTACGATTAACAATGAATTGACATACATTATCTTCTGATAGTACATTGCAAAAATCAAATTCATGGAGCATTACAAAATAAATATATTTTGTTACAAAACTTACAAAATTTTAATATATCATAATGACTCATTTTAAAATATTACTAAATACGATTTTTGTCACTTAAAATTAAATATAATCTAGTTATATATTTCTCCTTAACTTATAAATCGTATTGTGATATAATATTATATTTTATGTTCATCTACTAAACGTCACTTACAATACGAGATCAAAGGTGAGTTGGCCAAACGAAAAATGAATGCGATGTACAACAAATATGACGTGAGGGTTATATGATAAGATTAAAATAGATATTTAATTTTTATTAATAAGATAGTTGTTTTAGCTGAAGTAGCTCATTATTAGAGAATTTTAAATACACAATAATGTACGACCTATTTTGATTTTAATTAATCATCACAATATTCATCCGTGAGATTAGGAAAATCTAGATTAACCTAATTTGTGATGATCGATCGGAGTTATAATTATATAATAATCATTAATTTCGATCACCAAACATGATACATATTCAAAAAAAATCTTATGGTATTCGAACCCAGGTCTTTCAGGTCAATAGTTAGTGATTTATAGCACTTATCTATCGTGCTGGTCGAAATATCATTGATATAAAACAAACTTATATTTCTATGGTACTCTATAAAATAATTTAATTTAACAGAAAGTATTTTGTTTATATCTTAATTTTTGGTTTATATAAGTTAAGGAAATGATTTTATGTTTCTATTTCCCAGTAGATAAGAATATTTCGTTCGTCCTTATCTACCAATATCAAGCTACCTCATCGCATGTATCGATAAACACACGTACGTGCCGCATATCGTCGACGTTAGACGATAGATAATATTACTATGACCTATGAAATGAAATGAAAACATTTATTTCGTATATTAGCAATTAATCATATACAAATATAAAGTAATGTAATAGTTCCTATACATTATTATTAATTTAATTAATACAATTATACATTAAAAAATATGTTAATGTATATATCAAAAATTCTTATGAATAATATATAATAAATCAGAAACTCAATCACGAATCGAAAAATGCAAAATTGAAATTATCATACCACCCTCGATTCTCCCCGTTCGTCCAGTTATTCAAGTTTTTTAGCTCGGGGGGTAAAATATGTTTCTTTTTTTGATATAAAGGTATAAAAGGCCATATCGTTAGCCATTCATCACTGAAGTCTTGTACTGGTCGAATCGAACTACTCGTCCTACGAAAGGTGAGATTTACTCTTAATAATCTTAATTTATAATATATTTATTGATTAATTTTAATATTTGTAGAATCACCTTCGAAAAAAATAAAATGTCTCGCTACGTGATCATGTTTTTGGCATTTTCTGTATTTTTCGCATACTTGAACAGCACTTCAGCTCAAGTTACTTTCAGCCGGGATTGGAATCCTGGAAAGAGGGCTAATGGTGATCTTCAGTGTGTTCCTTCTGGAAGATCAGCTGGAACCATCTGCCACATGTTATTGGTAAATAAGTATTATTTTTACTTTTTTTTTTATATATTTGGGTGCAATTTTTAAATAATTTTACAGCCATACTAATTATACATAATATAATGAATCATGGATACATATCATGATAAATAATTAAAATACAATCTAGCTAGCTACACTTACAAACTTTGATTTAAGTTTTGTATCTTCTCACTACTTCTTTGATAGTTATTTATTGTGTTTACCCTGTTGTAACGCATTGGGCTAACGTCTGAAACATATAATGAGTTGACTTATTTGTTTGTTTATATAATATAGAATTTAATTAAAACCTTTTGAGGCCATGTCACATTTTTAGACGGTATGTGGCTTGGTATTAGTGTTTTTAAAATATTGATATTATCTATTTCTTAAAAAATGATAAATTGAACCCAATTCTCAATAAATTTGGATATATAAAAAAATATATGAAATATATATAATATTATATATTCATATTATTAAAATATAATATAAATTTTTGTGTACAGATTTTTATTTATTTATTTCATTTAGAAAAAATAGGTCATATATGCCTATAAATTATATTACAGATAATAATTAAAATATAAACTCACGTGAAAGATAGTAAAATATTTATTAAAACATAGAAATACAAAAGCATTACAATAATTTATTAAAAATTAATTTCTATGAGACATTTTTGTAATTTTGATCATAATATTTAATTAATCATAGTCATTTTATACTTAAGGATAATATATTGTTATTATATAATATACAATATATTATTAATAAAATCATTCCTAAGCAATTGTTAACCAGCAAATGTTCAATGAAATCGAAACGAAATGTTTGCTTATCCTAGTCAGTCATAAAACTTATATTATTAAACAATGTTTTCGGAGTGTTAATTGAAGATTTTTGTCCCTTTTCTTACTACCTTCTCTGAAGGCAACTGTAAATTTAGCTGATAAAATCAATTGCTTATGCTCATTATTTCAGTGGTTATAGACCGTTTAAAAATAATAGTATAAATTTAATTTTTAACATAAAAACATATTAAATTCTCGAGCGTTTTCGAATTTCTCGAGAAACGAGAAATCATCATTTTACATTTTTCTCGAGAAGAAACATTATCTGTTACACAGTAAGTCTTACTAAATAATGTGTTACTGATTGTTTTCAACCTAATGATGTTAAAATTGTTTTTTACGATAGTGCTTTTGTCAGAATATTTATTTAATGCCATCTAGGGACATTGCGATGAATCTTTATAATGCAAAAAATATTTAATTTTTTTTTTTGAGTAATGCATTGTTAATTGCACTGAACAGCTTGACATTTTAATTATTAAAATTAATAATTTCTATTTACAAAATACGATTAAAAATTAAATAGGCTCCTATATGAATTTTCATGTTATGGTTTAGGACTAGGATAAATAATTTAATAAAATATTTTAGTAACACTTTCCGCTTGTAGATGTCTATGACTATTTTATTTTTATTAAATCAAATCAACACATGTAATTTTATTTTTTTAATATACTACACTGCAATAATATAAAAAAAATTGCTAATTATTTCTAATTATTTTTTACAGGCTGAATTGAGACAGGCCATGGCCTGCGAATCGAGGTCCATCCTGAGAAACCTCCAAGCCGACGACGGTGAAGTGAACCAACCGACCATATTCACAGGACGACGATAGGCTCTACATATATAAATTTTATTTATTATTTATTATCAAATAACTGTATAAATAGACGACTTAGCAAGCCGAGGAATAATGAGATATGATAAAAGTTAATTGTAATATATCATTAAATTCTCAAACATTATAATGTGGCGTAATGTATGTATTTAATTTGAATAAATAATTTAATTTAATAAACACCCATCGCAAAGAAACTTTCATTTAAAGTAGGAGCCTATGTATGTTTAATAGTTAATTCGCAAATGTATTTGGAGAGCATATTACGAGGGGTCGTACGACTTAATGGTCCGTGAAAAATTAGACCAAATTTAATAAACGCGATATCAAAATGCGCTGTGACATTAATAAAATCAGTATAAATCATACGGATGTTAGTGGATGGGAAGAGGGATGTAACATGTAATATAATATGATACATTTATTCTATGATCAATATGTATGTATATAAGGAGTGTATCATACATATGTGAGATTTTGTATTTCCGATTGAAAAAGTCAATCGGCACTCTTTTTGCGAACAATATGTTTGTTTGCAGATCACACATGTGATATTTGTAGCAAAGCAGCTGCTTTTACTGCTGATGCTGCAACGACACTATTCCCTACCTGTAATTGCATTTTGCAACATTGCAAACTGTATGTTTGGGGATTATATACTCTGTATGTGCAGTGGATTGAAAAATAATTATGGCATGTAAGAGTTTTTTTATAGTTGTATATTATAATATATATTCAGTTAATACTTTTGTATATATTTAATTGGTTCGAGAGTGTATTTATTTTTTAGTTACACTAAATATTTTTACGTACTTTATATAAAATAATATTTTCTCATAAAATAAAATATTATTCCGTACTTAATGAAGGGATATTTAGAGAATATTGCACTAAGCAAAAGAAATATTATGAAGAAAATAAAAATTCTATAATATTTAAAGGTTACACTCATACTTTTAATATATTATGTATTTATATAATACAATTAAATATTATTACTTAAATCATTTAATATTACATATGTATTTGCAGTTTTTTTGCATATATTTATACAATCAAACACTTATCAGTAATGAATTTGACTAATATTGTTGAGAGCTTAAAAGTTTTTTTATTTATATATATTATTTATTGTGTACTTTTATTACACCCCATAGAACACGGTGACCCATATTTCTAACAATTGTGACCCTTCAATATGCTTTCTCAATTTTTGCTAGCAGCTTGCATTAAACGTGCAAAAATTTAGTCGGGCGTGTAATTGCAGATCAATTATTTAGATACGGTGAAGTTTTATATTTATTGAATAACATATGAAATGGTTCTCAAACTTTCAGTTTTATTTAATTAAATTGAAATATTTAATATAAAATATAATTATATTAAAATATTTAATTTTGGTCGTTCAATTAAACGGTTTTTTATTAAATTAACATTAATCTAAAAAATAATAGTTATGCTATTATTATTATTAACATGAAAGGCGTAACACAATCAAAAACTAGTGATACACCAGACTGAACTCAAAGATTATATGTCATTTATTATAATAATCATCCATGAGATTAAGGTAATCTAGGGAAACCTAATATATGTAATCAACCAGAATTAAAATTATGTGCATATTAATCAGTAATTACGATCGTAAACGTATTTATGCCCTAGTGCCTTTTTTAAGTGAGTTGGGATACAATTCATTGCATTTTCTGTGTAGTATCTACTCAATGAAATACTTTTTAAAGTTGCTAAGGGGTGGTATCGACAATGATTGCGATCGCGACCCTTTTTCATACCCATTGCGGTCAGATTGTCAGCGCTTGAGAACGCTCTTCTTGCACAAGACGCCCTGCTTCTTCACGGGCTTGCCAAGCACAATGATGTCTTCGGAGATAGCTACGAAGAACTGAAAATAAATAAGTGGCATGATGCTTATATGTTTTAGGTGTGTACCAAAACCTGTCTAGTCATGATTGTCAAATTTGTAATAAAAAATAAAATATTATTGATATTACTTACAATTGCTAATAAATTAAAATAGTATCGCTTAATTAAAAACCTACTGACTATTAATTCTGTAAAAGAAACTAGTTAATGTGTTTCCTTATATAAATTATTTATTAAAAAGCGTATATTCAATTTGAATCATATTATATGTATTTTACAGTTTAATTTCTGCAAAGTTTACACCATATTTCTATAATAACTACTCTAATGTATTTTTTTAAATTATCTATACAATGAGAGACATCTCTTTAAAATATATAAAATATTTATTACATGTAATAAGACTGTTTTTTAAATATACATATATTTATATGATAAATGAAGGATTTGGTTCAAAGCTAAGAATCAAACCATTAAATATATGGACGTACATACTATAAAATTTAATTTTAATATCAAAACCTTTTTTTTCATATATTGATTATAAAAGTACAAAGTTTAAATATTAAGCAAGACTAATTACGCAATTTTGTCATAATCGCAAATGTTTTTGGATCAATTATTTAGTGTCGAATAAAATATAAGGGGTTTCGTTTACGAGACGTTCGTTAGCGTGTTGAGAAATTCGTGCCAATTTATACATCTTCCTTTTTCGGCCTTTGTGAGGATCAGATTCTGAAGCGACAATCTGTTTTTCTTAAACCTGTTCAAATGAATTTCCCTCGTTCTTCGCTGCAGCCGGAAAAATGCGGGATTAACTACGTAATGAGGATATTACAACAAACACTTGGACCACTGGGATGTATTCCATATTATTTGTTTTTAATTTTATTTACACTATATTTATTAAGTATTATAATATTTTTAAGCCAATATACAAATACTTATATTCATTGTTGTTGCAGAGAATTCAAAGAAAATTTCTAAGAAATATCTAGAAGAGATCTAGTGTATTTTTTTAATTATAATTTCGACAACATCTTACAGTGTAAGATTTTCAACAACGAAATGCTGCCAAAAGTACGTTTCAAGATTTAATTTACTCTAAAATACCGAAATGATTCACCACTGTAATTAATTGCCAAAGATATGCTAACTTTAATACTACCTGTTTTGATTCATACAGTTAAATATTGACTGATAAAAATGTATTTTATATTAATGTACAATTCTAATATGTGTCCATACTAAAAATAGTAATGAATTTTTCATAATTTATTTTATCAGAATTTAATATATTTGATTGCTTGTGTAGGTACACGTATTTTATTACACTTTTACTTTATAAATAAATGTATACTTACACAAACATATAAAATAGTTAATATTATTCACGCGGCTTACCCGATAAATTGCGTGAATATTGAATAAATTGTAATGGAATCATTCGGGCTTCGCCAGATGTTCCCGCGGGAGTGACAAATAATACGCATTAGAAAAGCGACTCGTGAGTCTTGCAGACGTATTCCCGACTATCAGCGCTTCTCAAACGTAACGCAGCGAAAAATGTCTGCATGTCTTGTCAAAACAACGAAACATAAATTTAACTTATCACACAATTATTTGAGATTATTATACTATAATAAAATTTGAAGTAGGTTTCAATCACGCAATATATGTATTTTCAGGACTGTTTGAGAAACATTGTAATATGGTAACGTATCTACAACTTTCTACGTCTTTATTTCGTGTCGTGATAATACACACGTACTTTTAACATATGAAATTTTTTATAACGCCTCTTGCCAGATTTTTTACATTTCAGCAACAAAATTTAGATATGATTGTATATTTTTAAGCATAATGTATGTTTGTTTTTTTATAATACATGTTGGTAAAATATCATATAATAAATTTATTTAATAAAAACATAATGATTTCTTAATAATATCATTTCAGATTTAAATTAAATTAATTTTTTAGCACAAGTTTGCTTTTTTATAATATAATATTTAAATTAAACGAATAATTAAGATAAAGTACACATATTTTTTTCGGTATCTGTTTTTTTTAAATACGTTTATTTCATTAACATACTAATTATATATAATATACATACATGTTACTGGTTTACAATTATTTTCATGTTTACAATTAGTTCTTAGCTAAATTCAATAATAATATAAAATAAAACGTTTATGGTTATAATTAAAGGAAAAAATACAAAACTTTATTTGTATCTGTTAAATATTGTGGTTTGTATAAATAAATATTATCATATAAAAAAGGTTTATCTTACAATTTTGAAGCTTAATCTCTTTATATAAATCAGTAGTTTTTAATTAAAAATCGAAAAAGGCAAACAAAAGAAAATAATTAAAGAATAATAATTCATATATTATCGTATTTTTTTTAAATTACAGATTATTTATTTTTAAAGTAAATCTCATTACTATTTTCATTATATCATTGAGGCAAAGGTTGATATTTTTAGATGTTTCTGCTAATTTAGAACCTATCATTAGTTTTTTTAGCACGTGTTATTAATAATCAAATCGACTTTACATCATACTTATTGAATATTAATAAATGCTTATAATATATTTATTATATTATTTAAATACAAATCCTTATTGAATAATGCATACTTTTTCCCCATTTTACAGTCGCCTTTCTTCCGGTCTCTCCGTCACGCCTCAGGAGCTAACTGCTTGACAAATGTCAGCCGATTAATCTGCCTCCGTTCCTGTTCCTGATTTACCCACCCCCTAGCCACGTTTGCCACCCCCGTGCATATTGAATCCAGCTTCTTAGCCCCGGCTTGTTTTCTTTTTCTGTTTGCGCAAATTTCCGGCAATATTTTATTGGCCAATTGGTATACGAAAGCCGAGCGAAAGAGGGAGTTTTCAGCCCGGGAACAAAATATATCACATTATTTATAATTTGCAATAGTACTGGTAGAGAAAATACGCTTTCACTTTTCTTCGCTCGGTGGAAAAAATGTGTTGATATGAAGATTTTCAACGGATGAAAAATGGTGGAAAATTTCATTGAAAAGTTCAACGAATCCATATCTCATGATATATTATATAATATATACGTATATAAAATATAAGTTCAACTTAAACATATTGAGCATATGCAAATAATTGTAATGCGTTAATATCAAAATATATCATTGCACGCATTAAAATGACACGAGGACCTGTTTTAAAGTTTTTAAATAAACAGATATAACGTCGAAGTTGAAGCTTTGTTTGTTACACAATGCGCAACAAGGGTAGTTCGATGGCATATGTCAAAATGTAATATTCCTTATGTTTATATATAAATAGCCCTTCGAAGGGCCGCATGTGCTACAGAGTTTAGCGGCATTAACATGTTTGTACAATGCACGCACCTAATACAGAAAAATATCAAGAAATGTATTAATAAAAGAAATGACTCTGCCAGATTTACACTCGACATAATGCGATCGGGATTCAGGGTAGAACAGTTTGGGGGGAAATTATTATATATTTTTTATATATTTATATATTACTTTTAAGATATTTATATAAGGAAGAAATAGCTAATTCTCATATCTAAATTGAAATCAAATACATTTAGCGAATGAATATACAATATTTAATTAGTCTTATATGATATGTCCTGCAGTAAAATCATATCATAAGTAAATAAGCAATTACATATATCCATTATCCATTGAAGTAATGTTTTCATCAGCTATCTGTATTAAAAATGATTTTCTGCATTTATAAACAATATCTCTTATCTATATAGTACTTTCGTATGAACATCTTTTATCATTATAAAATATAAATATATTTGTATATGTATATATTTTAACAGAAACTATTAATAAAATATATTATTTCGCTCATTAAAAATAATTCGTTAAACACGAATTAGGACATATAAAGTAAATATATGTTTATTTTATGTATATGTTATTATTTAACTATTACCGTTTGTGGACTCAGATACACGTGTTATGTTTACATGTTTCAAGATAGATTTTAAAGTTATTCGAGCATGTTCACGATTAACATAAACAATTATGCAATTTGGCGGTGGCTCGTTAATTTGCCAGGTCTTCAGGGTCTCAGGGCCCCAATCCGGACCCTCGGATTATATGGACGGTCGGCTCGCGGCCCTCAACTAATGAGGTTCGGGGCCCCAGCTGCGTCAGAAGTATCCTATTAAATGACCCACATATAAAATAATAATATGATTTGTTTCCCTTATTTTGCTCACTCATTCACCTTCGGCTCAGCGTTAACAATATCATAAATGGCCGTAAATCACGCGAACACCCATTCGACTCTGCAAATTCGTTCCGCGGGGTCAATGACGTGTTAAGATAACATTAGGCAAAAATAGGATTTAATACATAATAATTAACTATGTAAAATTGTGCTTTTTTATTGCATGAACAAATTGGGTGTATAATCTTGGCATAGCAAATATTTAATTAAGAGTAGAAAAGAAACGCTTTGTTAAAGTTTTTTTGAAAATTCAGAACATACAGTAAGCTTACTTAGTTTTTTATTTTTTATCCCAAAGAGGATGAGAATATTTTAATTTAGAGAGCAAAGAAAATCATATGTTCAATTTGTATACATATGAGTAAGCTATCTACTATTTTACTAAATATGTATATTTTTTTAATGCTTTTGCAGAACATCATTTTTATTACAGAAATATAATACATAATTATATTTAGACTGTAAAATTTCAATAACACATTATTTTAAAATACAATTTAGAGCAGTTTCATTTTTGAAATGCTATATTTTATACATAATATAATAAATAACAATAATAACGTATTAGTATGTAATAAAATTCGAATTAAATCTAAAACGATCGTTTGTCAAAGCTATTATAGTTTAAAATACAATAGAGTGAGATCAAACCGGATGCTGGATTTTTCTCAAAAGGCAAGCCGAGTCCATCAAATAAAATTCCGGCGGATGTTCCCTTAAAATTTTCAAAAACGTGTCGATGAATGAGTCGATGGTGCAAATGGACAAATGATTATTTTTGATCGATGGCCACTAACTTCACGGTTATATATATGAAGTCGAACACCTTTCGCTTGTAAATAGCGACAACCCTTAAACAACCTATATTGGTAAAAATGACCCAAAAATATAAATTATTTTATATGAATTAGAAAATGGATTTAATTTGTTATAGCGAAAGAGCAATTGGTTTTGCGATATTTTTTTTTTAAATTGATTTTTATATTTTTAGGTCGTTCGAGGGTTGAAACGGCGTGGTGTTTGGTGTTAGCAAAGAGAGCATTTTATTGTATGGACTATTGACAGACTCGGTTGTGCAGATCACGTCACAAAACTTGACGGCCTGCACAATTAGCCATTGTAATTTGTCGGCTGAAGGGATCTTTTGTGGATATGCGCTTTTCGTTACTTCATCAAACCAGGGGTGTATTTCTTTAAATTAAAATACAAATGATATTTATTGCTTACTAAAACTTCTGGGTATATTTAAAAATATTTTTATTAATAATAATTTAATTTAATTAATGAAGATTAGAAACAAACATTTGTTGTAGTATTTTTTTTCAGGGCTGTGGAATCGGAGCATTGTACGCGGAGTCGTAAAAAATAGACTGACTCCGACTACTATTTAACCCTTTCCATCCCGTTCAATATTTTTTAATTGTTCGTCATGCGCCTTATGAGTGAAGAAACGTTAAAAAGTACACGTGATTACTATTCGATCGTTTTATTAAAAAAAATTATTTATATCTAGCTATTTTAACGTTATATTTATCTAGTTATTTTAACGTTTCAATTACTTTTTTTAAATTTTAATTTCAGTAAAATATATCTAGAAGCAATTTGACAATCTACATTACAAGAATATATGAAGTGTCACAAAATATTGTAAATAAATCAGGACGTATCATATCGTTTTTTCACCAGCAAATGGCTTAAAAACTGGTAAAACTATTCAAGTTTCCACATTTTATTTTGGTAAAATTTAGGTTAAAATTTGTTTTAATTAATTTGCAAAAAAAATCTTTATGATAAATTATGGCATAATCGGTTGAATAAGCTATGATAATGTATTACGAATTAATTATATATTTTTATGGTAATATGTTATATAAAAAAAATCAGTTAATTTATTATTAGGTTTATCAATAATAAACAAATCATGACATTGAGTTGTTTACCGATAAACATTAGTGAAATTAATGGATTTTTGTTTATGATTAGTTAAATTTACTATTTATATTTTACCTATCTAATTAATAAATAAACTCTTTAGTGATTATAAACACTGATAAAATATTAAGAATAATCTGCTTATCAAATTAATATTCAATCAAAAAATTTTATTTGGATATTTACTACGTAACCTAACAGGTTTCTCCAATGCGTTACAATGAGCAAAAAACAATACATGGTATTATTACTATACAAAAAAAATACATAATAAAAAAGAAAAAAAATGAATGAAATTAAATGACATGAACTGGACCAGCTCCTTGTAACTGACTCAAATATCCTCTTATAAATGTATCTTAAGAACCTCTTCTGTATTTATTTACTTGGAGATTTTCAATTATAGATCCTGATTCAAGAATATTGCGAACTAAAGTGTCATAGAAGACGCGAAAAACTGACGGATCGTCAAAGTAAGATGCAGTGGCGTAGCTATGGTGGGGCGGAGGGGGCGGGCCGCCCCGGGCGGCACTTGCTTGGGGGCGGCATATTCGCGATGGGATCGTCCAGTGTGGTTCTTAACCCTGAATGCACTAAAAATATATATAAATTTACGAATAACAAGAGCTTAATAATAACCAATTTATTATTTTAAGAAATGCTGATTTTATGATCCTGCAAAAAATATATGGTAGGGGGGGGGGGGCGGCAATCGCCCTGGGTGGCACATACCCTAGCTACGCCACTGCATTGCAGTTTTCATTTAGATGTAGAGAGAATCTCCACTTGCTCTTAAAAGTGATTTCAAGATCGCTACTGAAAGTTTCTCTAGCTAAAATGTTCCCACCGAGATTGCCAGGCTAAACTGATAGCGAACGGGATCAAGAAAATTACACAGCACGGCACTTTCGAGAGTAAAGAGGTTGACGGAATCCAATCTCCAAACTGAATCTAAATCACTTTACAGAGAGAAAAAGCCCGCAACAGATCGAATGCATTTTTAAACAATTTTAAATCGTCTTCATACATATAAAACTATAATTTGTAACTGCCATTAATAAATAACTTGTAGAGCAGAGGGCTTAAGTTTAATCCTTGGGAAGCCCCCGACTTTTCGACAAACTGTCTACGATCGCTCAAATAACTCGAAAATAACCGAGTTAAATGACCCGAGTAACGATTTTTAAAATAATAACCCATGACAAACCTTGTCAAAAGCCTTCTCAAAATTGTTATGTACGACGTCAATTTGAATTCCCGCATCGAGAGATTTTGTCTTCGTTTTGGTGAAAGATAGAAGGTTCGTAGCAGTGGAATGAGCGGGATGAAACAATGCTGCTGGTCCAACAAAAATTGCTGAAAGTAATTGGAGAAGTATCCATGGATAATTATTTAAAATAATTTAGCGGGAGCTGACAACACTGCGACTGGTCTATAGTTCTTTATGCATAATATGTCAGCATTTTTATCTATGTCTTGAGAATTAGATCAAAAATAGGGTTTAAAAGAGCAGCAATATTGACTCTGCAACACTTAAAAATATTTTTTCTCTCAAAAATAGTAAAATTACACCAAATTTTAATTGACTCTTCGTCATTTTAATGTTATTTGGCAGTAAAAGTGTTCTTACGAAAATAAGTTAGCCTGCCATGTATATTTAGTTGCATATATTTGGTGAAAATTTAAAGTTCTGTATAACCATAATATTTAAAATACAGGCATTACTCAAAACAATTTTAATTTTAATGATGCAAATTTCCTTTAATGATTTATCACCATTTGGTATCTCAAAAGTATTTTTGATATTCATATTTTTAGGGGTTTAGTGTTTAATTTGATCTATATTAAAATATAATAATGTTCTTCTTATAAATATTTTTTTATATTTTTTATAATTTGGAAATCACATCATGTAGCTTTGTTTATAGAAATCAGTCGCTCCAACCCTGGGTTTATATCTAGGTAATTCGAAGGGATGGTACGTGCAGGGGATGCATTTATCGCAGCCAACCCCTCCTTTGAAAGGTACGAAATCCTTGCATGAATGGGCTTCTAAACTTTTGTGCTCGTAATAGGCTTAATAACATCGTCAACATGCCGTAAAAATAATTCGGACTCGGTCCCCTCACTATATACCCGGATCCATTTCCCGGGACAAAAGGTTAGTGCGGTTTGAATTATAGTGACTTTCCGACTTTTAAAATGCCCTTCAATTATACTTACTAATACGCATCCGAAAAAAATACACAATATAATATAGTTAATATTAATAAACACTATTAATTTTAATGCATAAATATTGTCATTGCATCAAATACTATTTTTGTTTATATATCAAAGAGTTTATTATAAATAATCATAAAAATATTTTTTTATTTAACTTGTGAAAGAATCGGCAATAACAATCGATAAACTTCCCTAAAGCCCTATTAGTCAAACTTTAATACTTCGCTCACACTTACGCACACGTACGTAGCGCGGAAACGCTAAAAAGTTGGATTGTTGTTGCCCAACTGGGGTTATATTTCACAAAGATTATAAAGTCACAGTTTTCTCGTCGCTCCAATAAATTGGATAATGTCCCGCGCGATGGGAACGATAAATCTAACGCATTGTACGCACACTAAGAGTGTGTTTTTTTTATTCATTCGGAATAATAAGCGAGTGTCCAGAATCAATATTGGTTTTATGGAGACAAAGCGATCGTAAGATAAATCTGAGGCGCTTGACCAGATAGTCGAGGGTTGTAAATTTTTCCGAGGGGAACAATCTTAAGATTTATCCGTCGGTAACCTGAAAGGCCACCCGAAATTGATTTAATCCTCAGTTACTATTCACGTACCTCCGAATTTGAAAGTCGCATACTTTGAAAGCGTTCGAGCGACGATCATTTTACGCTCAGATTAACAAACTGGATTCAATTCGTGAACAATTGTTTCCTTGGAGTCATTCAAATTGTTATTGCCGTGCGACATCAAAAGGTCGGCTGCTGTACTTACAAAGCCTCTCAAATTTTTATTTATACATTCATATATACTATTTTTAAAATAAGTAAAACGATATTTGAAGTTACTCCAATAGTAACGAAAAAGCAAATCTTTAAACGTAAATACGCATAAATTATTATTTATTATAATTCCTATTAATCTGATGCACTAACTAATATATTTCATAGTAATATTAGTACAATTTTGTGTATTAAAAATATATTACATAAAGGTATTTTTAATGTAATGAAAAATATAACTTTATTTATAGTTCTGTTTGTAGAATAACAATCATAAGTTATATATGTTACAAAAAATCAATATAAAAACCTCGTAAAACTATAAAGAATACAGTTCATAAACTTCTAAATTCTACCCTAAAAAATATTTTAGCTAGTATTTATATCTTTATACTATCTGTATTTATTAACATATTTACTAACCTCTTTTCCACAAAAAATATAATAGTGAAAAAAAAGGCAATAATAAAACTTGTAAATATATATTAAAAAAATGACTTTTACTTATGAGTTTTTTTCTTTTTTATTAATAAATCTTACGTTGTAACCTGATAGGCGTAAGCCCAATGCGTTACAACAGGGTAAATCTGTACCAACTGAGTAAGTCAATCAGATGTAATGAATACATATAAGAGTCAACCACCAAACTCAAAGTCTAAGAATTGGTGACACCTATATTATATGTGTTATATAATTTATAACCAATTGATGTCGCTTTAGCTGGGTCAGTTTTTTTTAATAATAGCGCATTTATATAAAATAAAAATTCGAGTGGCGCTGCCGGGGTTCGAACCCACAACCTTAGAGTTATTACTCTGAAGCGTTACGGACTACGCTATTCCATCCTTATTAAACTTATTTTAAATTTTTGGGAACAAGAATCTGAATGGAAATTTTGTAGTTAGCTTGAAAATGGAATTAAAAATAATAATAGGATATTTTACATTAGAAATATGTTAAAAAAATATTGAATACTCGTACACATGGTCTATCAGAAGGATAAGGGACAAGAGAGACAAATGCTCTAGGCTTCACAATATTAAAAGCCTCATCTTTGTAATCGAGCAAAAATATTTACCCCATCTTATAAAAATTCTCTTACATTAAGAGTATTATTTTTTATTTAAAAAATACAAATGAGAACCTTAGCTGATAGAGGAATATTAAATTTGCTTATAATTGAAATTAATGAGCAAGTAATTGGAAAAAGCTGCTTGAGCGCTAATTTAGTAGGAGTATAAAATATTTTCTCTCAGAAAGAGTGCTAGCATTTTTTGGATTTGATTCATACATTGAAAGTCTACATAAAAGTAATATTATGGGATTACAAAACTAGTTAAATAATATTTGTAGTTCGTTTGTAGAAAACGCGATCATTGAATAAATTAAGAAGGATAAATATTTTAATATTATTGTTGACGCGACACCAGATTCATCTTATTAATTATTCATTACTTTAAGCTCAGCGAATTGAAGTTTTTAATTGAAGAAGTTTTATATGATTTGATATTTTTTATGATAAAACGAGCCAAGAAATTGCTAGCCCATGCTTAAACTCATTTCAGGAATTAACATTGAATTTTAAAGACTTTGTGGGACAATGTGGTAAAAGAATATAATGATGTTCAAGCAGTTTTTTTGCGTGAAAATAGCAATTGTATATTTTCTGGTTGTGCAAATCATACTTTAAATCTTGTCAGAGTGGATTCGTTTAGTTTTATATTAGTTTTGTTGCTAGTGTTCAGCAAATTAATAAGTTCTTTGATGGAAGTTCAAAAAGATAGGAGACTTAGCAACAAACAACATTTAGCACTCTATTCCTAATACAATATTTCAAAAAGTGCCACTTCTAAAAACATGGAAGTCAGTTCTTGATGTTTGTAAAAAATTGCTACCAAAAATAAAATCACTAAAGAATTTTAAATAAATCATCATAAAGAAGATTTTAGTTAAACGTTTTTGACAAAATTATCAATTTATTTAAATCGCCGAATTAAATAAATTCATTAAATAAGACAATATAGTTTTTAATGCAGCCCTGATCATATATAAAAATATATTAATTAAGTGTGAAAAAAATATAAATTTAATGAGAAATATATAAAAGCACTTATTTTTTTTAATTTCACTTATACAATTTAAATGTTAAAAAAACATTATTTAAATATCAAAATATGATGTGAAAAACATTTAAAATCAGGAAAAAATATTTGAAAAGGTTTGGAACAGTTCGACACTGTCCAGGTGCTTAGGAAACTGGTGTTAGCTTCAGTCGTAGCACTAATATTTGTTACATTATACTAAGTTGTTGCCATAACTTCACAATGGAAATATGTCAATGCGATTACGATCTAAAGACCGATACATTGACATCCGCCATTCATCTGCCGAACCGACTTTTCGTGACTCTGACTAAATTGATTCCTTTTTTACGAAAAACGCAACCGTTAAACTTCCTGAAAGAAGCAAAAAATACTAAGGAAAAAGACGCAATATGATCGATTGATACGGATTAGAAAAATACACTGATAAATAATAAATATATTTTTTTATGGTTAGATTCAAGATTTTCTGTAATATTTTTGGCCATCCTGTATATATAATAATGTGTAATATATAGCCCATTTAGCATATGAAACTTGTGAATATTGCGCTACTGTGCAGAGCAACCGCGTTATTCTAATTTATGCATCATCATTAACTATCTGCCATTTGGGCTCAAATGCGGCCCAGTGAAGATTAGACACAGGGTTGTATTGGAGTGATGATAAGATATTTATGATCATGTTAATTTACTCTTTAAAGTACAGATTAAAAAATATTTCAATGCAATATGTAAAGTCTTATTATTGTTCCTATTAAAATATCTTTATTCCACAAAAATACGCGTGATCCAACTCTCGCAATTTCCACTCTCACATTTTTAAGCTATTACATTAAATGTTACTCATTTTGAATTTTTTTCTACGTCGTTATAATTATAGATAAAAATACTAAAAAACACGTATGTTCATATATTAGATTTGGATAGTTGAATAGTCATCTAATGATATTTTAATTGTATTTCCATATACGTCTATCTAAATTTGATTGTAGTATATGGCTAATGCGTCCCTGGTAGCCGGCTGTCCCTCTGTCCAGACGATCGGATTAACTGTCCTGTTGTTAATTTGATCAGGGCCATAGATTGTCCACCTAAATCAGGCTGGGTTGCGGCTTGTGGCGTTTCACGTCCTGTTTATAATGACTATATGTCTGCGATTAGAACGACACTAATAAGAATTGAATGAGCTGCGGTTTCAGTGGATCATTGCAGCTGAGCCGCGGTTTGGTCCAGGTACAGAAGCTGCATACGAATGTAAATAATCAACGCGTTTGTAAATATTTGATATTGAAGTGTATGTATTGGTCTGAATCTGAATCATCAGACAATTACATTGATAATAAATATTGTAAGAAAGTGCTAGTGTATATTTATCAATTTCAGAAGTGAATATTAAATTTCAAATAAACTATTTTTATAAATTTATAAAATGAGGCAAAGCTTAAATAAAAAAAATCAGGTAAAGTTAAGTTAATTTTCTAGTTTATTAAATAAAATGGATGAAATAATTACTTGTGTAAAAATAAAACAGAGTCAACAACAAATATAAATACTTTTTCTTTAAAATGATCTTTAATATAGTATTTTTGATTCGCCAAATTTATACATATGAATTATCAAGCTGTCCATTTACCACTGGTGTCCCTGATACATTCAACAGTATTGACTGATAAATATTTAAATAACTAAACAGACACCAAAACACTAAATAAAAATAGTTTTTAATAAATCGATCATTTCCCAAGCTCAAGCAAGATTATCTCGCGAAATTCTTCATAATGACTGTAAACGAGCGAGAAATATACGAGCGACAATAAATTATCACAAATATATGCATTGTTTATTCGGTGTTGGTATGTACATATGTTTTTTTTCCGTCGGTCCAAAACCGGTGATTTCCGTTGACCGAGCGGGTAATTTATGTTACAAATCGTATTTTATGGCTTTTATTTCACACTTTGTATCGTTTAAGCTGCGCGCGCACTTACGGCTCAATTATTATACCCATCGAGGGGTGCCCAGCCACCAAAAGTTTCACAATCTCTGAGCAACAATGAAGGAAATCGATTAAACACCGCACTTTTCACACCGTAATAAAAGCGTAATAATTATTATAATTTTACACTCGCCCGAGTCGTAAATACTTTCAATATTGGGCCAGCGTTATCACGTAATTTACCTCACGGCCCACGGTTTGAACATTGTTCGGGAGCCGCATCAAAAGTATTAACAAACGATATTATATTTATATAAGGCAATAAAGAGGCGAGTCAGGAGGCCTCGGTTGAGGAGCACCACAAAAAAAATGAACGGACCTCATGTACAGACCTCAAATCCGGGCTATTATTAATAAAGAATAAAAGAGGATGCTGTGAAATATCACGAGGTGAGAAAGGCGGTAATGATGAGTAATGTTTTTATTATGATCACACATGGTAGCACATTTTGTTTGGCTTATGAATATGTTCCTTCCATTCGCTGTGGGGCCGGACTGGAACGCACTTAAGCAAATATTGGGTTATGTCGTTAGTTATGGCGATAAATCTTCAACGATAATAGAAATGGGATAGTTTTAATAGTGTAAAATAAGATGATAATGAGAAATAGAGGATATGAAAAAGTTTTATAAGATATTCTATTAAATTATGATATTATCTATATAGTTATTTTTCTACAACATGTGTAGCTCTCAATTATTATGATAAGCTTGAAAAACATTATATATAGCTCATACGGTACAATAAAAACCACAAAATAGTAAAGTAAAGCACTGAAAATAAATGCAAACATCTCCTAACTTTAGTTAGCTTTATTCCCCGAGAACTAATCATTTTTATAAAAAATGTACACAATATATCTTTCATGTAATAAAATATAAATACTAACTTTTATGATACTAATTAAAATAAATAACTTTTATAAATTAAATTTTAGAAATATTATTAATTATTTGCTTTATTATACATACATATTATATGAATATATCATAAACCATCTTTATTAGATAAATTCATAGCAAAATAAGTAACTATCATTTTTTTTAAATGTATTTTAAAAATTTTAAGCCGGTGAAAACTTTCACTGTAACATATATAACCATAGTTTAAGACTGTCTCAATTTAATTATCAACTAAATTAATAAAGATTTTTACATATTATATACATACTATATGTTATACTATATACATATATATAATTATATAAATAATAACAAGCATTATATTTGATTGAGTGAGTTTTGAATAAATGGAATATTTAAATTTTGATAGTCAGTATTTAAAAGACTGGTCAGTATCTAAACTATATAGATATTGAATGGTCAGTATTTATATTTTTTTATTATAATTTATTAAATGGCTTGTCTTATAATTTAATGATATCTATATTTTAATAAAATTTTGATATTAAAAAATGGACGATATGTTTTGATAAATATTAGGTATTATAAAATTGCTTCATAAAAAACTAATATAAAAATCACATTGAATCCTTAAATTATTATTAATAATTTACGTAGAAATGAAATAAAAAAAGAAGTTTTAGTGTTGTTGATTTGACTGGTTAATAGCGGCAAGCGAAACTTATATAACATTTAATAAAAATGTACTGACCATATATAATACTATAAATATTGCAGATCATTTTATTTAAAAGTTACTGACTTTTTATTTTTACGTGGTTATTATTATAATGTTCTATGGTTTCTTTGGTTGCCATAATTGTGGTATTCATCCAAAGTTAATCATTATTAATTGATAAAAACATAGGTGAAAAAAAAAAATATAAATGAAAACAATTATTTAGGTTGACTTTCCATAAAAGTGTATTAATGTACTTAGGTTGTTTAATTAAATTTAAAATACAACTGATTTATAAGTTACGAAAATGAAAAAAATAATTTAAAAAATATTAATTTTGCGATTTTATAAGCCACGAGGTTTCGACAAAAATATCTATCAGCATCATCTGGTGATGCAGAAAAAAATATATAATATTCAGCATGATGCTGAAATATATTTTTGGCTAAGCATCGTGAATTTACAAAAATGCAATGCAGTAAATATTATAATAAACACAAAAAATACTGCGTAAAATTAATAAAAACATACATTATTTAATTAATAAAATAGTAACCACTTCATTATAAGTCATTTAGAATTGTCAAAATAGCAGTTCAAAAACTTTTTTAATATTTAATAAAAAGGAATATATTTTACTTTTATTTACTCTATATTGATTATATATTCAGGATAATTAGCAATTATATGATAATAGTATCAGAATTAATTGCATTTTTTTTATAATTTAGCAAATAATGAGTACAGTGGAAGTAATAAAAACTAAATTTTCAAACTATCTATTTTAAAAAAAAAATATATCAAATAGTCGTTTGGTTGATAATAAAATAAGTGGGATTCCTTAACATGTTAGTTATTCGTAAATTTGTTGTTTTATTTATTTTTTATTGAATACATATAATATATTCTTTATGAGTTAAAGAACCTTATTATTAGAGAATTTTCAATAGCCGATATGTACGACTTTAATTAATCATTGTGATAATTATCTCCGTGATTATGAAAATATAGGTAAAACTAATCTGTAACATTCGATTAAAATTATAATTATAAAATAATCGCTAGTTTCGATTTCTAAGATACGAAAAAAATAAAAATACTTAAATCTATATGGCATTGAATTTCAATAGTAAGCGACTTATACCACTTGTCTATCGCGCTAGTTATTATATTATTATGATTGGATATAACAAAATACACATATTTCTCTCAGAAGGGATTAGTAAAAGTCAAAATGGCATAGGCGTTTAATAAAGTTACATCCTCTATTCTCTTATTTTTTTACATACACTTGGAGATGACCATAGAAAGGAAACATATTAATGGTCATTTAATTTTTCGCTATTTTCTACGGTGATGACATAAAGCAATTCAGCATGAAGCAATAAATGACGAATATTTCAACAAGCAAATGCATCGCTGAAAATAATATTCGAATGTATAGAAATAGTGTATGCGATTTCTGGATTAAAATCCAAAATTGAGATGGAGTAAGAAAAATATTAAAAGGAATGTCATCAACTTTTTTTAAGAAAAGAAATTTGTAATACGGAGTAAAGCGAATAGCAGGAAGATAACTGAAAAAAACTCAAGTCTGATGAGGAAATGGTTTCACTTCAGCACATATTTAAATAGTGGCTAATATATTTATTTTAATTAAAATAATCATAAAGATTGCATAGTTAAATAAAAATTAAAACAATTAAATAAGGTTTCCCGTTACATTTTATGTCAGCAAAACATCTAGTGGTACATTTTGAAAACGTTTTAAAAACACACGTAAAAATAATGTTTAATAGATAAATTATTTAAGATTTACTTCCTTTTTAACGATTTACAATTATAATATTAATATTCTAAATCTAAATACAAATAATATTGTAATCCTATTGGTTAAAAAAAATATAAATTTTAATCAAGATTAATCTCCCAATTCATCCCTTTTTATTAATCTGCCACCAACACATGCAAATGAAGATTCAGTGATTCGTTGACCGGGAAAGCAGTGTAATACAGTAGCGGCAGGTAGATGGCCATTGCCACCGTCGCGCTTTGAGATCAGAAGATACAACCAGATATGTTCATATATAAAACATATATACACATACACAATATAATATACAATCAATAGAATTTTATTCAAATTAACCATGGCATTTTCAATGCAGTGAAGGTCGACTGGAAACTTTCGAGCGGCTAATTACGGCAAAAAGCGCCAAAAAACGGAAGCCGATTCTAGAAAAAGCGTGGCGATAATTGCCACTGGGTTTAACAGATTACCAGATGAAAAATCGCTAGTTCCTAGCGACGGGGGAGATAAATCAAAGCTGATGAAACGTCGCAAGGTGTTCGTGGTTCCCACGGACGGACGGTCGTTAATGTGTTAAAGATGCCACGTAATGAGGTCACATTTGTTGAATTTGCTTTTATTGAGCCGTGAGAGTTTTCATATTTTTTTTTAACAATATTTAGTTACTTTGCTAGCTGAATGTAGCTATGATCAATTATTCATTTTTAAAGTATGCGTTAGTACTTTTTTTGAAGTTCGTATAACAAAAATTATAGCACTCAACATGGTCGGAAGATTGATTCCTACGCAGACGTCTCGTGTTGCCAGCAGCATTTAGCAAAATTGTTGCAAGAAAACGCATGCTTCCTGATTTTTTTTCCGTGTCGTTTCGTTTTCCAGATGGTGTTTGTCTGCCTAAGAGTAGCAAGGTGCCTTAACCATATAGCACAACACGTTGTTTTAAAACTTCTAGATGGACAAATTAATATTTACAATTAGAAAATGTTTATCCTGTATCTTTGAATAAGAGATTTTGTAGCCATAAATTATTTTGTAGCTGGAAGAACAATTTCACTTAATAATTGTATTTTTGACACCGGAAATTGGACTGGGATTTCAAAGAATATGGTATAAAGCGAAAAATAATAAGAATGTAATGAAACATTTTAATAAACACAAAAGTTGTAAATATATTATAATTCTCTCGCGGATCATGAGTGGTCCACGGACCACAAGTTGGCTACAATAAATATATCGGATGTATATCTAATATAGGTATTTATTAAAAAAAATATTGATTAACTCTAACGTATCTCTCTGATATAAAATATGTGCACAATAAACTATATAGTTTAGCTAAAAGTTTTCTCATTTTCTCATTATATTCGTGCCCTATGTATCGTTGTTCGTCAATATTGCTGGGGAAATATTTTTTTAAATGCCTAATCTTTGCTATAAAGCTATTGCTCTATGTGAAAGTCAAACTGGAATAATTAATTTAGGCATTTAATAAAGTATCGCAAATAATTGTAAAAAGTGACATTTCTTCTAACATTGGAAACCAAACTGGTTAAATAAAACATTGTTCAATATCTCTGAAAATTTTTAATTTTCAATAATCATAAATACTAGATAGGAAACCCCATACACTTAAGTTACGAAAAATTAGATCAAAACGAAAGCTGAATTTAATAAATCTCAGTTTTATCAATAGATTATGGGCAGGCGAAGATCCCTTCTTTCAATTAGACTTAATGAAGCAGCGAATTAATGTGTGTTGTAAAAAAGGAAACTACAACATAAACTTTTTAGATAAATGTATTGTTAACAGTCTTACCAGAGCTTAAATGGTTTTAGATATAAAGTTAAGGATGTTCAAAAACTATGCTAAAAGATTTTAAACCTTGTGAAATTGTGGAAAAATAACACTGAATGATTCTTTAAATTACTTAAACATCAATATAAAAAACAAGGTTGCTTCTTGATGCATAATGAACTGACCATTTTGCAGTGATAATATATTTATTTTATTAATTTATTTACCTAATAGATAATTGTATATTATTACAAGCAAAAAAATAACATACATATAAAATATAATACAATGTCTCATATGTATGATTTTTTATAGAATGTATTAGACAATTTAGGGAAGTATAAAATATTTTAAAAATGTAACCATCAAATTGTCAGTTTTTTCGAATATCTTTGCCGACTTTTTAAAAATCCAGATCACATCAAATTGACATAAAAATAATTAACACATTTTTAATTATTTATAAATATTAAAATACGGAAAAATATGGCTTACAATCAATAAAACATATTAATTGTAGAAAATTGTTTAGAGCTTACACTTATATTTTAGAATTAATAACAAATTATATAAAAACTGTGTAATTACATATATAAATAATAATAACAATTTATTTTATAAGACAAAAAATCATATAACATCAATACTTTATAGTCTTCTTGTGTTAAATTATTAAATGACTTTCTATTGTAAACTAAACATTATGATTATGGTATTTAAACTATGGCTAGCACACTGAAATATTAGTGAAGCCATTGTTTAGCAAACAATGGTTCAAATGCCATATGAACATGTAAAACTAGTGTGCTATTTAGTAATATATTATATAGATAATAAATGATTTCAATTTATTAAGCTATAAAAATGTATTTAAGATATTTATAAACAGATTGCAGATAAAGAGAGAGAAATTAAACATATTTATATTATTATCATCGCAGTATTCTAATCCTAGAATTGTTAAAAATTCTCAAATCTGATTAATAATAATGTTTTTTAATAATGTATATCAAGTAAATATTACTGTATTTTATAATAATAACCAAATTAATTATAGCATGTGATAATAATATTGTAATTTTTAATTTAATAAAAATCACGTGTTAATATATATTTAGATATATAAATCTTATTTGTATAGAAAATTAAAGTATTTGATTTTATATATTTAAAAAATGATAGATAAATAATTTCAGTTAACTTTTGAACCAAACTTTATAAGCGTTTTCAATGAATTTATGACATACTTTATATAAAATTACATGAAACATATTCAAGTGAAAAAAGTGTTCATACACATATTTAAAACCATCTGATCGTATTACAGTTCCTAAAATTAAATATTTTGTATAAGATTAATAATACAGGAACATCTGTGCTTAAAAACTGTATTAGATTTACAAAAAATTTTTCAAAGACGACAGCTTAAATTTAGTGTAAATCACACCTAACACTTCTTATTCAAACGAGCATTTAGCACAGTAATTCGAGAATATACAAGAAATTCTACATCACTTATGTCATGGCATTGACAGAACACTGGTCTCAACTCGTCCGTTCGGACATTCCAAATATTTATATGACATTATAAAAAAAGAGCACGCCCACGCGTTTACAAGTCATTGCACAATAGAAATAAATTCAATTGGACAGGATGCGAACGTGTTTTATCACATCTTGGCTTTTCGGCCACCACAGCATCATCATATTATGGACCAACAATGGGTCGAAAGGCCAACCACTGAAAAGATGGCAAACTCACCATAACCATACGAATAAAGCACCTGCACTTTTTAATGAGCTCGCAGACCCTCAATCTAAAAGATCGTGCTGTAAATAACCACATCATTTGAATATTGAGGGTTTAAATATTTTAATTAGTCCAATATAAATATTATACCTTTTTTTCCTAAACCAATTAAAAATTAAGATTAATTAGGATAGCTTTTAGTAAATATAGATTGATACATTTTTATTAACTAAAGATTTTTAATAATGCGATATTTTAAACTGTTATCAGAGCAATTTAACCATTAAATTTGAGAGGTAAATACTAGTTTTTATGTCTATTCTATCATGTATGCATATACCAAGCATGTATATGAATATAAGTCATGTTCAAACATCATTTAAAACGTGACGCAGTTATTTTTACGATATAAAAACATGATTGATGATCATTTTTTTGTGTTTTACTCCTCATTATTTCAATTGACAGTAGCCCGGCGATCATTATCTACTGTGTAACGATTTATTCATTAATAGGCATAAGCTACCTGTGATTGAAGCTGTAATCAATATTAATCAATGCACATTACATTAGCTTGTACTTCAACGAATATCAAGAGCTCAAAATATATTTTTGGCTTTCAAAAAACACATACAAAACAGAACACGTGGCTCATTGAAAATGGAAGGTGTCAAGTGATCATCCTTCCTGGACACTATTTGTTATCTTTTCAAAGTGACACACTTTAGAAATCGTGTGACAGGAATCACCGTAATCTGCTTACTGAGTTTCAGATGTAGTAAACCTTATATTTAAGATTTTTATTATATTTTTCGATACTTTTAATCTGGATCTCTCAACTTCGCAAAAGAGCCTCAAGTCCAAAATCGTTCTTGTTTTGTATTGTTTTTCATCTCTTTAGCATTCTCAAGAATGCGCTCTAACACCTCTGAATGTGAATACGAAAAGGTGAGCTTCATTTTGACTTCTCTCGTCGACAATGGAACGGAAGTGGCCCTACAATTCCTCTCAGACTCTTTGAAAGTTATCCTTGGCCAGGTACAATAATAATAAGCCATCCATTTATCAGTCGCGCTTTTTTCGATTCAGGCGTTGCTTCTTTCGACCCACCATTGTACGAGGCTTAAGCACTAATAAAGCCAGGTATCTGTATGTGTGTATGTTGAATGCCTAGATGAGGTACAGTTATTGGTACGCTTTAATTGCGGTGTTAAGTTGAATAATGAAGAAGCTCGGTGTTCAGTAAATGAATATGAATGATGTACTTTAGATACGTTGTGTAGATTGTTTATTAACTTTTTGAATAATTTAACAGATAAACTAAAGTACATTGGATTATTTTTAATGCATTATATGTATTTTTAACATTATCATATACGGATTATAATTATAAAGGCGTATTAATTAAAAATATTACTTTTAGAGATTCATTTCTAAATGTTATAACGGAATCCTTAGTTAATATACACATTCCATCAGGATAAAGCGACTATTTTATTCGATTAAATAAAAATAAATAAGCTTTATACATAGGGCATCCAAATACCCGCCTAAATTCATTACCCGGTTCTCGGGTAATTTCTTCAATTATTATAAACTGATCCGGAGTTCAAATTTACGAATATTATGTATCTTGAATTTTAATCATAATTCATTTTACATTTTTGATACCCTGCTTATCACTACCTACTCTGTATGCAGCTGTGATTTTAATGGACTTCATGGAAGCACCGAATATCGTTGCCCGGAAGGGCTTAACTAATCTCTAAATCGGTTTTGTAAAATAGAAAAATAAAAATATGGAGAATTTTGCTTCTTTAAAAATGTATGATAACAAATGTTTAAAAAAAATAAACATTATATTGAAATGAAAAGGATCGGGTACCCATTAAAAATTACCCGGTTCTCGGTTCATTTAAAAACACGCGGGTACCCGGGGGGCAATTCCGGTTCTTAACCGGTTTGAAAGCCCTAATTATATATATATATTTTTTCTGTAAAACTTACAATTACCTATAAATGTAATATTTTGCAATTGCATTATTTATATTTCACAAAAATGTGTTTTATTGAAATTTTGTGCAACTATTTAATTAATTTAATTATGGAATTAAATAAATGTTATTAGTTAGTTCAAGGTATATTTATGTTTTAATTTTCAGATCAACCTGTAGTTATAGAGATGCACCGCCGGTTAATGTTCTCTTCCTTTTTGACACCATTGATAGTTTCACAAAAATATTTTTATGATTTCCTCTACCTGTTTTTTTTTACCTCCCCTACACACATCCATTGATGGATTCTACCGCGAGCGACAAAAATGCCAGGAATCAGACAAAACCCCACCTTTAGAAAAAGACAGGTGAGTCTTATCCCAGCAAGAGACAGAGACAAAATTCGAGCTTGGCAGACAGAGTGGCACCGCGGTGTCGTTGCCACTGGAATGTTTGAAATTTTTTTATCTATGTCCGAATAGACCTCAAGATTTGGGTAACAACCGGTCCGTCTCAGATGTCAGATAACAATCTTATTAAGGTGGCACATAATAATGGGATCAGGCGACGAAGAAAGGTGGCACCGGTTGATTGGATGACTAATCCCCGCAGGAGCGTTGGCAAAAATCAATTTAGAGTTTCCTGTTATCTATTATGAGATGGATATCGAAAATTCAAAAAGCGATCTCGAAATGTAACCTGTATAATTTCACAAAGGACCTTGTTCTTTAGGGGAAACGTTGATTTGAAAACTTGTCCAGAAACGGTTTGAAACTTGACGCTTTGTAGCAAGATATAACAATATATTTAATATAATTTTTAGCATTATATTTGTACTATGATTTAAGCAATTTGATTATAAATATACAGATATTTAGTCTTACCTGAGAATCGCCTATTATTTTTATATTTTCCATTGTCACTAAATTCGTCACACTCAATAGAAATAAATTCAAAGCTTTCTCAGGGGTGTCATAAATTATGTGAACATTTTTTCTAGATATCTTATTTTTTGTTACTAATGTTACTAATTTGAAAACCGGATGATCAAGCGTCACGTGTATCCGATACACCGCAAATTTGTTATTTTTTCATGTCCAAAGTTTATTATTACTAGTCTTCCGGATGCGATTGAAGACGACGAGGATTGACAAGAATTGAACTCTGGGGAACACCATGCGGGTTGCATCACCGAAGTTGTAAAAACAACCAACATCCTAGACAGACTGACGCCGATATTTTATTTTTAGTGTATGAGATAAAAACCCGCATCTAAATTTGAAGCTGTTTAGAATTGGCTGCTATTAATATGTACCTCTGGATTTTCAGATACATTGTATAGCAGAAAAATATAATATTAATTAATTATGTACATATCTATAGTTGTTAATTTACACAATAAATAAATTTAATTATTATCTGTTATATTTTATTTTTAAATAAAATTTCAGAAGAATTTTTATAGTATTTAAATTAAATATAGTTATTATACTTTTAAGATAGCATGTGTTTTTTACAACATAACTGATCTTTGTGACTAAAATATTGTTATCAAGTACAACCCAACCAAAATAATACATACAAAGTCAATTTAATTGAAATAATAATTATCACTTATCAGCAATACAAAAAATATGTTAAAATATATAAATAATGTTTTTATAGTGATTAATTAAAAAATTCGGTAATTCCAGTGAAACGTACGTTTATTTTAATTTTATATTTTGGGTTAAAAAAATATAAAGAATATTTAATTTATATTGCTTATAATTTATAAAATATTGCTTATAATTTATATATATGCAATAAAAATAAATTTATTTTTTCTACTAGTTATTGCAATTAAAAATACCTACTTCGTTATTATGGTTATATATTGTGTTGTGAAATATAGTTATATTAAAAAAATATCATTAATTAAAGATTCAACACGATTTGTGTGAACATATGTTTCTTAAACATTTATTTGAATATCATAAAATTTATATTTTTTAAATAAAAAATCCATAATTATAATTTAGAGCTCATAATTCAGATTTATATAATTTATATAGAATAATTTTTATATTAAATTTTAAGTTAAAAAATCATGAAAAATGTTATGTTTTATAAATTATAATTATTGATTTTACTATTTTATGATTGTAATTAATATAGAGCATTCGTTTAAATACATAAATTTTCCCACTTATCAATACAATATAAATAAGAATTAAAGGATATTATTGTATAATAATGTTAATATATTAAATTGTGAAATATAGTTAATTTTTAAAAATGATTTGTGGTAAATCATATATTTTATAGCATAAAATTTATATTTTTATTGTAAGAATTCATAAATAAAATCTAGCTTTATATAATTTCATATTAAATAAATATGTATGTTTTTTATGAATTATATTTATTTATATTTAAATAAAGTTAACACCGTGGTAGCCTCAAAAGTTACCATAATACGTCAGATTGGTCAAGAAACTATACGTAACGTTATTTTAATGCACAAAAAAATATAATAAAAATAATGCATAAGAAGCATTATGAACAATAAAATTAAATGTTACGAACCAGAGCAGCTCCTCGTATTAGATAGATCAATATGGACACGGATAGCGACAGTCATAGGCGAGTCGGCTAGTGTGGATGTCAAGATATCAAAAGAGGACGCGATCGTGATTCTCGAAGACGTTCCGGAAGGTAAAGCTGATTTGATTGCTCACAGCACCCTTTAGTAGTACAAATAAATGCTTAGCAACATACAAATTTCTGCGAGAACTTAGCGAATTGTATTCTAATATATTATATTTTAACAGCTTACCGCATGGGATTTTTTTTTTGACAAGCTTTGCTTGGTGATCTGGCGACTTCTCAGAATAATAGCAAACAATTATATTTTTTAGTAACCTTACAATATAAGCTTCAATGTATAACGAACTAATAAATATATTATGTGTTGATTGCGCGTTACCTAGTTACATAATATTTCGAAAAACAATGGAATAAAGAAAAACGGTTGTTTTTTTTATTAATTTCAATGTGCATTGTTTTATTCGTTCAGAGTCTATCAAAATTTGAATCGTAACGGCTAAATATAATTCAAGGATTTTCTTTCGAGTAAGGCTAAATGATAGATGCAGAATTTAGTGAAATATATCGATTCTGAAGAAATTTCACAAGTGTCCACATCTTGCCGTGCTGTCGATCCATCAGAAAGGCTTTCGGATAAGCTGAAAAATCATCAGCCAATAAATGTGTGAGAAGATAATGTCGTGTTTGTTCTGCAAGTGAAATAAGGAAAGATACAGCAAACATGTGTTGAAGTTGCGAAATTCCTCTTCATATTGAGGAATGTTTTTATACGTATCAAAAAATAGTGAAATATATAAAAAAGTGTAGTGAGGTTTATAAGTTTAATGATAAATATAGTGTGGTTTATAAGTGTAATTATGAAAATAAATGTGCCCGTGGCAGTTGTACGCAGAAAATGGATGCCAAAAAATTTGGTGAGTGCAAATTTTATTATATTATAAATAGATATGTTTTATAAATCGTTTTTTAAACATTTTTTAAAAACGCATTTAAACGTACATATTATTAAATTACAAATAACTAGTTTGTAACCATTGCAACTAATTTCAATTTACACAAAATATTAGGAATGAAAAATAAATATTTATTCGCTTATGATTTTATTCTTCAAAAATTCTTTTAAGCGCAATAATATTTTTTTTTAATTATTTTACTTAATGATGGCAATAAACTAATACGGCTAGAATTTATCCGAATTGTAACTTTTTCTCCCTGGTTTCTTAATCTATGAATCATCGCGTAGAATGGTTTTTAATAAAAGCCTTATATACATAATAGACGAATATTCCATTTATATTAGTATACATTAAATACATATTAATTATTAGGTAATAGTTTTTCACTCCTAAAAAAATTCTGTTTGTTATTTTAATTTAATTGCATATTCTATATATTATTAAAATCAAAATTAGGTACTCCATTATTATGTATTTACATTCTTATTGTAAAGTAATTATTAAACTTATTTTTATGTTTATAAAAATTAGGAATTTAATATTTTTTTAAGACTACATTTATATTATAATTGGAGCTATGTAATAAAATATTCGTTAAAATCTCATGTTTATATAACGGGTTGGCTTAATGCCCGTGCGTTGGAATCTATTTGCTTAAAACATACTTTTCTTATTGAAACTATTTTTAAAAGTTATAGATATTAATTTTTATTAATTTTTAAATACATTTGCAAACAATGCAAATTGTAAACATGAACCTACTTGACTCGTTGCAATCGATACTGGGCTTAGCGGTATTCGGCATTGAAACTACTTCATTCACAAAGACACGAGACTAGTTCATTGTGATACTTCTGAATGAGAATTCTTATTTTTTTCTCCAACAAATCTGTCGTACACTATCACAATAGCGAAATAGCGTAGGATACGTTTCGCAAACAATGTCCCATATCCGCTTATCCATTCACATATTTCATTTGTGTATTTTGGAAACCGACACTCGGTCTGTGGGTCCGACTTTTTTTGTACAATAAAATATATATGCAAAGTTGTATCTCACAAATGAAAAAAAGAAACAAACATAGATTTAATCTAATGATTTGAGCATTTGCGAATAAAGTAGCGGATGCAAATAAAATATTACAGTATGTAGATTTTTTAAATAATGACCAAATAAAATCTCACAATTATTTTACAGTTAATATTTTATAAATAATTAAATTAATTTAATCCGAAAGTAGCATTTTATCGCATCGTAAAAAAGTTTTTTTAAATTGAGCAATGAACAATGAAACAATAATGAAAAAAATATATTCTTACATATAAAATCATAAATAAATAAATAAAAGTTTTATGTTATTTTAGCAATACAATGACTTAATGTTCCAAAATTTATTGCGCGCGGTGTGTATAGTGTATAATATTTTTTTCATGGCTCGCGGTCGTAAAATACCATTAGCTTAATGCAGATTAAATTGAAGAACATAAAAAGTCAATATATAAATAAACACAACTACGATTCGGAGATAAAATTTGATTTTTAGAGTAAGTCTAGAATAAATCTAATGTTTATGGCATGCGTCAGATTCGATTGTTTTGGTAGTTAAATATAGCTATATATATATACAATATTTATGGATTATATTGATATCAAGATATTATTTTTTATTGAAAGTATACATAAATATATTATTTATATTTAATTTTACTTCTGTGCGCGTTAAGGCAATAAAAGGTCGTGTTATATGTTCTTGACACAACAATGACAAAAGGGGTCTGGTTTTTCGATCATTCTGATGTGTGATTTGACTGATAGTCGCATTAATGACGATCGCATGTCATTTGACAGTTACGAGTCCTGACGAATCCTATCTGGGGCGAAGTCTCTGGATTATAACCACGTGATTTACGCAGATGCCACTTTTAAGACGCAATCAATCAATATGAAAACGATTTTCATGGTTTTGTAATTGTATAGTTTTTTTATGATTATGTACTTTCAGGGCTGGCCCAATAATAATATTTTATTTTTAATATAAGCAACTACTTTGAATATCAAAATAACTATTGACATATTGTTTTGTGCAAATTTAATTTTAAACTATATGTTTTCGAGTTTCGCAACAAATCAACTACAATACATATTAGCTTCTTTGTAATACATTTTAAAATAAGGTTCGATATTTCATTTTGTGCCAACGGATACTTTGGAAAGATTAAAATTCTGAACCTCATCATTAATGACTATGGATACACGTCTGGAAGCCACAAAAATTTTATCGGCGTCAAGATTTGTGTTGGCAGTAATAATGGTTATTTTCCACCGATGCATTTATACGACTATCACCGTCTCGAGTCCAGACACAAAACCGAGGGGTAAGCAATAAAGCGATGCCATTAAACATAATTTAACGTTCCAAGAATGCCATCGTTGTCCAATTCCATTACCCAAGCCGACACCCACTGATTGAAACCTGCCAATTATCTGACATTTTCTTCATAGAGAGCTGTTCTTGCCTCTAAATTATATTCACACATTGTTACACATTTGCCATATGGTTAAAACCGCAAAACTTTTTCGAGAGACGTTTAAGAACTCGACTAAATAACTCATAATTATGATAATAAATCATCAATGTTCGGCCACCATGGTATCCATTGAGGATGTGCAAATTATGCCATAAAATTGAATACAAAATAATGTGATGTATAGATGAAAAAGAAAGGTATGAAATATATTTCACGATAACAATTAAAAAGTTTTTAATAAATCTAGTAAAACTTATGAATTAATATAGTCATAGAAAATATTTAGTGAGCTTTCGGAATTTCCACTGGGATGTGTGTTATTAAATGACGTCTCGTAATAAAAATTGAAAACATTTTATTTACAAGGCATTGGAATGTTTGTTATAAGTTTTGGTTGCTCGGCAATTAGGTGTTCTTCAAGATTTATTGCCTTATAAAAGGATAAGCTTAAAAACCCGAAGTCGTTACACGTTCGTGCCGTTTAAAGGTGACTTCTTGTATTGAAATTATATATAAAGTATTTTTTAATATCACTAGATTGTGTGCATTATATAATATTATACACACATACATATATTATATTATACACTAATAAATAGTGTAGTAATTTATGAGTCGACTTTGAGTTTTAAATATATAATTTATATCCCGTACCTTATTACGGCCGTTTAATATTGTAAAAATTTCAATTTTACGATTTTGACTC
The DNA here is from genome assembly GCF_051122295.1 of Plectrocnemia conspersa. Taxonomy (NCBI): domain Eukaryota; kingdom Metazoa; phylum Arthropoda; class Insecta; order Trichoptera; family Polycentropodidae; genus Plectrocnemia; species Plectrocnemia conspersa. Next base: position 9,180,581 of record NW_028277167.1, on the reverse strand, counting down.
CTAATAATAAAAAATTGATTGATTGTCAATTAAAAGTGTTTTATGATTGACATTATTTTACTCTCAACTACAACACAATTCACTGCTTATGTCATGAGATTTTTTTGTTGGTATATTGCGCATTTTAAAAAATCGTATTATTTTTATTAATCTGATATTTATGCGTTATAAGAGATATCAATCTAAAACCAATCTCAATTAATAAAAATGTTTACAAATTCCCAATATAAAAACGTCAAAATTATTAAAAAATTAAAATGCAAATTTTTATTTTATTCACACATAAAAATATATGCGTATTTTACGGCCTTAATCGTCATTAAATTGTTATGGCGACACGTACAAGTGCAATAGAAAAGGACTGGTTTCATGAATATTGATGAAAATGGCGATTAAGAACAGATGTTGCGCGCGAATTAAGTATGTTTTAGCACATTTATAAAAAAAATGATTTTTTAGACGTTAGTATCGATGTTATTCGTATTTCGGTCATAAAGTGATTTTCTCACGATGTATATGGAAATAATTGACGATTTATGATTTAAATTTGATTTTTATTGCAATGATCCCGACCAATTAAAATTGATTCGATAAATTTTATTGGTCATCATTTTTATTAGATATATTTTTTTTATTTGAGTAATTTATGTTATGTGTGATTTGTAAAATCTTATGAATCCGATTTGCCTCTTCCTTTCGTGTTTCCGCACTGAAAGCCTTCCTAACTTTCCAGCCACTTGATTTCACATCCCCTCTACAAGCGTTTACAACCCTTGCAGGGGAATAAAACATTTGCAAGTTTATATTATGCAGACAATATTTTAATGTCAGTTAAAAATGATTTTACTAACTCATTTAAAACACTTTTTGCTATAATTATTATTTATATAAAAGCATAATCTAGTATTTTTAAAACAATAATATTATCTTATATATAGGTTATATGTCTTTAATAAAAATATTGATTTAAAAGTCAGAGACTATATAAATATTATAAATATCAACCTTTTGTATCAGCATAAGCTTTAAACTAGTATTAAAATTGCTTAAATAACTGTAATATAATGATTCTAAGACATAGTATTTTATATTAAACATATATTTGTAATATAAGCTTTTTTAATAATATGCTATAGGTACATTTGCTACTTTACTAACCAGTGCTTCATAATACCACTTAAAAATTTTTTTGCTGAAAATAAATTTTATGGCTTTTTTGATCCTTCATAAAACTACCAAAAATGAGCTTTTTATGTAGTTGTTATATGTTTGTAACATATTATATTTATAAAGACCAAACATGTTTGGTACAGCAAAGGCTGTGAATTAAAGTTTAAATTGTTTATATAACATTTATATCCAGTGATACTTCAACATTTTATTTTATATTAAATATGTATTCGTAATATGAGCTTTTTTTAAATAATGTTTGTTACAAATTTAAGTCCCTCTTAAACAGTGCCCCAGAAATATAAAAATATGTTCATTTTCAATTATTGTTTTATTATTTATCAATACATTTTTTTCAAGAGCTTTTAATATTATTTTTACTAGATAATATATTGCAAACTTCTCTATATAGCAGTGCTATTTAAACATATTAAAAATGAATTATTTACTATAGTTTGATTTTTTTGCTTAAAAATATAACGACTATATTACGAGAAATATTCGATAAGTAAAAATCCAAAGTCTAGAAATATATCTAAAGCATTTCCTTAACCCTTCGAGTAGTGAGTTGATTTATAAACATTTGTTAATTTGTTAGTATACACCTGAGAGTGAGTTAATTTTACGTGTATTTTCATAATTATTTCTGTTATAATTTATTTATTATTATTTAATATTACATTCATAGTAAATAATAATAAAAATATCAGTGATTCTATTAGTTGTATTGCTTTGATTTATTTTACTACTTTTTTGTATTAGTATGTTTTAATAATTTCTTTTAACACTTTTCTATTATTAAATTATAAAAAAATATTTTACATATTTAATATTACATTATATTTATTTATTTTACATATTTATTATATATTAATCTACTTTTGTGGATTTTTTTATATCAATATAGAGGCTTTCAATATTTTTTTATAAAATTAATATTAAATATTTTTTTGTTATGGTAGTTTATTTCACAATCTTTAATTTATTGGTATTTTTTTGTATAAAAATCATTTAAAAAAAATATTATAATAATATATATGAAATTATGTATATTATATAACTATCTAGGGTACCTCAGAACAGTGAAAGGTCGACCGTCGTACATGTACGGCGATGCTCCTTAAAGGGTTAAGGTGCTGAAATTTATTTAGCCTAAACAATGTAGTCCATAAGGCCTATAATCGCGCAGATTCAATTTATTATTAATAAAAATACGATTTTAATAAATAAAAAAAAACCATTTTAATCTGAATACACTTATTGTAAGCTACAAAAATTAAAATTAATAAAATACATGTATGTATATTTTAAGACTGACGTCTCAATACTTACTTGTAGGTGTTGCCTGTGTTACACAGTTGTAACGCATTGGTTAATGCGTAACACGTTTCAACTGTGATTTACAATAAAACATACTAGTATAAAATTATAATTTCTTCGCAGCACTATTTTAATATTTATTTTTAAAATAATAATTAGAAACTAGTTTCTTGCTCAATGTAAGTCTAGCATCTGTTCTAATTTTTGGAACCCAACTTGCGCAGTTTTCGATAGCCTATTATTTCGGTAGCAAATCATGCAAATCATCACTTTTAAAACGTCATTTTCATTATGAGTTATGATTTTTTTTGCATAATACATTACGTATGTAGCATACAATTGAATGGAGTAGGTTGTGAAGCACTATACATTATAAAGTTCATTGATCGTTAAACGAATATTAAAACAGATATTTTTTTAACAAGTTTTTCAGTAAATTGGATAGCCTTTTGATCCATTTTCAATATAAAACACGTTATTTACTGTAAATTTATAACACTAATTTACCTGTTCATAAGCAAATTAACTGTTTGTATGAATTTTAATAGCAATTTTAACAGCAGTTTAACAGTGATTAAAGACGGGTTTCTTATCTCATTTTTGAAACCCATTTCGTGCAGTAAAGAAAATTTGTAAAATATTTCAGTTACAACAAATCAGAAATTATGATTAAATTTTAACTATATGATCTATTTTATATTATACGATCAGCAAAAATGTATTGATATTTGCAATCAACATGAATTTTTCAAATGAGCTACAAAGTTTTTATATACATTTTCAACTATCAAAAAGAGACATTGAATGTTATAGCGTAAAAAATGGTATAAATTTAAAGGCACTAGTTAATAAAGTTTGTCGATTACTACACACCTAATAAAACTTTTTCACTCTTTGAGTGAGTTCATCAGCGAAAACAGATAGCCTTCCACTACAATCTTGCTTTAAATTCACAACACTATTTGCAAGTTCATATATACTTGTGTGGATAAATTTTAACAGTCCTTTCTTATTTTACACATAATAAACGAACTCAGTATCTCACATTATGAATTGATATTCTTATTTTAAGTATAACCTCTGTCAGTCAGATGTTTGGAAATGCTACGCTACTCTATTGTCAATTGAGTAAAAGAAGCTATCATTTTTACTAGTCTTCTGTACAATTTACTTTCCGAATATCGTCCTATTATACGAACATAACATAACTGAAATTTATATTTTAATACACATTTTCCTTGTAAGTTTTCCCGTTTTTCAACCCCTGAAATTTCACCTCACCCCCCTCAGAAATACAACGTTGTTCCCACACCCACGACCCGTGTTTTACATTTATAACTACATCGTCGCGAGGGCCGAGCGTTGCCACGTCACTTCATCAACCGAAAATGAGCCGTGCGGACCACATTATTACGGGTTAATATCCTGCGACCGGATGGCGAGATTTGGGAACCACCATCGTCAACCCCCACCCCCCGTACGCCGCAGACAGGGTTGCCATGGCGACCGCGGGAGGCTTTCGCTACTCACCATCCCCGCCGCATCCTTTCTAACTCTCCACTATCACGTGATAACGACTGTCATGGCTTCCCGCGCGGGAATACCTACGATCTCTAAAAATAATAATAATAATTTATATTTTATTTTTTTATGGTAAATGTACATAATTGTATGTGCATAATCGCTTATAAACATTTTCCTAATAAATTAGGAATTTATGCACATTTACACTGGTAAATGTTGTGCTATAAAAAAATATTTCATATATACCTTTCGGAATATGAAATAAATTAAATTAAATATTTTATTCGATAAGATCATGTTCTTACATTTTCTTAGGAGAAACCTTGTATCTAATATTTCCATAAAAACATTTTTTTTGTAACTCATTTAATATAAAAGTAATATTTTTAGTTAAGACTTTATAGTTAGTGGTATGTTAATTCGGCTCTAATGAGCACGTGACATAAAAGCTCTGCTTCTCTACTCAAAGTTATATGAATTATAAAAAAAAATGCCCAGACCTGACTGCACGGCAAATTAATAATGTTATTATATAATAACACATATGCTAAAAAATTTTCATATCTACAAAATTAATCATAAAAACTTCGTTGTCACTTCTCAGTAACACTACAAAATATATAATTATTTATATAACTTCAACATTTATTATATTAAATAAAATTTAACTTCTACAGTATGAATTGCGATCATAAAAAAACGTGCATGTAAATAAGTCGGTGAAGATTTTCATATTACTTTATATCAAATTAAAATACAGTTTAAAATTTACATTTAAGGTTATCTATATTTATTTTATTAGTATTTATTTTGTTTTAAATAAATATTGTTTTATGTAGATCATAATACATATATATTTATTACGTAATTTATTTGAAAGGTTAAGACTGAAGTAAAAAAATCTAGATGCTTAAAAAAACATTTTTTAATAAAAACTTTAATGTACATTTAAATATATGGTTTAAATATACAAAAAAATCTTTCGAATAAAATTTCGTACGCAAATTATTCTATTTATCCAACATCTACTAATATACAAGGCCAGTAAACTCACGCGTGACGTTATCAGTGAAAGGAATAGCACTTTTAGAACAACTTTATAGTTTATTATTTTGAAATATCAATAGAAGAGTTCTTACATTTTTATTAAAATTGATGAGCTTATTATAAATATTAATAAATTAGTAGAAATAACAAATGTAAATGGTTCACCGGATTATTGCGTAAACGAAAATTCTACACAGCAAAAATTCTGAATATAGGCGATTGTTTGATTGTCAAATATATTTTACTTTTAATTCAAACTGTGTTATATTTTTCTCTATTTTAAAGTTAAGAAATGTGTATGTGTGTTTATTGGAAATAAGTAAAGTAAGTGAATCATTTTAATGTAAATTATTATAAACTGTAAACTGTTATATAAGCAGATATTATTTTTTTATAATATACATGTATGTGTATATTATTTTTTTGCTATTTGTGTGCAATAATCATAAAACCATGTAGAAGTAAAATATTATTAACATGTAAAAATATTTGTAAATGTAATATTTTACATTTTGTATTGTGGAGTATATATGAATTTATATAAATATTTATAAATTTTGTGCAATAAAGCTTTGGATAACTTTCTTTCAAACCGAATAGTTGATTTATATGTATGTGAAATAAATGCATATATACATAAAATTAAATTTCAAGTTAGCAAACTATAGCTTTTTTTGTCCTTACGCTTATGGTACCACGATTAATCTGTAACTGAGCTTTTTAGCCAAATTTATTTGATCTTGCTTTATTTTAATAGTTTTACATTCATGCTAAAAATTATTTACAATCAATAAATATCCCGCTTTGCACAGACAAACAAATTTCCACTGAAGCTTCTTGATTGCCCTGACGCTTATGAAGTCACAATAAATATGTAGCTGAGCTTTTGTCCACCTGTATTTTGTGTAATTCAATTTAAAAACCTTCTACACCTATTAATATTTATGGTAATATTTTTTAATTCAATTATAAATTAGTAATAAGCAATAGTTTTCACTTGTAGCACATATAAATAAATTGTCATTAAATATTATGTTTCGCCCTGAATATTGTGATGTCACAATAAATCTGTATCTGCTGTTTGGCCACATGTATTTGGTGTTCGTTAACCTAAAAAATTTCTACATGTACCAATATTTATGGTATTATTTTTTAATTCAACTATAAATTAGTAATAATCAAAGCTTTCACTTGTAGCATATACAAATAAATTGGCATTAAATATTATGTTGTGAAATCAAAATAATATCAAAAATATTTGGTGGGTGTTGATAAATCTCAAAATTATCTATATTTATTAATATTATTTTAATTTTAATATAAATCGTAATAGTAACAATTAAAATACGTCACGTGTTGTCACAGACGAACAAATACCTACTGAAGCTTTTTGATTGCACTGACGCTCGAGACGTCACTAAAATACTATAGTTAAACTGTTTGTTCACACGTAGTTAGTGTTGATCAATTTAAAAACGTCAAACATTGACTAATGCGTATTGTAATATTTTTAATTAAACTATAAGTTAGTGTTAAACAACAGCTATTACTTAGAGCACAATTAAATAATATTTTTTAGCCTGACGCTTGTGACTGTTGTTAAGCTGTTAAATAAATCTCAATACTACTTTAACGCAATTGAAAATAAGTTACAATTAATATCTCTCAGTTGTAGCACAGACAAATAAATCCCAATTCCTTGATGCATGTGAGGTGACGATGATCTGTAGTTGAGGTATTTTGTCAAATATATTTACTGTTGATATTTCCCTATAGTTCTACTTTTCACATTTTACACTCTTCTAATTTAATTAGAATTTGTTTCACTCAAGAGCATTTATATTGATATAAATATTGTGATGCATGAAATCTCTGAAATCATAATCATAATTGCCAATGTTCATACATATATTAATTTCGCTAGTTGCTAAAATATATAAATATATACAAACCTATTGAATGTTCAGCATATATAGGCAGATGAGGGTTGCAAACCACTGAATTAATCAAGTAAAAGAAAAATCGACGGAACAAATTTCATAATTTTATTATATAATACAAATATTCTTAAAACGTAAATTTTATACATACATTTTTTCTTTTCGAAAGCTTAGAAACATTGTAAGTTTTCCACATAGTATGTTCATAACAACGCGTCGACTGTCGTTCCAGTACAGATTGGGCCAAAATTATGCGCGTAACAAATAAAATTTGATCATCTTAAACACTACCGTTTCATCGCCATTGAAATAATAAATAGATTGAATGTGCTAAGATTTTTTTTTAATTTTTAATATACATTTATTTTATAGCGTCGTAGACTTAATTTATCTAGAAACGACCTATGATTGCACTGGACATTTTTATTTTTAATATTTACAGGTTAATGGTTTCACATAAATATATTTAATGTTATCGTTTTTAAATAATCTTAAGCTCGGTGTATACTATATACAATGAAGAATTATTAATTAATATAATAAATAATTTCACATAATCATGAATATTTATTGTTTTGAAAATGTATAAGAACGAAATTAAAACACTTTTTATTATTTACTTAAAGCTATCGTTATATGAATTTCGTTCAAGTGCAATTTTTTGATTAAATGTATTTTTATACAATGCTTGTATTGTTCATGTGTAAAACAATTATATAAATTAAATTCGAATCAAGCGCCAAATATACTGGTACAAGCATATTATATTCATGATTACTAAATACGGCTAAAAGCCTATTGGTATTGGATAGCGACAAAAATCGCACTATCCTATACAAATAGTAACACTTTTCGACTAAACACGTTTCGCACAATCGTTAAATATTTAATAAAGTTTTTTATCAATCACTTAATTACATATATTTTTTCATAAGCTAAAATCACTGTCTTTGCATTTATATTTATATATTTTATGAGTCACTATAATCACACTGCATTTCACAACAGTCAGCGCCTCTCAAACGTTTTTAATATATATATATTTTAAATAAATTATAGTTTGAAATAATTATTGAGATCATCGTTTAAATGTTATGCATTATTAATTATGACTTATGGTATTTTTTATGGTTGTTGGTGTTTTTTTAAGAGGCGCTTTTCTTATGGAGATTCCATGGGTCATTAAGGCCGATGATGTTGCAGTTCTCTGCGCAACCGCTTGGCGGCGTTGTCATCTTCTGGGTCACTTCGACAGTCATCATCGTCCATTGGTGGTTCTTCGCATTCTTCGCCGAGTTCTTCTTGTTTGCGTTTCGCGGTTGCCATTTCTGCCGCGTGTTTTTTGCGCCATTTGGTTCGTCTGTTTTGAAACCAAACCTGAAAATACAAAAAAAAAACAGCAATTAAACAAAGTTTTTATTAACCCTTTAGAAGCAAGATGCGGATAAATCCGAATCACCGTGCAGGGCTCTTAAGTGCGAGATGCGGATTTATCCCACACTATAAAATATATATGCATGTACATACAAAAAAAAATATTTAAATTTTTTTATTTGTATTTTTCCAGAAAAAAACAGGAAAATTGTTGCATTATTTTGCTGGTTTTATCCGGAATAAATTTTATTTTTTCTATATTCTTTTTTAATTAATTTTTATTAAGTGATTGTCAAAAACATTTATATTTTTTTTCTTACCCTTCCATTTTATCCCTTTTTACTTTTTAAATTTAATTCTGAAGGTTAATAAAGATGCAGCAGAGAATGACTATAAACGTATAAAAAAAATCACAATTATATCTTTTACTTTTTTTTTTTAGTTGATAATTGACATATTTCTTGACTTTTTATAAAATTTAATTCCGCACATAAAGGATTCATATCTTCTCATCTTCTTCTATTATACATTTTATTCCACATAAAATTTTGACCAATAAAACAAATGATTTTTTGGTTCTACACAAAAAGTCGATCTATCATATTTTGTCAAAAATGTTATTTAACATTTATTAAAACTCATAGGTTGCTAATATTATATAATTAAACGAAGTTTATTTCGTCGTTCATTTCAATTTAAAAAATGGGATACAAAAAACATCGCGATACTATTAAATATAATTTGATCAGAAATCACAGTTAGTAGGCAGTATTTAATAAACGCATATCATAAGTTTCTGCCAAATTAGCTCGTCATATGTTTTTTTTAACTACTTCGTTGTTTTACCGCATTATTTCGAGATTTATATTTTGTGCTGTGTTTTGCTTTCTAAAAATTGTTGATAAATTGAATTCCAATTGAACCTAATTTACCACAGTTTTATTGTAATTTGTATAAATTTTGCAATGACTATAGATTTATTAATGATTTAAATCTAATAGTAGTTTTTCCCTACTGATTAAACTGAGTTATAAAAAAGTTAATATTTAAACATAGGATAGAATAATATTATTTTAATTTATCATATCAAATTCTGCCTTTATCATTAAATTTATATTTTTAGTAAATCGATTTTATATTTTGTGTATAGTTATGATAAAAAATATTTTGATAAAAAACAGTTTTCACCGTACGCATTATTTTATTTATAATATTTTTTATAAATTAAGAATAACAAATAAATATATTGTAACTTTTACAATTCTATAATAAAATAAATATAATAATATATCAGTATTATTAATTTTCATAAAAAATTCAATATACAATAGTTTTTGATTTTCAAATTTAAATTATAGGGGGGCTTAACGCAAATATAATAATTTAGTTTTTACTTATAACTGATTGAAGGGTAGATAGTATTACTGGAATAAAGAAACACTTTCGAAAATTAAAATTATATTTTTTGTACAATATGTTTAGTCGATTTTTTGTTTATTGTATTATATGGTTAGTTAAAATATTGACGAGATATTTTGCTTCACTGAATGTGATGTCAAAATCAATTATGGTTAGTTATGTATTGAATCTGTATAGAACTGAGATTTATATTTATATCATTAGTATTTTAGATCTTTTTTCTAAAACGAAAAAAAATATTTATACCATTATTTTTATACTAAGTTATGTTATATAGAATATATTGAGGTATATGTTGAATTTATATAAAGCTGAGATTAAAATTTTTAAAATAAGTGTTATATACTACATTTATATTTTTTTATAAAATTTAAATGTTTTACAATTTTATACACTAAGCAAAAAATATTTTTATAATGGGTTATGATGTTTACTAAACTGAGGTATGTTTTAAATTATTTAGAGCTGAGATTTGGATTTCTGTGATTATTATTTGTATAAGGTCTTGCTTTTGAATTTTAGGAATTTATTGAATTTTTTTTATTTTTATTCTTAAGAAATATTACATGTGATTTTACAGAAAAGCTTAATTTTTTAGATATTTTATTCCTAAATAAGTAATAAAATAAAATTTTAATAATAATATATTTGTTAAATTAAAATTTAATGTGAAATCGGCAAAGTCTACTATAGATTGCCGCAATTATATATAATACACCTATGCTTAATTAACTCGTAGTATGAATAAAAAAGCAGTGTCTAACTAGTAGTTAAAACAATAATAAAACACTAACTCAACAAAACTACCTGTCATACATTTTGCTCTAATGTTTTCTGAAACATGTAGTTTTATTACTAGCTTTTATTTATATTATTATTCTCTTTTATGCATTATTTATTTCTGATAATTTTTACAGTAAAGTAATGCCTTAAAAATTATTATAAAAATAGTTTATATTTTATTATATTCTACGTACATTTTTCGTGCCGTTTTTACCCTTTAAAATATTATTTTTGTTACGGTTTTTATTCAAATTACAAATCAAAAAATTATAACTAGTAATGAAGTGTATATTCTAGCTTAGCTTGATGGTTTATTAATTCGCCACTAAACTTTAGTAGTGTCTTAATTGATTCACCACTAAACTTCAATAGTATATACATTTAAGTAACTATATGTATGTTTAGCTTGGATAAAATAAAATACAAAGAATTTATTTTAACATATATTAAAATTTCACAAATATTTATAATAAATTGTGAACATAAATCGATATTTCACAATGTTTTATTTATTTATAGTGCTTCATTATTGCTACATCTGAATGTTTGAGTGTAGGTTTTATCTCTGAGCAGTATTTCGTTATTGTTATGGAATTCTATAAAACTCCAAAACGAGCCTATGGCCGAAAGTTTCGCTTTATAATTAGATTCGCCTACTCCAAAGCTGTGCGGCTTTGTTGCGAACGATTCGTATTGCGAAATTAATTATCTAGTCGCATTTAAGATTTAATACGCAATTAATTAAGCGGAATCCCGCTCTCCCCTCGAATTATTATTTCAGGCTACGGTTCAACAAACTAAATCCTCTTAAAATTAATTTCGACGGAGGGACGGTAAACAGTACAACGGCGTCAACAGTCGTACTCATACACTGCGCACAAAGTCCATTATTGCCAGTGCCGGACTAGAACGAAAGTTTACGGGGCCGCATTTTTAATAAATCTATTTTAAATATTTTATTGCAACATGACGTTAGCGTTAAACTGGTATAAATACAAGCAACACCACTAAGTATGTGGTGATACACACGACTGAAATCAAATTGTATAAATCAGTTAGATATATTATTTCTAATCATAAACCATTGTTAATAATATGTCACAATGAACATCTTAACTTGATTTAAATATAATTATTAATCTGTGATATTGCAATAATTAAAAAATAACTAATCTGTAATTATTGATTGAAAATTTAATTGTAAAATAATCACTTTTTCTGATCTCAAAGACACGATAGAAATTGGAATAGGAATTAGAACTTAAGTCTGATATATCGCATTTAGGCAATAAAATAATATGGAAATAATTTATTTTAAATTTAAAAAATTGTAATGTTTTAAAATATTCTGTTTTTTATAGTTAAATTAAATGTCTGTTAACACTTCTGATTTATTAAATATCAATAACTGAATTATAATGCCGGGTTATATATGATTTAAACTATAAACTGAGATTTTGATTTATTGGATTAGTATTGACATAAAATTTTGTTTTTAAATATCAGAACTGTTAAATATTTTATTTGTTATTATGTTTAACGTTTTTCAATTTATATTATATGACACAATAATAATAATTGTTAGGTTATGATTAGTATATATTATATAATAAATATAAACTGAGGTAGGTGTTGAATTTTTTTAGAGCCAAGATTTGGATTTCTGTCATATGTGGTCATATTTTAGATATCAGAAATTTAATATATATTTTTTTCTTCATAAATTAAACTTTTTAAAATAATTTAAATTGCAGTTATATGGTTTTAATATATATTGCGGTATTTTTTCCAAGCTAAGATTATAATTATTGTATTTTTTGATTAAAAAATTATATTTTATGTATAAAAATTACAATATTTATTTTAGTCTGCTGTTGAAATCGATTTTTATAAATATATAAAGCAATCTTTTTTAATTAAAATGTTATAAGGCGTTTAAAAAAATGTAACACAAATCAGAACAAAGCGATATAATTTTCTTAGTTTGAAATGATCGAGTTCTAGCGATACATCGTAGAACTTTATACATCACACTTTGATGGACTTTTATTATTTTTTTCATAGTATCGACCGATCACAATTTAACAGCTTGAAATCGTGTAAACATTGACAATCACTGCTCAGATTGATTGATAGCTGTGAAGGAATTTTGAAATGCCATCCTCTTCCAAATATAAAAAACTGATTTAAAGCGCGTTCCGCGCATAAAACGACGTGTTTTAACAGCGTTGTTTTACGATATTATTTATATTGTGAACCATTAAAAAACAAAACGAAAACCAACGGTTTACGGCCACACAAAAAGCTCGGCCACGGCGAAAGCTCAATAAAAAGAGCTTATTCGCGTGACCTTAAATCGCGGAAAGCCTTTCATTGTTGTGCCGTCTCTCTTTGTTGTTTAGGATAACGTAACAAATAATTAATAATAATGAAGCGATTTCCGTACTTCGCCTTCATGTTTTCGGCGTAAGGGGTTGTTAAGAAGGCCTCGGGGGTTGGGGGCTGTGGGGGTCGATGATTAATGAACATTATATGGCCGGCTAAGTACCGTGTAATTTGCAAATACAACGCATAATTACCCCGGCGATGTTTTGTCTTCGTCTTGCGTTAATAACGATGGAACGAGGTAGAAGGAGACGAATAATAGGTAGTCAGTGCAGTATAGGAACGGTTCGATAGGAGAGGCTCAACGGTTCTTAATCGTTGATATTATAGGAACCCCTTAAAAATAAAAGTAACATATTTATTTTTAAATAATCTATAGATATTTCCGCTTCATCCAGAATAATATGTGACGTATGTAACGCTGTCAATAAATATTTTTGGATTAGTGTCAGATTATTAACACGCTCCCATATGTTGCGAGTTCATGATAGTTTTTATAAAGTTATATAAAATATAACAGAAAGCTTTCACAATAACCTGTTCCATTTAAATGACTAACAAAACATCAAAGTTGTTTATGAAGTATAAGATTCACTATATTATGACATCAACTAATTTCCGGAAAAATATATTAGTTATCATAAAGTATGAGAGTCTTAACTGAATATTTTTAATTTAGTATTTTTTACGTTTTATCTTTTATAAGCATATGTATTTAAGATATTAAATTATTTTGTATAAATAACGTTATTAATGTTTTAAGTCTTAAAACTTTAATACATATTTGTTTATTCATATTAAAAAAATTTGTTGAAAGTATTCCAGTTAGTTCTAAATGAAAATGTTATGCAAAATGATCTCTTCAAAGTTGATTGTTATTTTTTATGTTTAGTTCAATCGGATCAATGTCGATAAAATTTAATTATTTCACACGAAACTCAGTTTGAAAATCGCAGACAAAGCTCCAAAGACACGTTTGCGTCTCGCTCTGGCTTCGGGCAATTTTCACCGCATCGTATATATCCGTCTCTGTCGTCTGGCATTAAAACAATGAGCTGAATTTAACAGAGACGGAGTTTGTTGAATCTTCCAGTTAACAAAGTTGAAGCTCGGCTTAAAGTGAATTTATGCACGAGACGTGTGGATGCGAATAATGGTTATTAATTGGAGATTAAAAAAGGACAGCGACCATTAATTACGTCATAATTATTGCAAAACGGATAAGACAAGCTACAGAAATATTATCGCAGATAATCTTGCGACGATATTCCAAAGTTTCCTCTCTTTATTATCATAATTAATTATATCGACAAAACAAATTCGAAGGTCGGCGCTCTAGCTTCAGAGCGGTACTCAATTTTAAAAGTTAAACCATAATTATTATTATACCAACTTTCGGAATCGTTTGCGAATTAAACCAACGCACTCAGTTTTAACGCTCGCTAATGACGATTGCAAATCGTGTTTGTAAACTATGTAATAATTGAGATATATGTATTTTGTGCGCAATCTTATGTCTATTAGGAGGCGTTCTGGGGGAGGGTTTTCCAGAGGGTGTTTGAAAATGGCTCTTAGGGGTGGTCATTAACCGATGTTAGGACAAATTATTTGCGTTATCAAGACGCTATAACGGCGAATATTACCGTGGCAAACATGATTTAGGGCCATATAAAGGGCTGATTAAACTGACGTGGCCTTATTTAATAAATACCGGATATTATCCCTTTACGCTCGCAACTTGTAGGCGAACAATTAACTTGATTTATTTATTTATGCATATACGTATCTGTATATAATAATGAATATTATAATATATGTTTATACAATAGTATATATTTTAAGTTGAGTTTTGGTTAAAAAATATGAGCTTTCGATATTCGTTAAGCTTAGATATTAAAATAAAAATATTTCGGCTTTTAGTTTTTATCATAAATATTAGCGAAAAATACCATAAATAATTATATTAATTATATTATCACAGGAATCACTTATATTAATTAAGTTGAGCTTATGGTTAAAAAGTGAGTTTTTATATCAAAATTTTGAGCACTTTTTATTGATTTTTAATAAAATAAAAATATTTCGGTTTTCAGTTTATATCAATATGAGTTTAAAGTTAATATTATGTATCATATATAGTAGAAAAAAAAACCGTGAATGATTAAATAAATTTTAGTATCACACATTGATCTTTGATAAGCTGAAAATAAAAATATTTCGATTTTTAGTTAATATGAATATAAGTTTAAAGTAAATAGTAATTGTAGCAAAAAACATTACCAATGATTATATAAATTCTAGTATCACATGAATCATTTGCAATAATAAAGTTGAGCTCATACTAAAAAAAAGTGAGTTTTTTGGTTTATTAGTATATGAGTTTAAAAATAATATATGTATTATAATTTAAATAGTAGAAAAAAATACAATTTTTATTTATAATAATTCTAGTGTCAGACGAATTATAAATATTTAATAATTAAGTTGAGCTTATTGTAAAAAATAAGCTTGCATTACATACATTTTATCATTTTGCATTGATTTTCAGTAAGGTTAGATAAAATAGAGTTTAAGACTATTCATATGTATCATAACATAAAACACAATTAATAATATATAAATTCTGGTATTTCGCGAACCATTAAGACTTATTAACTTGAGCTTTGGATAAAAAAAATGGGTTTAATCATTTCGTATTAATTTTTGATAAGCTTTGAATGATTAAGTTTAAAGTTTGTATCACATATAATATATTTCAATACCTCCAATAATTTTATAAATTATGGTATTTTACCAATCATTACAACTAACAAAATTGAGCTTTTGATAATAAAATAATGATTTAAAAAAAAATCAAAATTCGATCAATCCTAAAAATTTTAGTTTGATTTTTATAATAATTTAAGGTATAATCCAATAATCTAGCTCTACAATAATTAAAAAAAACTTAAAATAAACTTTTATTTTTTTCAAAGTGAAAATAATCCATAGTATACAAAAAAAATGTAATATTATTAGTAATACTATATATTTACTAACTTATTATTTAGCACAGCATAAAATTACTTTCTGTGTTTCAAAAAAAAATATATGTATATTCTTAAGACTAATATATTTTTATTTTTTTTCACTGCTATTTTTGTTATATTTATATTAGGTAACAGTGCATTATGTTATATTTATATTAGGTACCTGTGAATCCAAATATAATAACATGTTAATTGATAAAAACATTATTTCGAGTTTATATTTAATTTCGAGTTAAGAATGATAATTGTTTATTTATTTGACACGTTTTCATATTAAACAATCATAAAACTTTTCTTATTTCTATAACTACGGATAAATAATTTTACAGTCAATGATATGTAAAGAGATTTTCATTATTTAATAAATTGTAAAGCTGAAATTTCGTTACAAAAATATAATATTTCTGTAGAAAAATATGTACTGTCCTAATTTTAATTAATTTCTAACTCGATCTTTACACATGTAAATGGAATTTATTTTTTATCTTCCTTAAGTAATTTGTGTAATATTTAATAAAACGTATTATTGGAAAGATCATGTTAACCTCAAAATACATATTTTTTATTTAGCTGTTGTGTTAATTTTAGGTTTAACAAATAGTGTACTATGGTAAAAATACTACAATTATACATTTACGATATCAAAGTTTATATTACAATACATCAATAGTATTTGTTTTATTGTTGATGTTGTAAAATGTACATCTTTTTAGTTTTCGAGCATTTTATGCATACATTTGAAAGAATAAGCTAATCTTAGTATTTTCAGTAAAGTTGGTTATTTTATCGATTTTACATTTGATTTAATTTAATGTTTTAATGATTCTCAAATACATTATCGTATTAATTATTTTATTGCTTTGTAAATAAATCACTTTATTGACCTTTTTCATTATTTTTACAGTTGTAAATGTTTCTTTCATAATTAATTATTTTCCTACACATTTATAACTAAAAATCTCCCGGATCATAATTGTTTTATATTATGTAAATCTTATTTTAAAACAAATTTGCATCGCCTATTAATTTTAATTGTATCAAGGGCGGTTTTGTTTGGCGCCAATCACCCCATATAATTTGCAAAGTAATTAAGAGGGGGGATTTAAGGGCGGCCAGGGCGGGGGTGGGACAGTGGAAGGTAGTATCATTTGATACAAAGTGTAAAGGGGTGCCTCGTGAAAAGGGGAAGCCATCGTCTGCTACTACACTTTCGGAGGAGAACGAGAGTAATATTCCTCGTGCCCTCCGAAACGGGAGGGCTAAATCCTGCGTGGGGCTGTTTTGGTCATTTGTCTGCGGTGTCGGAATGAAGTGGCATAATGCTAGCGGATGAAACGGCAAACGGGCTAAATCTAATGTGCGCTAACGGCCTTATAAAGCTGAGACTTTTGAGCGAAGCCCTCCGACATACTGTTTTGGGGCGGTTGCACGGCTAAAGTGGAAACTTGTGTCGTTCAGCGTAAATGTGTGTGTTTGAAGGTGATTTAAGAAAGTTTCTTTAAACATATTTTAACAAAATGAGCAACACAAGCATCTCTTTGGTTATACAATAATAAGTTATATCTCTAAATATAAGTTTGTAAGTGAAATTATGACACATTTACATTTAATATACAACAGGGTAGGAAAGACGTGAATTAATACAATTTTGGAATCAATCGCTTATTGCTGCTCACTGCTTTAAGCAAGACACTCTTTCAACTGACATACATTATTTTTATTAAGCTAGTACATATTTCTTAATTTAATGTTTAGTTCTTCAGGCTTTTTCTTGACATGCTCTTTCACTTGACATGTACTTCACTTTATTTGAATATGGAATTATATTGTTTTTGAGATAAATCAGTAAGTACGTGATCTTTTTGTTGGTAAAATTTATGTGTACTGATTTTAACTTATTTAGTTTGATTCTCCATTTAGCGGTCCATTTTTAAATTTCACAGATTGAGATGTTTAGTTTTTTATCCATTCTTTATTGTTTCTTATAGTTTCCAAGATTCGTGTCATCGGCAAATGTTACTGTAATGTTGGTTGAAACTTTTAGTAGATCATTGGTATAGAGAAGGTAGAGGAGTGGGCCCAGTACACTACTCTGAGGTACACCAGCGTTGATCTTCTTAATTTCTGAATAGCTGTCTCCTTGGTTAATTCTAAAGTAGTGATCATCAAGGTATGATTTGAATATATATGCATAATTACCCGGAAGGGTCTTTCGAGTTTTGTGGTTTAGTCCGTCATATTAGACATTGTCGAATTTTTGAGAGACGTCGAAAAACACAACCGAGCAGACGTTATTTTCTTTTAGTGGTTGTTATATCTTTCGAGTTCATCCAAATTGATGGTTGTGTTTTAACTTTTTTTTCTATTATGTGTGTTAATCTTTTGAGAGGAAGTTTTTCGAACAATTTGGAGAGCACTGGTAACAATGATATTGGCATGTGTGATGTGACTACTTTCAGCGGTTTTCCTAGCTTAGGGATCATGACTACTTTCGCGATCTTATACATATTTAAGTCAAAATACTGCGTTAAGGATTTTAGTGACTTCTTCAAGACCTGTCGATTGATTAAGTCATAAATCATGAGGCTTTATTCAAGTTGATATTGGATCTTATATTTTTTTGTACTTCTTTGACTGTGGCTGTAGAAATTATAATTTCTGTGTCTTGTAGTGAAGCACCGGTAAGCGATTATTCGTTTTCTTCTTCTGGGCTGGGTGTGAAAATGTCTTTGAGTAGAGATCTTTACTTTAATCGTTTTTGATCCATTTTCTTTGCATCATAATTTTATTTGGCAGTGTTAGAGAATAGGACGTAAATCCATTTTGTAGCATTTCAAAGTGAGTAATCTGTGCAATGTTCGACCGACAGTTTGCTTAGGTATGTTTTGACTGATTATATTTTGATTTCTTCATTAAGATTTCGGATAGCTTGATAGTGGATTTGCGCTCGTGTTCGCTACCATCTCTTTTGAGCTTTTATTTTTTCTCAGATGAGGTTTAATAATTTCGCGTTACATTTTATATGTTGTTGATGAGTTTATTTAGTTCGGTTTCAATTTGCTCTGGGTTTTCGATTTTTCTTAATAGTTTTAATTAAAAACGGATTTTGTAATTTTTGTATGATGTTTTTGCTAAGCGTGAGTACAATCGGAATACGATCAGAACTCAGTTCATTATTTCCTTTTATTTCATGAATTTGTCTGATATGTTTTTGATAATAAAAAAGTAAATTAGGTCAAGTTTTTTGTTGGAATCCGTTGGACATAGATAGCTTTAAGGAGTTCCGAGCCTTTATAGTTTTTAGCCTTGAATATAAAACGGTTTCTAAATTGTTTTTTTCTGAATACTCGTGTTCTTCTAACTTATATCTTAAGTTTTAATATCTTCATGATGTTTAATTTCAGTTTTAATATCTTCATTATGGTAAATATTTTGTTTTATTAGATTACCAATTTCTCTCTTTGTACTGTTATTGGGGTGATAAGCATGATTTGTATCCTTTTAATCTGCATTTTGTTTCTCGTGTGGCATGTGTTTCAAATATAAGAGATATATCTATATTGTTTATTGCTAAGACTGTGTGAAATTCATTGCGTTTGTGCATGAGTCCATTGGCATTCCAAGCCGATTTTTAAATTTGTTCTCTGGAGTGGAACGGTTTTTAATTTTCCCCAATCAAATCAAATGTTTTACATTTGATTTGATTTCTTCAACCATTTGTTTTATATTTTTGTGAACAAATTCTGTTGTGTTTTTGTTTTGTTTGTTGCGTTTTTATTGCAATTATTTTGCAAGCATTTGTATTATATCAGTGTTTCTTAACTTTTAACACCCATGGCCATGAAAAATTATGAGAGCATTAGCCAGAAATAGAAGTAATGGAATTTCGGGAAACATATGGAGATTCTTTGAATCGTATAGCAGACTACCAGTTAAGGTTAACTGTTATCTATAGTTTAACTCTAAGGACCTGAAAAAAATATAGTCACTACACTTCAATTAAATTTTGCATAGCGCGATCATCTTTAGCAAGATGTAAATAAAAACGGTATATACTAAAAATATATCAATGTTGTACTAAAAATAAATGATGTATATTTATATTAATTTATATACATATTCATACGTCAACATAAAAATCCGCAATTAATTTTACATAATTCGGACTTATCAAATCCGCACTAAAAGATTATTAACAAAATTTCCCCAAGATTAGTCAAATGTTTCGACATCTGAGTCACTATCACACATATGACTAAATAGTATTTCCTATTGCGATTTTTAAAATATTTTTAATATAACTATATCTTTATTTGATCCGAATATGAAGCTCAAGTTGTGTTAAATATTTATAAAGTGAAAAAATGCTGTATGTGGGCAACCAAATTTAGTTATACGTATGTATATTTAAAGGGTGTAACTCCACTCGTTTTAAAACATTCGATAAATATTGTCGCATAAAAATAATTTTAAAAATTCGTCCAAATTCAGTTTGAAATGGATTACCGCAGCTCACAGTTCATAGGCGGACCACCCCCGGACGATAAATATGTCAAAAATTCGAGGCCAGGGATCAGCGATAAAACAGATAAATCCATCCGATTTTTTCCTCTGTTTTCGTCCGGTTTTATGGCCGCGGCCGGATATCGCTTCAATCGCCGACCGGAAAACATCCGAACGCAAACACACATACACCAAAAACGGAGAATAATTTAAAAAAACTCGGAGAAAATGGATAAAACGTTAAAATGGCGCCCACCGTAAATATAGCCATCGTGTGCGGTATGATGGACATCGCAGGTTTGTAAAAATCGACATCCATGGATTATTTTGCCCCCAACGTCGTAACGAATAAATAACGCAAAGCTCGATGTGTAGCCGCGTCATATATTCTCTATTTGTGATATATTGTTGACGAAAGATAGCGATGAAAATATCAATACACATCTCGCACAAACACGCAAGTTGCGATAACATCATAAGGCAAAGATTCAATAAATATTATGACGGTGGAGTGAGGAAAAAATCGGGGAAAGCTGGAAACGTCGGAAAATTTAGTATCTGCGGTTAAGATCAATTGGGCGGAAAAAGAAAATCGCCACACTGAGTACGGTTCGTATTTAATCTTGCGTATACATCAAACGAGACCGAAAAACTCTATCAATATAATAATAGTAAAAAGGAATGATGATAAAAATATTTGCGTGGAAATATATACATCTATGTATTACATATATTTACACAGTAGGTTTTTTTAATATAAAAAAAATAAAATTTATATTAAGTCAATTAGCAATATTAAAAATTGCAATTGTCGCTCGCAAATTGGTCAATATTGAAGCAGTCCTCATTAAAAAAGGTACGCCTGAGCGAGATATTAACATTCAGTGGGTGAATACTGAACAGATTGTCCCGCGGGTGAGCCAAGTGGGAAAGGGGGCATAGCTACACATGTAACTAATGGGCCGGGGGCCACGGGCCTAATTACTATCTCCCCTGGTGCCTCCTTAATACCCACTTGCTTAACATATTTCCAAGTGCCATTGTATAGTGTATGTGTATATGTGTATACAAGATGAGCTGAAAACAATAAAAGTTTAACAAAATTTTAAGAAAGATGTTTACGGACGCAACATCTCTCAAATGCGCCATATTTTCTCGTTATGCAAGTCTAGAATATTTCTAAAGAATTTTATTTCAATATTGCTTATAACACAATTAAAACACTGATTTATATATTTCAATATCCCTTGTAATATGACATAGATTTTTTTAAATAAGATCGTTTTTTATATATGATTGATTTTTTCTCTGACATTATGACATCTAAATATATTATATACAGATAAAAACCAGGTTTAATTGCATTTTTATGGTTTATTATTTTATAGTATAACGCGTAGAATATTTTTATCATATTTATAGCTGCGTTTTTTACTTTGTGAAAAAAAAAATTTTTTCGTATAAAAGCCGCCAGATATCTGTATTATATTGTATTTTATATTTTTTTGGTAGTGTATATG
The DNA here is from genome assembly GCF_051122295.1 of Plectrocnemia conspersa. NCBI lineage: Eukaryota > Metazoa > Arthropoda > Insecta > Trichoptera > Polycentropodidae > Plectrocnemia > Plectrocnemia conspersa. The sequence goes on along the minus strand of NW_028277167.1, from coordinate 9,158,567 downwards.
TATTGTGGCTTTTAAAGAAAAATTGAAAAATGTGAAATATTTTGCTAAATTATTTGCCACTCTTGTGCTTGTGAGTCAAATGCTAAAACATTTTACTAATCTTGGAAATATTTGGTTAGTGTTCATTGGTAAATAGTTAATTTGAATTAAATATAGCTACATTTATAAAACTAATATTCCAGTAATTATTTTTTTGCTAATTCTTTTTTTTTTTAAGTGGACCGTGTGCATTTTTTAGCTACAAAGATTTAATAGTTAAATTTACTGAAAAAAACATGGGTACCAAAAAAAATATTTAAAAAAAAACGCGCATTAACACAATTACTTTGTTTTACGAAACGAATTTTTTTAAAACACACTTTTCTAAGTGCTTCTAATAAACCAATTTTGCCAGTACGAGTTTTGAATCAGGTCAACAAAGTAGGCAAGCAAGGGTTTTCATCGAGCTTTTGTCCTTGGCAGGGCGCCCCCATTTAAGTATTCCACGCAGATAGGCTGACATCGATATTTTAACTTTAAGCGATTATAAATTTTATAGCACATAATAATTTATAATTAATAATACATATATATCACAGATTCCCAGACCTTCAGTCTAGTGGTTAATATACATACTTATCAATATTCATTATGTGTGATTGACTTACTCAGTTGGTACAGATTTGCCCGTTGTAACGCATTGGGCTTACGCCTGCCAGATTACAACGGAAGATTTAATAAAAAATAATAATAATAAAAAAAACTTTAAATTGCGTTTTTCCAGTATCTGCGATCCCGACTTTCTTACATATTCTTAATCAATCCTAAACTAAAAAAATAAATGCTATAGTGTTTTTCATAAAATGAAATATGCAATATGAAAATGACATATTTTATAAAATATTTACAATAATTACACATATAGTTTTTAATTGTTTTTTAACCAAATATGCTTTATTTAATGTTGTTGTAATTTTTTGCTAGGAGGTATAGTTTTCTTGTTGTGCTCTTTTAAATATTTAGCAATAAATTTAAGACCCCTTTTTTAAAGAAATAAGGGTAAATTAATGTAACTATGTCAATAACGGAATATTTAAACTATTTTAAAATCATTTCTAAGGCAGTATTTGCATGCAGCACATTATTGTTCTCTGGCAAAATTAAGTTGATTATTTATTATAATTTTTAACAATATTTATTATATCTATTGACTTTTTTGCGCAAAAAGACGTATAAATCTTATTATTTATTAAAATTGTTTTTATCAAAAATAATACGCGTGGCCAAAAATAAAATAAAAAACATAATATATATAGCAGATAATGAGAATGAATCTTTGCAAAAAATATTTTATTAATATGATGCACACAACTATGCATCACGAATCCGTAATAAAATGGCGCAAGACAAAATAGTGCTGACAAAACAGCGCAACGAATATACAAAAAAATATAAAACAGTAATAATTCTATAGAAAACCGTAACTATAGAATAAAAAGCACCAAAGCTTTTTTCTAAACATCCACATTTGCATTTTTGCTGATGTTGCCATATTATATTTTTAATATATGCTTCGTAATGAAACTTAATTTGTTGATTTTCATTATTACGTTTCACGTAAGTGTGAATATAAAACATGTTTATTTTGTAAATAAAATAAATTATATCTATCGTAAAATATAGTTAAGGTAATACAACCTAACACTGTATTAATGGTTTTTAATTCATAGATCTCTGATTTATATTAATATGATTTTTACTTCAGTCTGGTGTCTCACTATTTCAATAATAGTTGTTGATTGTTTTTATCTCCTAGTAATGTACTAAGTTAAAGCATGTTTCGTTGCAGTATAAGATATACAATAAACATAGAGATAATATTGTAACGCATAATAATGTTTACATTTGTTGCAGTTGTATTCCATTTTTGGCTGAGAAGCTTATTTATATATTATTTATATCTTAAGTACATATAAATCGTCACAATTTTTATTTCTAATAATGAAATAAATAAACCGTATATATTACAATAATACATTTAAGTACGCTTTTAATAGCTTAATTACGACGTGACGCAATTTAGTGCGCGAGCCTTGGCAGTAAACTGCCTAACTTTTTAATTCCGTTTTATGGCTTATCAATACAGATTATAGTCGTGTCACAAAGCACTAAAATCTGTTTTGATATGCCCATCTCACTCGCTTCCGTCTTTCCTATCACGGCAACAAATTGCCATCAGCTTCTTTTTTTACGGTCGGCCTATTTGTTTTTATGGGCGGTTTACGATATCAATTTGATAAAATACCCATCATCAACACAGCAACAGCCAAACACAACAAAGAAACAAAAATCCAGACACGGACGGTCTAGGGCCATAGAGGAGGCGGACAAAACGGTTGACAAGTTTATACGGAGTTATTGCAGCACTTAACTAATTGAATCATTGGAAATGAAACATCGCGACCGAGTTGTAGCTTCCGCCATAAAACACGGTGCCAAAGGGGGCGAGGGGCGCGGGCGAGCGGGCAAGGGCGGTGCCCTTCAAGGGGTGACAAATATAAAATCTGATGTGTCTAATTGAAGTTAAATAGCGTCTCAAGTGTTCAATTAAACATCGCTTGAAAAGCTCTAATTACAAAATTTAATAATTTATTTATAAATTAAAATATAACACTTATATTTATCTACAAGATTATGTATGTTATGAGTCAACGCAGAGCGTTGATTTTGATGGGTTAGTCGTTTTTGATGACTGTCAATTATATTTATAAATATTTTTGCTAAAATTGATTGCTTTTTTAATAAATAAATAATACAAAATACTGTTTATTTAGATATATCATTGATTTTATCGTCCACATCAATTTTTTTTTAACTTGATTAAAAATATTTTAATAAATTATTTTGTATCGAAACTATTGAGACAATCACAAATACAGCATCTAGTAAAAATACATCAAGAATAAATAACAATAACTCAGCCAAAAGATGCAGATCGTGTATCGAGAAACAAACATTCCCGAAACGCCATAATATATTATCATGCAATAAATATTGTGCTCGATCAATAAAAGTGTGGACCAAACAATGTGATATTTCGTTTTGTATACGACACCATATAAAACGCATATAGCCATACGTATATATACACGTCGGATGTTTATATCGTTCCCAGTATCCAATTTGTCAGATGGGCCACGGTTACCCCCAAAAATCCGGCCCTGTGTCTTGCCGCTACATCAAAAGCATTGTTCCGCTATCCTTTTATTTGTTCGCTATTTGATTTCATTGGTCGTATACTTCCGCCATACAGCGGGTGGAAGAAGAATATGGGGACGGGAAAGAAGTTATCCATAAATATACATAATGCTTTGGCAAACCACCCAAATACGTATACACTTATTATTTCATACAAATATAATAATATAATATAAACGTATACAATTACTTAAGTGTGACACCAGGATAAAATAATTAACAATTAACAAATTGTGGCTTTTGTGTGAAAGCTTTCCTCTTATCGAATTACAGATACATTTATTTTATTGTTACACAGAGTGATACAATAATAATAAATATAAAACTTTAATTATCATCCTGTATAAAACATATATATTATTATTTTATTATCATACAATGAAATATATAACTCTTCATTGTTCTGCACAAAACACATTTGATATTCATGGATAAAACATGAAACGGTAATTAAAAACTTTATCGCTAGAATTTAACCGTCGATGATAGTCGGTTTATGTGCGTTATTTCAGTTTAATGCACGTTTTATTTATTTCATACGCACAATTGCAATATAAAGAGGATTTTAATTAAATTTGATTTCACAGCGTGGTTATAAACGTTCTTTATTATTTTTTTTAAATACGCCTCAGACGAAATTGTATTATGGCGAAAGCACAGAAAGGGAAACAGTCACAAAATTTAATTATTCCCGAGGTGTGCGTTTTATAAAAATGTTATAAGAGGAAAATATAAATAGAATCGCGGTGGGATTTTTCCACAGTACGATCGTAAAGTGTATATATTTATTGTTTTTAATCTGATTTACAATTTTAATTTATTTTATCTAGTTTCATAAAAAAACTAACGACAGAATTTATAATAATGCCTAATTTATTAAAAAAAACTCAGTAAATGTTTTATTTTATTAAGATTTTTTATGTTTTATTTTATTAAGATTTGTAAATAATGCTTAGAAATATTTTCTATAAATATTTTTATACAAGATATAAAATTTCATAATTTTAATCTAAATCAAAAAATATAACTTGAATAATTTTCAATCACAAGCAATCCACAAATACAAATAAAATAATTTTTGGCTATACTTTCATAAATTTGCAAGTGATAAATTTAATTAACCTTTAGAATTTTTTTTCAATTATTATATTTTATTTTATTGTATAAATATATATATATTTTTTACTGAATATAAGAGGTTTTAAATTTTATTTAAAATCAATATATGATTTAAAATATGCAATTATAATAGAATCAGATTTTTAAGTAGAGGTTATTATGTAGAATTGAGAAATCATAATTTGAATCTAATATGAATCGCTAAATTTAAAATTAATTAAAATAAATATGTACTATAAACATATAGATACTTTTTAGTATGCATTTAAATAATAATAAGCTAATATAATTTTATTATCAAAAGTTTGTTAATTGCCTTTCTAAAAAAATATAGAACTTATCATAAAATTGCTTTTAAAATATAGCAATTACTGTATATAAAAATAATATTTATTATTAATATCATAGTTTTTTGTCTGAAAATTAAAGAGATTCTAAATTACAAAATTACAAAAGATACGATTTAAAATATTTTTATAAATTACAATAGAATGTGTAAGATATTGTAAATTATAGTAAGAGATTCTTATGCAGAATTTTAATCTAGATCGCAAAATTGTTATTTGAATATGTATTATAAACACATATAGTCACACAAATACAATATGAATATATGTTGGGTATATTTTCATAGCAAATGATAAATAAAATTTCTAAATTAAAAATTTTGTGAAGCGCCTTTTTAAAAAAAATACTTTCCATGAATTGATTATTTCATAAATAGTTTGCATTCAAAATGTAAAAAAATAAGTTGATTATTAAAAAAAATATTAAATTAAAAATTATATTTATTAATAATATTATCAAGCTGTTAAAACTAAACCTAAAATAAATTCCAAATTATATAATAAGGATAGGATTAAAAATATTTCAATTGATTACAATATAATGTGTGAAGTTTTTATATAAAATTTAAGAAAGTCATAACTTTAATTTAATAGATAATAAAATTGTTATTCAAATAAAATAAATACGTGTAATAAACATTTACAGTCACACTTGTGTACATTTATAGCAAATGATCAACTTAATTTTTCTGCCTTTTATCAAGTGCATTCTTAAGAAATATATATATTTGGTATATATTATATAAATTTCCATAGAAAGTAGTAAATAACTAATTTGCATTCAACATATTACAATATAAGTAAATACAGTTAAAATTTTATTTATTAAATATTACTATTATTAAAGTTATTTTGACCAAAAATTAAATAGTTTCTAAAACATTTGCAATCAAATATATAAATTAAATTTATTTTATACTTAACTATATTTATTTGAGAGTGTCATAAAAGTTAAATAGTAATTTAAGTTGCTTAAAATATGAATTAGCTAAATTAACTAAAATGTGCAAATCAAGCTACACTGAAAAATCTTAAAATTCTCAATTTTTTTTTTGCGAACAGAATATAAAATAAATTGTTAGTTAACACACTTATGATTATTATATTATGTGATGATAACAGAACATTTTTATATCATAGAATTAATGCCTTCCCTGTATAGTTGACGATTATTAGAGCTGTGTAATTTACAATTATTGCATTCAATGTAGTTTTTTATTTTATATTATGTTACTAAAATTTATTTAAAAAAATTGGGTTTATTGTATATTCAAAATCTAAAGTTTTTTTATAGTTAAAATATATTCAGTAATAAAAATTATCACCGACAACGTTCGTGAGCGACTTTACGAACGGGGTGTTTTAATAAAAGCTCGATAAAAAGCTGGAAAACGCTATGATGAACTGAAATAAAAAAATGATGCGCGCCGCTCGGAGGCAAAGTGCTTTAAAAATGGCGGTTACCAACGAGGGGACATTAGTCAGGAGGAGCCCGAGTGGGAGGGCGAGTCCCCCGGGGGGCGGAGGCCCCCGTTCATAGCCTCACAATTTCTGGAAATCTTCCATTAATATGTGAATCTTTCGTCGCTGAGTGGCCACTAAAGCAGCGGCGGCGAAGCCTTTAACGGCACGAGAGAAGACCTCTCTTTTCCTGTGTCTCTCTCTTCTTTTTGCCATCGGAATATAAGCGTATGAATTTTCCGGGGTGGAGAGCATGAAAAAAAGATGAGGCGCCAAAGTGTGTGTCCGAATTTTTGCGAGGGAAGAAGAAAATTCGCAAACGATTCGCTACTCTGCTCTGCTCTGAGGGTTTCATTATGCTCGCACATAAATGAATTTATGAATTGTTTTATGGCGGTGAATGTATTCGGACACTGTTATATTATTATGTTATGAAAAACGCATGCGCATATATTGGGAGAAAAAAGAGAACAAATGAACCTATTTCAATGTAAATATTATTTATTCGATTGAGTGTTCAAGATATATATTTAAATTACATCGACGAACACACAGTGAAGTCAAGAAATATATAAAATATATTACATATAAGCAATTTAATTGAAATATATAACAGTATATTTGTTTTCGCGAAACAATTAATTACATAATTTAAACTTTCGATTATTTATTTACAATTAGAAAAAGCTCACACTGACTTGATAATTTTATTCTAAACAAATAATAAAGTAGTAGATTTATAAACATATTAAATTTATATTTTATAAGGTTGCTTAGATATAAAAAAGCTTAAAAAAAAGCGAACGTATACCACAAGTCGGAACAATTTTATTTTAGTTTAATTTTGATTTTTAAAATACTTTATGGCTTAATTTTTGTCCAGCCATTACGCTGACCGCTCTTTGCTGTGTTAAAAATGGAATAAATTTCATAACAGAAAATTTTTCGGTTTTCATTCAGTTTGTGCGGCAAGCTTTTATATTTTTATAGATGTTTTAAGTAGTGCGAATTTATTACTAACATCTAACTTTTGTGGTAGCTTTCGAATTATTCCATGTTCTAATTTGATTAACATCTTCAGTAGCTCGTTATAAACTAAAAGCCTACAATCTTCTTTATCTTGTGATTAAGGTTTTCGTTCCAAGCACAATTTATTTCTAAAAATTACATTATACGTTCCTTAGCAGTGGCCATATAAAAGTATTGTTTAATTTACAAGCAGAATATGCTACTTTATTGCCCATTATGATCATACAAAAATTGCTATCAAAACCGTTTTTCCCATATTTAATTAAATTCCTAAGAAAAAATATGAGTAAAATCTAATTTGATATTAACAAATCACATACCATTTAATTAGCAGTAAAATTATATTCCGTTGCAATATAACATGTGTTAGCCTAATGCGTTACAATGAAGTAAGCACTATCAACTGCTAAGTAGTGCGACACCAGATTAAAATCATTGTCTGTAAATCAATGACGTATATTTATTTAATTATAAACTGATACCACTGCTTAAAATCAATAAATGTTAATATATACAAAATAGTGGTATGTATATTTTTTAATTAAAAACTGTTGGACTGCTGATATATTCTCTCGCGTTCCATTTGCGTTCCAAGATAATATGTTTAATCGATCGCGGTGTGAATTTAAAATGATTATTAACATTTTCTGTAAAAAATGAATTGTTTTTAAGTTGTTTTAAAGCTGTATTTGCTGCTGCATTTCTACTAGAGTCGCATTTTAAATTTTATCTTTAATTTCTGTTGTATTGGACGTGGTAAGTTTATTTTTTTTTTATTTGCGTTCCTTAAATACATGAATTTAAATTGGTTATTGCAGCTTAAGTTAAAACACAAACTATACTTTTTATGTTGTTCCATTAAATTGAAGGTATTGAACAGATGTGATCTGAATAGAATGTAATAATCGTTTTTAATAACATAAATTCTTAATTCGTCTTACCTAAGCCTAGATAATAAAAAAGTTATGTAGATAAACGTTTAATACGAATGGAATATAACTAAAGAATACATTGATGTATTTGCAGTTGAAAATAATTAAAAAGGAGTAGTAAAACAATAAGGGAACATAACTGTAAACAAAACGCAGGTAAATCCATGTACAAAAGCTTGTTATGAATATACATAAACATATATAAAATAATCATTTAAATGCCGTCATGAAAAATATCATACATGTATAAAAACAATTTTATAGATATTACATCAAAAATTATTTTATTATTAGAATTGTAGGCAATTACCTGATATGTATATTTTCATAGAAATCGTCAAAAAACACCTCTCGTTCGATACACAACGATACATTGAATTGAATTTTACAATATCAAGTGTCAAAAGTCGCTTGTATCTGAAATTGAAATTGTGTACACGAAGTCGTTGTAAGCCAAAATTGTATAGCCGAATCGATAATATAATTTATGGCTGGTGAAAATAAAACGACAAAATAACACATACACGTGTACAGTCGAACACCATTATATATATTTTTATGTTGTTTTAAAATATAATGCGAAACAAAAATATTTTAATATTCAGCCTCCGTAAGAAAGAAAGGAGCGTCTCCGCTCCTCTTTCACCTCTCCCCCAATTAACTAATATCTTAGATCATTTTTAAAGCGGCACATTTGCATTTTTATTAAGGGCAACTTTTCCGCTCTCCCCCTCCGCGCACCCCCGACACGCAAAAAAAACACGAGAAAATATAATGAAAAACACAATAACGGGATTTCACTGTCCGAGCGAGGGGGAGAGATTTCCGCGAGATAAAAAGGGATGCCAGCATCCCCGAGGCGCGGATACACGTCTAGTACGTCGTGATATCTAAGATAATTAAGCTTAAACTAATTACAGCGTAATTTCTTAATATTAAAGATTTTTTTAAGGCCCCTTTTAATCCCCGCGGGTGGGACGGAGCGTTTTTTTAATATTAATAATATGCAAAGACAAAGGAGTAATTAAATTTTAATTTTTCGTGTTCGCCGTTCCGTTGATATTCTTTTATATATTTTTTCTCTCTCAGTCTGTCTTGCTGCTGCCCACCCTTTGCAGATGACATGGCGACTGTGCGAGAGGATAAGTTTTCTTACTTTAATTAAAGACCGTCGAGGGGCGTAATTAGAAGCGGAGCAAAGAAGATTTGATTTACCTGCGTGCATGGACAATGCTGCAATAATTATAAAATCTTTCTGTAATATTAAAAAGCTTAAGGAGAGAATATTTTTTTATACCATCATGTACAGTGTGGCTATAAAAACAAAATGATATTTTAAATGCAAATACTTAACGCTACAGAAAAAAAATACACTCCATAAGAAATACAATTTAAGCTCTTTATGTTCATGTTTGATTATATAGTACTTTTTTAATGGACACAAAAAATAATAATGGTACTGTTAAAAATAAAATAAAAAATATTAAATGAAAGCGCATTCCAAGGAGATATTTATCATACAAAAATACATTAGTTAGCCTGTCAACGTATTTTATTATTTCTTAATAATTTATACTAGAAACTGAAATCAAAACGCGCTTTCATCGTTTGAAATTAATTATAATCAAATATTATTTTATCAGTAATAGTTCATCAAATATTATTGCCATTCATTATTTTACTTATTTGTAATATACATTTAATAAACGGGGTAAGAAAATGACTGATATTCTGCAGTCCTGATAGAAAAATATCATAAATCGAAATAAGTCGTGGAAATACAAGTTCATCTATTCTGATGTTGTAAATTCTGGATTTCTGGAGTAGATATAACTTGGAAAATTTTTTACTAAAACTGTTAGCAAAATTACTAGTGAGTTAATGTAATATTTCGTAGTCCACTCTTTCGTGCTTTAAAATTACACTTTTTCAGTGAATTATTGAAACCATAAAGATGAAAAAACTTGTAATGAATTACACCAAGCGCAGACAATCAAATTTATGTGGTTTTATTTTTGTTCAACCGTTATTATCGTAAAATATATTTTCGTTGCACATTAGAGTACGATCGCAGAATAATTTTTACTGTTCATTTAGTTTGTGTGGCTTCCTTTTGTTAAGCCTTTTTATTTTCCCTTCAGTTTTTAAGTGTACCAAAACTCTTGGGTTGTAATTACGTAACTCTTATGAGAGTTTTCTTAGTTGGTCAAATACTAAAAAAAACCGCTAACTAACTTCTTCAGCTTTATATCTCTTGCCTCCAGCACAATTTTTTATACAATAATTGTACCATATGTTCTTTAAAAAATAATGTATAGTTTATGAGGAATTTATGCTGTAAGAAAATATTTTCAGCTAAATTTAATTCATTATTACAAAAAATCAAAATTATATGTTTAAATTAAATAGAATGAAATGCTATTTTCATTACAAAAAAAATCTTAGCAACTTATAAAATTAATTTTAACTGACCTACACAAATTTTTTTTTATTTTGAAGCTATTTGATCGAAAATAAAACGAATTATTTATCAATAAAAACATTAAATTTTTAATGGTAAATAACAATGCAATAGGTACTAAGAATAATTTTAAAATTTGGAACTTCAATATAATATATGTATTTTTACAAAATTAAGAATGTCTATTTTTAAGCATGATCCTTAAAAATATCATTCGCAATATATATTTGATTTATTAAAGGATGTAGGGTTTAATGGAATACTAAATACAATCGGACGTATGAGATAATTTGACTAGAATATTAAGGATGAATTCGAGAAGGGTTAATTTTTTTCTTTATTTTATAATAATTTTCTTCATACTTTAAAGAGTTACAATAATCTAAAATATAATATAATATAACGAAAACAGCTTATACCAATATTTATCACAAGGAAAAGAGGTAAAATGTTCAGTGGGTGGGATGGGGTGATATTATATTTTAAGATGAATTAAAAAAAATTAAAATGAAAAAAAAACATTTTTTCATTTTATTTGATATTCTCAAACACATCATTTGGAATTTTTAGCATACATTTATAACCTAACCTTACATTGTCTTCGATGATGGTGTTTAGACAAATATGTATATTTTATTGTATTAATTTCAAAATTTTTGTTCAATTAAAAATTATTATTCTTAACTTCAAATGCATTTTAATCATTTCACATACAATTTTCTATAGATTATAGAGATTGTTACAATTTTTTTAAATTGCGATTTTTTTACATATAAAAAAATCAAGGGACACACTGATATTGTATTTACATTTTTTGTGAACTGTCATTTAACCTTACTGTGCCAAAAAATCTACAAGCTCCAGTGCTGTACACTGTACACTCAATGTGCATGTAAAAAAATGTTAATATTAGTAAAACATAGATATTATAACAAAATAATATTTATAGAAATAGTCATAGTCTAATATAAGTGCTAAAATCGAGTCAATGATTACTTTGTAAAAATGCACGTACTTTATATTTATTATTAAAATAATATCGCAATATCAAGTTACAGATCTCTGTACGCAAACATTGTATGGATGTAGTAAATTACACCTGATTTAAATATAAGTAATTTATTGCAATGTCCTTATTAAATATGGAAGTGAATCATGGACGAGTACTTTAAATATAAACATTTTATTTGAGATATTTAAAGATTTTTTTAAATACTATGATGATATGTACACTTGGTATACATCATAGTTAATGCTAATCAAAATAGCATAAAATTTTTTCTTAAAGTACACAATTTTTTTATTAAAAAAATATATTTTGTGCTACCATTTATTCTGAGAAAACGTCATGATTTTAGATTAAAAGCCATTAGTTACTTGAGAACGTGATTTTGCCATTTATTTAATTAAAACAAATGTCAAAGTTTAAAAGGGCAATTTATCGAAAAATGGATATAAAAAGCGCTATAAATGATCGAATGTTTTAATATAAGCTATTATTATATATAAAAAATTAAAATGTAGATAATTTATTTTTAATAAATACAATGATAATATGATGTAAAGTTAAATATATAAAATTTTAATCGTTTCTCAGCAATCAATTCACGTCTGGATGAAAGCTCGTTATATTTTTTTTAAATCGCGACAAAGCTCGAAGCTGGAGAGCTTTTTACGTACCTCATACCCTACACGTTCACCCCCATATACCCCACCCTTCTCTGGCGCATCCAACAATGGCGAATGGAAATTTTCTTCGGTGTAGACGCGAAAAGCTCGCGGATATATGAGCCACGTAGGGCGGAGGCAGTATTGAGCCACTTACGCCGCAACAATGGTGTACGCTGAGGCCAATTCTGCGACACATTTTCCACAAATAACAATGGCACCACCACAAATGTGGCGAGCACACGAGAAAAACTATTCCCGAACTGCAGAATGCAGCTGAATGTAAAACTGTGGCGTATTATTTAATGTAGAACTGAGTACCTAATACGACTTAAAGCTGTCAAATGTACAGTTAACAATGATCAAAAATTCATTTTTTAAGATAGTTAAGGATGACATGACATTGCTACTGAATCTTTAAGTAATAAGCAGTACATAGTTAAATCATAAATATGTGTATATAAAACCAATTTTTTGCAATACTTAATCAATGTATATATTTGCATATAATATATATTCAATATATGCGGTGAAATAAATTGTATGCAAATAATTATGAGTGTTCTTATTTAATACTAAATTTATAAAAAATACACAAATTTATGAACTGATCTAATATACTATGTATCACATACGTTATAATTCTCTTTCATGGAAAATTGCATTCACAAAGCCAATTTATGCACTTCGGCGTTGCAATACGAGTCTTTGCAGAGAGTTTTACGCTTGCAAGAGTTTCAACTCTTGAAAATTGTGCTTTATAACGACGTGGGTATATAATTTTCAGTTCGATTTGGATCCTCCACCTTGGCTCTGTCTCGGGGGGTTTACGAGCGACAACCAATCGCGAAATACCCCCTAACTCCAGAGATTTAGAAACACCGATTTAAAGCGGGAGAACCCTACCAATAAAGTCTATAGGAGACGCAGATATCCGCAATTGGAACACGGATACGGTTTTATCGCTTTATCGCTGCCTTATCTTCAACAAGAAATACCAATCCAAGTGATGATTCATATATATATATGAAAATACAAAAATGGTTTACAATAGATCAAATTGAAAAAAATTAACCATTATCTGAATTAGATAAAAATTTTCAAAGCAGGGTGTTGATACATCCTCTTCGAGTTTGTTTACCGTTGCCATCTTCTTTATCGGACTACATTCACTCCACAAGGGAAATTCTCTCTCTCGATTGTCTCTTTCTCTCTCTTCTTGTTCTTGGTATAATTTCGAACGGTGCGCTATCTGATCGCGGAATATTTTCTGGAGCTTTCGCGGTTGGTTAGGATTGCGAGCGAAAAAAAATACGGCGAACCATTTGCCTCTTGGGGAGATCCTTTTTATCTTTCGCTTCGTGTTTATGTATCTACGAGCGACGACCGAAAATCGAATGGCAATGGTTATGTGGTAAATTTTCATTATATATTTTTTTTTAATGTATAAAATACAATTTTTAGATATGTATAAACATTCACATATTGTATATATTTGAGTATATATGTGCGTACATAAAGACCATGCAACACATTATTCAACGTTTCAGATTCTAATCTGGCTTAAGGCAAAGCGATAGTGTCGTGTACACTTGATTTGTAAAGCTTCGCTATGTTTTATAAAGGCCTCTCGATAAATTTTCCTTTAATTTTAAAATCAGCATATTATTGAAATTTTGTTTTAATTTTAAAAATATACTGTTTTAGAAATATATAAAAAAAATTATATACATATGTTTTGAATGAATTTGAAATTTCTAATTTTTTTTAAAAACTTTTATTAAATTGAAAATATACTTTCAAATATTTATTTTACAAATTTAATTACTTGATCCATCTGTAAAATTATACTTTTGTAAATTAAAAATGTCCAGTTTCATCTTACAAAGGTTATGAAAAGAAATATCTTATGAAGAAAAACAAAATTAATGACTTGTAATTTTATATTTTAATCCTTTTAATGTTTTTGTTTGAACAAGAAAGTGTTAAATTGTTAGATTAGTGATATAATTTCTGTAAAAAGGATTTCAAAAAGTCTTTAAAAATTTTGATAACTTTTTTTCTAGTATACAGTGATGCCTTGACTTTCGTGACGGAGCTCGTAACTCAAATTACTCGTATGGCAAATCAATTTTCCCATTGAAATTAATTGAAATGCCGTATATCCATTTCAATGGATAAAATTGAAATAGTTTATTGGCAATTGAAATTTTAAATACATACTTTATAAATTAATGATTAAGTTTTCTTTTAAATCACGCATTTTTTTCGTAATTTGAGGCTCCACTTTATATTGTTTTTTTATTATTATAACCGATTTTGATAAATTTTATTTTTTAGTTATGGCGAGTATAGTTTTTATTATAATACCAATCACTCAAATCGATTATACCAAAAAGCTCTATTTGCTAAAACAGACAATATTTTCTCAAAACTATTACGGGCTGTAATACAATTTTTTTTAAGCCAGGTTTTCTTAAACGAATAAAAGTTATTTATTAGTTAATGTGGTTTTAAAATCGAGATTATGATTTAATGTGTTCTTATATTTTATTTTTGCGGTTAGGTGTATTATTTAGCTGTGATAAAATTTGATGGTTATTTTTTACCACAATATTCTGTTACATAAAAAAATTATGCTCTCGTTTCTCTTAGTATTTCTTGTAATTATTTACATAAATGATAGGATAACATTGACATTTTTGAAAAATTTGTTATTTTTTACTTTCATCTGGCGTGCAGTTCATAATTATAGAAAAATACAAAGCATTTTTTACCATCTGCAAAATTTTGTTGTGCATTTAGTGTGCATCCTTTCCAAACAAAGAGTAGTAGTGGTCCGTCATTAACGCAGTTGTTTAGTTGTACTTTCGAGACGTGTTTTAATTTGCTCGAAATGGTCGTTAGAATGTTTTATAAATTATAACGAAATGTGCCGGTGGTTGAAACCCTCAAACTATTGCCAGGAAGTGATGCGGATAAACCTAAATAGTATTCTTTGTGGAGGACATCGATGAAAACATATATTAGAAAAGTTGTACAATGTAATTAATTTATTATTTATAGTAGAGACACCCAATTGATGACTGTCACGTCATAAGTTTTGTTTGACACAACAGCGGCCGCAGCATGAACATCGGTAAAGCGTTATGACTGCCGCCGTGCACCGATGTTGCCACCATCAATCACGACTGTAATTGATAGTGCCGGTGACGGATTTATCCGTTGTCGAACGTGTATGGGGTTCGCCCCGTCCGCCCGTCTAAACTGTCCGACGCTCACTGTCCACAAGGAGGGCGATAACGCAAATCCCAAGAAATAAATGGCACCGTTTAAAATGCAAACTTTCAACTCGCAGCATCACTCGCGATTATCCCCGACTGCAGATGCTGCACGCTCCGGTTGCACGCGAGATAAGGGGACGATCTTTTAGCGCGCGATTACGCGAGAGGCGTTGTCGCCAGCGATGTTCAACAGTTTTTTTAAATGATGATGAATCACCGTGTTAGAGAAACTTTTGTGTAAGGATAACAACAATATATCTATCTAGTGACTTCTGTGTTGACAAATAAGACTTGGGATTCGGGTTTTTAAATATGCCAATCAGAATGTTTGTCTTCACAACAAACTGCGTTCAATTTCACAGTTTCTCCCCGCGGTCCATTTTTTTTTTATTTAAAAATTACAGACAAGTATGAAGATATTAAATATTTAATAAAAAAAATGTATTATTTTTGTTGAATGAGAAGTATTATAACGTTTCTATTATGAATGAAAAAAATAAAACAAAGTTGCTATTAAGCGGGTTAAGACTTAAAAAATAGTATAATGAAAACCAAATTTACAAATGTTGTTGAATATTACAGTGTAAATTCAGTTAATTATTACAATTGTATAATTTACTCTAATTTATACCAAATAGGGTGATTGTATTTATTTATATTTAAATACATACAAACACAATTGAGTAATAACTTGCGGGTAAAATGTTAAGTCAGTGATGTTCGTTTAATTTTAATGAGTAGTTTATTTTGTTTGTAGCGAATAAGTAACTTTGAAAATGTCGATGAATAAAACATTAAGGAGTAGTTAATATACTATTTGTGTGATCTGTGAGTGATGCAGATATCGTTTCCAATATCAGTCAACCAGAAGAAACAAATAAAAAGGATGAAAGTATAAAAAAAGAAAATATCAATAGCATTAATCACAATATGGCGCTTACTTCTCTTCACATATTAGCTGAGTACAATGGGGATTCAAATATAACGATGAAAAAATAGCTTTTGGGAAAATTCATACTGACATTAGAAAATCCCAAAAGGATTGAAATATTAATCTGATTTAAAAATATTTAATATGATTTTAAAACAAGTTTTTAACAAATAAATTTGCGCATATACCCAATTTATATTTATTTTAAACATTTTCTGTTCTTATTTTTTTTTCGCGCTAATAAGACCGCGTGATTATGTCAGCGCGCAAATGTTAGCCACGTATATGATGCTGCGCGATAATGACGGCGCATTTATGTCGGGGCGTTTTTGTCCGGCTTGCAAATGACTAACGTAAGGTCTAGTTTATGTTGTGATACTGAGATTAGATTCAGAATAATTTATGAATCCAAATGAATGACTGATCGTCCGGTATCTTCAATGTCAATTGTGTAAACAAATTGTTTATAGACTTATTACATTGATTAGAGAAGTGCTGCTCTTTATAAAAATAACTATTACCTTAATAATATAATTAAAAAAAAGTTTTCTTGCCAAAAAATTCAGTAACATGATCTATAAATAATAACATCATACTAGTATTATTTGTGAGATAAAAAAACAATAAAGAAAAACGATAGTGCTCTCGAAGATTTTAAAGAATGTGTTTATAAGCAGTAAGGTAACCTTACGAACTATATTTTGTAAAAAAAAATTAAATAATAAATTTCTTTCAGTTTATATATTTTCATTTTTCCACCCTGTATTTCATATTATTAAAAGAAATAATATTTTAAATGATAGCATATAATACGCAAAAAAAAGTTTTTTATATGAACACGTTTTCGGTCACACCGGATTATATTATTTGTACACGTTCGTGTTTATAAAAAGAAATAAGGGGCGGAAAAAAGTTTATTCGCGTTAAAATCTGAGAAGACATTGCAACGGCGGCGAAAGGACCCTAAAACCTAGCTTATCTCCGGCGGCAGCCTCCGCAAGAGATCGCAGATGATATATGTATACATAAATGCGAGTACAGCAACAACACATTGGTATATATACACACATTCGGCCGATGAAAAAGTTATACGTCTACAGTATGTGTAAAAATAATAATAAAACCGTGTCGGATAGACGGCAGGGGCAACCGAATACAAATGGCCGTATTATTTATTCCCGCATCGGTATCAATGAACTCGATACACGCACGCGGTGCGTATGAGTGTGTGCAAAAAATCTAATATGTTAAAATCATGACGTTAAACTAAGATATTTAAGCAATAAAGGACCAATCATACTGATGCACCACGATAGAAATATAATTCCCGGAATAGGCTATTTGTATGACATATAACTTTTATATATTATTATTTTACAATCAATATTCCTAATCTGAATTTATATATTTGATCTAAAACTATGTTATTTTTAAAACCTCGTTTTGTTTATTAGGAATTAAAAAAATATGTTTATCATGTAATCATATTATGTTTTAATATAAATAAAAAGTCTTTTATATCTTTATCCTCAACTGAAAGCGTATATGCAGCATTTTATATACCCATTTACCAATCTACAACTTTGCTGCTGTATCTATCCGTCCTATACAGCTACATTAAAAATTTGTCTCCGCCGACTCAGCATCCACGAGTCGATCTTTTTTTATATCCACGAACGAAACTAAACGATAACTCCGATTTACGATCGAATTTTCCGGTTCGTTTGGTGCACAAAATGGCCGCGACGCTCAGCAAGATGGCGACGAAGGCTTTTCTGCGAGGAACTGATTCGACAGCAAAACAGAAAAAAACACTATTTGAGACAATTTTATCTATGCATACGAGTATAAAAAGAAACGAAATGAGGGAACAGCAATCAAAGCTAATAAGGCGTCGCGCTATTTGCATGCCGCTCTCGAAAATTTTCCGCTTACGTCAAGAAAAACTACTCCATACTTTAGGAAATGTTGTTTTTAAGTATTTCGAACTTACACGAAGTATATAGGATGATCAATAAAAAAAGAATTGTTATAATTAAAATACGCTACAAAAAACAACGTATTTCTATATACAAAAGAGTTTTAAATATAAATTTAGGTTAAAAGCTTAATACCGCTGATCAATTTTATCATAGTTTTTCAATTATACATTCTGCAAATGTTTCGTGATTTCTAGAAAAAATAAAAGAACATAATCTCAGATAAAAAATTGAATTTCTTTAGACTGTGAACTATTATTATAATTGACACAGTCTGCATTTAAAAATTTAAACTATAAACTGTAAGTCAAGTATAAATTGCACATTTTGCAACTCATATAAATAATTTAATTTTGATGTATATAATTACGAATCATTAATGTCTTCTTTTTAGCAATTTAAGTTTTGTAGCTTTAATAATATTTTTAGCATATATTTGACATGTATTACAAAATAATAATACATTATAATACTTTTAACATAATTTATGATATAATGTAACATAGATTGTATTTGGAAAGCAAATAAGAAAAGAGATTTCAGAATATCTACTTTTCATAACAGCCAGATGATAGACACAGCAAAAAAACCAAGAACGATCGGACTTACAATATATAAACCTCAATGTATATTGGTCCTAAATAAATAATCGCGCCGAGCAATACATAGTTAAATAATAATATTTTGAAAAACAATGGAATAATTTTTTTTTTCATTTATTTCAAATGTTATTTTTTATTCGTCCAGTGTCGATCAAAATTTGAATCGTAACCGCAAAATTAATTCAAAGATTTTATTTTGAGTATGGCTAAAGGATGGATGCAGAATTCAGTGGATTCTGAAGACATTACACCAGTTTCTACCACATCTTGCCGTGTCCGTGCTGTCGATCCATCAGAAAGGCTTTCGGATAAGCTGCAAAATCATCAGCTAATAAAAATAAAATGTGTAGAGAAATATGTGAAAAAAAGTGCTGTGTTTATTCTGCACGTGGAATATGCATACATGTGCAGAAGTTGTGAAATTCGTATCAAAAAATAGTGAAATAAATAAAAAAAAGTGTGATGAGGCTTATAAGTGTAATGATAAATATAGTGTGGCCTCTAAGTGTAATTATAAAAATAAAAGTGTTCGTGATAGTTGTAAGCAGAAGAAGTATGCCGAAAAATTTGGTGAGTGCAAATTATATTTTATTATAAGCGGATATTTTTTATAAATTGTTTATACAAAAAATTATGGGAGCATTTAAACATAAATAATATTAAATTATAAATAACTGGTTTGTAACCATTGCAAACATTTTAAATGTACACAAAATATTAGGAATGAAAAATACATATTTATTCGCTTCTGATTTTATTCTTCAAAAATTCTTTTAAGCGCAATAATATTTTTTTTGAACTATTATACTTAATGACGGCAATAAATTAATACGTCGATAATCTATCCGATTTGTCGTTTTTTCTTCCTGGTTTCTTAATCTGTGAATCATTGCAGTTTTCGAAATGGTGAGTAAATTTCAAAATAACAAACACCGGTAAAAATGTTTGTATGTTAATTAATGTTTTTTTTTATTATTATTATTTTTGCAATAACCTACAGAATTTTAGGTTTAAAAACTTTGTTAATTGTTGTACTATCAACTGGGATGTTTCGATTTCTTTTGATTGGATTGGTTTAATGTTTACCTAGCCAGACCCTAAAATTTATTTCTGTTCAAGAAATGTAACATTAAATATTATTTTTTTTATGAAATCAATGGTTCATACATTTTTAAAAAAAATTAAGTGTCCTAAAAAAGCGACGTCTCATTCATTGCATTGCGTCACAATGGGATAAGACGAATCTTATCACAAAAATTTGAAGTAAAGTATAATTTATTTTTTATTTGCTAGTACCTAGAAATAGTATTCTGTCGTCATTCAGTTCTTTAATACGCTGGCATTACACATTGATGTATTTAATATTAGCTACGATGAGCTTGTCTGGTATATTCCATTTAATTTTAATATCTTATGATTTTTTATAATAAAATTAGCAAACTTAAATCTGCGTCGTATTATAATAACAAATATTTTTTTAGAGTACGCTCGGGATAAGGATGCCGGTTTGTTATTGTGTACGTGTACATGTATATGAGAGGGAGAAGCGATGTAGCGTGTACTTCATTGTCTCGCTTTCTCTTTTAAGGACAGTCGCTGATTCGTCAACGCTGGTATTCGTCATTAAAGTGCAGTGTGGCACAGAAGTTCGATCTTCTCTAGTGATTTATTTTAAATAATTTTGTGTTGATATTGGTTTAAAACCCAGATATGCCCACTGTCCTATGGGTAGGTCACTAAACTCGTGCCACTGTTTTTTATTTATAAATGAAATTTTAAGAGAACAAAATTTCTTGGACATATCTGGGTTAATTGATATCAAGGCTTCAAACATACACTGTCAATTATTCGTTCTCTTACCCGTGGATTAAAATATTTTAATTATTTGTCCATTAATCCGTACGTTGTTCGTTTTTTTACACTATTCTCTGTAAGGCTTAAAAAAGTTATTATTCTTAACGTTGCGCCAATGATAATTTTTTAATTTATTCAATGGATTCTAATGATTTATTAGAGTCGTCGAGCCATTAAACAATCTGCGAATAATTTATTTCTCCATTTTATATCTTTTTGCTTTTGAAGAATAGCTAAAGACTTCATTATTTTTTTGACTAGTGAAAGATTTTGAATTTTGCAAATATTTAATTAATGACATCAATGTCTGGTTTCTTCGATTATATAATATATTTTTAATTGTCCGTTGAAATTTCCAATTTAGCTCAGATGTATGTATGTTAAATAAACATAAATTTTCTTTTAAAATCAAAAAATTAAATATTCTGAGCGAAATTGTTTTGAGCCACACAGTTCACGCACACAATAACAAACCGGAATCCTTATCCCGAGCGTACTCTAAATCCTTACATCTTATTTTTATTACAAAAAACAGTTGATAGCAACGTATACAATTTGTAAGTCTTTGTATCATATATAGATTTATGGTAGTGGCGCTTTGTTATGAATCTATAGTAATTTACTTCCTTTTCCTCCATATTTTGCCTGATTCTGGGTAAATCCGATTACTAACGTTCGCCCACTTGTAAATATAATACGTACACATGTTTGCGTACTAGGCACTTTCAAGAATCTGTACATGGGGCAAAGATAGTTATCCTGTTTCAGGATAGCGCCGTTCGCTACACGTCCCCTATCGTCGGTCGGGCGAATCCCCTTCCCTCGCCGTTCGGGAAAATTGTTTTCCTTTTTTATTGCGGCGCCCCCGCGCGTGTGTATAAAAGTAAATAATATTATGACTTTCAATCTCCGTGGAATAAGCCATAAATACGTCGGGCCGCGGTTTTCAATGTCCATATTTCAAAGATATTGGATCTGCGTGCCCGCCCGTGCGCCAAACGTGACCCGATCATATTTTTGTATTTTTCATCTGTTACCGACGCCGTTTGTTACTGTCCTTTCACAAAGCGTATCTATTTTTTATCTATGTATGTATGTGTGTATGCTGCATAAACATGTTAGATTTTATTGTATACGATATATTGTAAAGGAATAGCAATCGAGTTGAAAAATAATGTTATATAGCAACGTTTCTGAAAGTTGTGGATCATCATATAAAATATTTATATTTCTTTATTTAAGGATGATAATATATTCAATAATGATTCTAACATAGCTAAGATATAAAATTAAACTATATCATTAAATAAAATATGTAAAAAAATATTTTATGTAATGATATAGTTATTAAATATTAAGTGCTTAATAAATTGTCAAAAAAATTTGAAAGCACTTGGTTTTGTTATATTGAATTATAAATTATTTTATTTGTATACCATCATTGTTACAGATAATCTAAATAATTATTTTTATCTTCAAAAATATGGAATACAATTTCTGTATTTTTTGAAGTTAGATGTTTTTGTTTTACCCCTCGTTTCATATATACATAAATCCACAAACCGCGAAGGTGGTTTAGCTATCTGTCGCGTATCGGCTTAGTCTATTGTGTACACAACAAAATATGATGGATAAAGTAATAAGACCCCTTGTCGGCGGTGTCATTTACATTTTTATTGAATATCGCGATAAGGGATGTTGGTCGAGGATTAAGGGGGTGGTTTTCCACTAGGGGTTTAAAGCGTCACCCCGACACAATAAGATAGCGATTTACAGCGATGCATTACGGTCATATCTAGATGAGCCCATTACATCAACAACAAAAAAGCTATTTAAATATAATTATACACAGTTTGACAATCTGCGATGTGGGGACACTGATGTGAATTCCATGATAGGGTAGTACTCTATTCACATCAAAAACCAATTACACGCGCATAAAAATGGTCGTTCAATCTGGATCCACAGAAAACCGAATTCGGGATTATTAATCACAATCAATCATAGCGGTCACATTTCGAATATATGGAATTGTTTGATCAAAAGGTCCAGACCTGAGTTACGTGGGGTCCGCGTAATGCGACAAACTGGTATCAAATCTAATCTTAGGTAATTATCAAAATTGTCCACACGTCAATCATATATTTTTTTAAATCAAAGGCGGCGCGCAGGGACTCGATCTGAAAAATATTTGGATAATCGCTTTAATCGGCTCAACAATGAAAACTATTAATGTATTTGATTGACGTAAGCTCTGTAGACTTAAAATAGTTAATAGTAATATTACACTCAAAGTTTAAAGGATTCGTTTTAATATCATAAAATGATTAATTGCCATTCCGACGTTGTTTACATGCTCATTAGCGTTTGCGTTTTTATTTCGAAGCGAATATCAATTAATAATGCGCCGCCACTGAATTGACATACACGGTGCTGATATTTATTCGGATGCAGTCCAGTGCTTTTGTCATGTGATTGACAGCCATCGCCGCGGCATATGGCGTAACACTTACCAAACTACGACATTCATTAAAAACGTGTATGATAGGCAATAATTTGCAGGAGCAGATCTAAATTTTAAATTTTGTAGACAATATGGTGCAATTACGAACTCATTGAATTATTTGTGTATTTAAATCAGAATAGTTTGATTAGATAATATTACTATACAGAAAAAATAGATCAATACAAATTGAGGCAGGTGGAGTTATGTCCAGCAAAATATTAATAATTATTGATTATAAAAATTAATTAAGCCTTTGTAATTTATTATAATATAAAAAAGAGACGAAATTAATATAGGTATATTTTTAATTATTGCAATAATGCATAAAATAATAGTTAAAACATCGTCTTTTATAATTAATTGAGCATCTGTTTTAAAATATATTTGCATAAACTGAATGTTTATGGATTTATTTTCACACAATTTTGAGGATCTGTGCAGATATTTTTGGAATTTATTCAGATTTTACTTAATAAATTGCCATTAGATCTTTTTAAGTTTATAAATATTAAAAACAATATGTACATTAAAAAACAGTTTCACTTGAAATCGCAATAAGTATAAACGTATGATAATATTAACTGCTTGAATGGCGTAAAGACGCCGGTGTCCAATTTAATTTTTTGGTAAAATTATGAAATCATTTTTTCGATACTTGGGTACTTATATAGATTTTATTTTGTTCACTCAATTTTTTTTTTAAATATATTTTTAAAATCATTAATATGTAGCAAAAAAATTCTTGCCATTCTAAGCATAAACCGCCTAATTTCGCTTGGTATTAAAAGGGTTAAGTCTAAGCATGAATTTTCTGTGTCTGTGTTAGAACAAGAATGACAATTTATTTTAGAATTTACAACATTTTATCAAAAATAAATGTTGTATTAGCCTTAAAACCAAAAATGATGAGTGTTTATTCTTATTGGTTATATTAAAGAAACCAATATTTAAAGAAACGCTTTAAAATAATCGATAAAAAACAATTAATATGCTTCTTAAAGAACTTGAAAATGTAAAACATAGTTTTTTAACATTTATGTAACCATTAAAATCGCAAAAAATATAATTTATTTTATTATATGATTTCTTGGAAACGATAAAAATTAATCTAATAGCTAATTAAATAGTATTTTATAATTTTTGTAATTTTTAAATAAAATCAAAGTAAATTAGCAAGTCGTTCAGTCGGCAATATATTAAATTATATGTAATTTAAAAGTATATTTTCTAAAGATGAACACGAAATTAAAAAATATTACTTCAATTAATATATTTTAATAGTTAAGGCTAATATTATTTAGTTTTATATTATTCTTAAGCTAAGCTGTGTTATATTTATTCTAAAGGAATATAATTCCTAATAACCGAAAACTATTTTTTTGTATTTATTATTAGTATTATTTAACTTAAACTCATTTAACAATTATATAATTCTGATAAAAGCTTTAGGCTGTTTTTATTATATCATGAAATTAGAAAAATACAATTCACGTATTCATTTTGTGATATTATTTTAACTTTATTTCTTTATTGTATGACATGACGTAGATGAAATTAAATTTTGAAGTGGAAAATGTGTAATTTTAAAATATTGTTTTAATGATCATAGCTGTAATGGAATAACTTGTTTATTGCGTAAAAATATTTTTTTACATATGCTTTAAAATCTTTTAAATATCAAATATATAAAGTAAATTGTGCACATAAAATATTAAAAACAGGAGCAAAAACCTATATTTTTAATATATTTGTTCTACTGATTAAAAGTTATTTGTAAAAAACGTTATATAAGTGATTTTGCGATTTCAACCAACTTCTTAAAAATATAAAAAAACTGGAGTTGGAAAAATATCTACCGGCAAATAAAAAATTATTTAATATAAAAAAGTAACGTTTTTAATTTTAATTCCTTGTTTTCTAAAAAAAATGATCGTTTTCAACTATTTCTTGTCAAATTTTTTTATTAAATCTTTTTAAAATTACTTATTGGTAGACAAGTTCTCTAAGAACGTTATAAATGATCAATAGATACTTGTTGTCATACAGTGGAACAACGTTAAAACATCATAACTTACGTTATTCCACAATTGAAAATGTTTATTCTTGACAAATTCCAATATCCTGTTATATGGATACTAGTTAAGTATGAAAAAACTTTTTGATGAATAAATTGTGAAATATAATATTATAATAATCTAAAAATAAACGTATGTAAAACTGTAAATTAAATTTTCACCTCCTGTAAAGTTGACTATTTACGTATTTACAATTTACAACGTTATTCGCGTCGCATTGACAAATATTTTAAATATTTTTTATTTATAATGAGTTTCTATCACCAATTTAATACAATTAAAATAGGAAAATATCGGTTTCGCTTTTATATGCTCGTACTAAAGAATGTTAAATTACTGAAGTTTTAAAATTATTTGTGTGTGTATTTTTCCCATATGTAATTCTTTATATGTGTAATTTATTCCATGTGTAATTTTATCACAATTTTATAACAGCTAATGAGACTACTTTTAAAGTCGTATACATATTTTTCAGTAGGCATTAAATAAGCTATTTTTTTTTCAAATCAACACTTTTTACAGATTTTATTACATTGCATAAACCTTAAATGCAAATATAATATTTCCTAAATTTTTATTTTTAATAATATTAGCAAGCAAAATTGTCTTCTAGAATTGTAGAAAAATATTATTTTTAAAATAAATTTTTATGATTTTATTTATTTTTTAAATATTTACCAAATATATTGTTAGTAGTTAGAAGTAACATAAAAAATAATAAAGAACAGTTGTTGTAAACTATGAATTTAAATATTATAAAAAAATAAAATGCAATAAAAGTGTTGCAATATCAGGCTCACGTTTCTCCCGATATATTTCCCAATACATCAACGCTTATCCTGAGTTTTCCCATTTTCATCCACGTCTCATCGCCACACGCAGGAATTCCCTTGCATTATTTATACGATGCTCTCAAAAAAATCGCACGGATTCGTTGTCGAAAATACACGTTTGGGATGCAAATTGGATTTTGGTACGTCTTTGCTACTACCACACGGGGGATGGAGGGAATGATGATACAACCATTTATGTACTGCTTCTACATTCGCCCCCCCCCCCCACACCCCACACCCTAACCCCTGGCCGCATCACTTCAGCCTTAACCCTCAGTGGCTGTTTCGAAATTGACACAGAGCTGGCTGCTCTTTCTACCCCGCTGGGGTTCTTCTATACATCCCTCCTCGTCACCCTCGTGGCGAACTGCGGAGGCTCCATTCAATTACCTTGGTAATCCTTCAATTATAACGACAGATGTCTCTGTAGACAGCCGTACAGATTGCACAGCGCCATTTCCTTAGCATCGGACGCCCCGGATAAGCTGATGATAATATAGAGACGCATATAGACGATATACATATACATCGTATATGTGTAAATACAAAATATATTTTTAATATATACAATAATAAAAAACAGGACAGTATAAATAGAATAATGTAAAACACATTTTTTTCGTAAATGTACTTAGAAAATATCACTGGCATGTACAATGTTATAGCAGATTTCATGAATACGTGCCGAGTTTTCTTCTTGAGAACAATCGATGACCTTAAGTGTAAATTGGCCAACTAAACTTTTCGGCAAAAATTACCATTTATTTTTATATGTATGATATGCAAATCTTATCTTTATTTTTAACCATTTTACCTGTTTATAACGTCTTTGTTATGGTAACATAAAAATATTATTTTACACATACTTTTTGGCGAATATGTAACGATAAAACACGGGTTAGTTTCTTTTTTAAATAAATCTTACGTGACACAAAATAGTCGCCAAAACCATATAGTTCTTCCCACTGTCGCTTCGTCCGTCTCTGTTGCCAGTGTACCGCGTTGCTTCAGGTTAGCCAACTAAATATGTACCCCCACATATTAAACGAATTTTAAAATGATTTTTAATATAGGTATGTTAAAGTTATTTTGTATAAGTTTAAATATGACCCCACATGCATCTGATACGCGTCACATACCTCATAATAAAGGAAGCGTTTAATCACCAAGCTTCCACTCCGTATAACCAACTGTCCGGGCGGTGAATTAAAAAGTCGAACAATGGTCTAAAGTGCACTCGGGGCGTAGCTCGATCGTGAAAAACGACATTTTGATATCGGCCGAACAAGTTTGACCGCACCATTGGCGGTGGAACGAGACGGAACGGAGCGGAACGAGACGGAAAACGGGGACTATTATGTGCGGAAAATAGGCGGATCCGGCGGTTAGCCCAGAATCAACCCTTGAAGCACCCCTTGAGTGAAAAAAGTTCAAACACAGCGTATGGGGATCAAAACTGCAGCGTCTATTTGTTATGATGTGATTAATATCACCCCAGGTGATATTGTATTTCACCCCCGGCGAGCATTAATACTTTTTATTTATTATTGTTATGGACCATTATGATATTGAGTCAATGGACTTATTGACTATTTATATAAGTAATTAATTCATGGAGCTATACTGTATTTTGTAGAAAAAATAGACACTAATAGGCATTCTAGTTTCTCGATTTTATTTATTTTACGATAAATGAGAATTTTGATAAATAAATAATATATGTATAACTTAGTATGTGATTATAGTAATACAATATATTATTGTAGATATCTTTATATTAATGCTTTAAAGCAAACTGGATGATCGTTTAAGAAAACAAATATAATAGAATTATGATTTGTTATAATGGACGCAAAAAGTTGAGGGACCAGATCGAATCAGTCTACTTCGATTGATTACAGAGCGTTGAGTTACGAAGGAATTTTAAACTCTCATATTTATACCCGAATCATCAAAAAAAATGTAAATAACAACTGTTGCTATTTTTTATTTTTTATATTTCGATTTTCGATATTTAGATAAATATATTTTAATTACAAAAAACGTAACTTTGTGAAAAGCTCTCATACATTTTTTTAATCTGCCGATTCCCACTCAGAATGGTTTCTTCTTATCTAACTATACTAAAGCAAAAATAAGGGCAATTAGAGTAGTTGAGAAAATCGTAAACAATATTTTTCCATTCAAATACTTCCGACCTCGATTAAATTTTAAAATATCTGGGACAGACATACCTTTTTATGCAGTGCTATGAAAAAATTATAACGGTTGTAAAACATTTAAAAATATTTGTACAAATTTAATTGTTTTTCGAGAATGAATACTAGATACGGAATTTAATATCGTATCGACTAAAATATGAACTATAAATTAACCTGCAATTTTTACAGTTACAATCGTTTAATCGTTGAAAATATGGCTCCAATTTTATTAGTATTACAATAATCTCTTATGAAGTTTTATTTTAATAATGGCATACGTAAGTGGAGTTTTATATATTTAAACAGCTTTTTATATAATTTTTTTTATTATGTTTCTAAAGCTTATATTATCAGATTTTTTTTTTAATTATAACGTTTATCAATGGTATATGGGGTGTTGTTTTTGTCTCAAAAGAGACTTTGGATTAATGTTTAATAAATTTAATTTTAAGATTACAATAATGCTTTTTAAAATATTTTTTCACAAAATATCTAAAAAGTCAAAACGGATTTTTAATAAATGTCTACTGTATCCATTGCAGTAATTTTGCAAAATTATAAGAAAAAGAAAAGTGAGAAATAAAACACTAATAAAAAATTCTACCGCACTGTAAAATATAAAAAAAGCCACATGAGGGTTGTATTCAATATTAATATTTTTATTCACATTTTATTATGTAAATACTGACGACTTTCTTTATAAAATATAAATTAAATCTCGCTCTTTGTTATGTTAATGCATAACAAATAACGCAATAAATCACACGTCTCATATGCAGTATGTGAAAAACGCTCATTACAATAGAGCAGGGTGTTTATACACTATATATTATATTTATAAAAAAATATGGCGTCTTCATATTTTACGATTATGTATGAATCATATTGTAAGGCTACTCTTCCGGTGTTGCCATATTTATATACAGTAAAAAATATAATGCAAACGTTGATTTGTGAGCTCGATTTTAAATCATTCTGGCAACACAATGAACTAAATCTGATCACCAAGATATATGAGGATTAGGAAAGGATTTTTTTTGATTAAATACTGACGCACGCCCACATATAAATATGTTAACATATTAAGATAAAATCTGTTATACTAAAACATAAATAATAAATCTTATTCTGTATATTTACATTTATACTAAATTATGCCAAGTATTTGGTTGCTTATAATCATGCGATAATTTGCGAATAAAGACCTCGCATCAAAGTGTGACTGAGATCCCTAAACGTTACAAATGAAGCATCAGAGCGTATCGAGAAGCATCTCCATTTGCACCCCTAAAGTTTAACAGCTCGCATCCCCAAAACCAGGGTTGACATTTTCACACACTTAAATGAGTACGATAAGGTCAATTAGGCGAAATTATTTTATCAATACATTTAAAGACTAAGAAAACTTATTTAAATAATATGCATAAAATTACTATAAATATAAATGAAAAGCTTCACTAGATAATTTCTAGTCTTAATACAGAGATTTTAAAACTTTAATTAAATACAAAAATAAATATTAAACAGTTTTATTAATGTTTTGTGTCTGTTTGAATCGTGTGCTACAGTCGCAAATGGGTGAAAACAGGCGGAAAAGTTTGAGTGCGGCTGGAGCTGAGCTTTGTGTTTAAGTGGGAGCTTTTGTGTAAGGGTGCCGCAGGAACGCCCCTAACAAAGTGAACAGGGGTGACGGCGCGGGGTTGGGGGTTTCGGGGTGGCAGACTAAGGATATCTTGCTCCCCTATTTTAATTCAGACAGATTGTCCTTAACGCGCTGTTACAGTTTATATAACACGAGTGCGTGCTCGCCCGCTTTTAATATTGCTCGCATCGTCGCCGTTTCGCACCTTTCGAAACGAGTTTGGTTTATATATGTGTGTACAGATAAGAATAGTACACCTTTATGTGCCGAGTTTGTGCTTTTATAAGGGAGAATGGGTTTTAAAATAAAGATATGAAAATATCACGAAACGTGTTATTTTTATATACATACATATGTATATATAATAATAAACTATTTTTATTTATGAACTAACACATGATTCAGATTTTATTTATATTTGTATTTCAATACTAGCATGATAGATCAATGTTGTTAATATAATAATAACATCTGAAGAACGTAAGTTCGAATCATATTTGAATCTTAGAATATTTTATTATTATTTTTATAAATAAAAATTCGTGTGCGCTACCGTGGTTCGAACCCGCGGCATCTGAGTTATCAATCTGAGCCTGTATGAACTACTCTATTCTATGGAGATGTGAGATTTGCATAGCATATGTAGTAAAAATAAATGGATCATATCAAATCATAGCTATTTTTTTTATCTTAAAATATTTTATTGTGAATAATTACACTTTGAGGAAAATACTTTCAATGAAATAAAATAAACTTGTTTTTATCTATTTTAACTCATATTTTATTACAATTCACATAGCTTTTTACGAATTTTTCTCTTTAAATACAGGCCAATGTGCATTTACTTAGGATGAATATTCAGATTTTTTCTTTGGGAAAAGATTCGTAGCAGTATGTTATTCATGGGATGTTCACCGTTCTGACCAATCCTCTATATTTTTTGTTTGCTATAAAGTTGCTATTTAAATTTTTGCTCGTATTTATTTCATTAATGAAATAATTATGAAAATAAGTGGACAAGTTTAAAAATTTTAAAATATAGTTTAAAATTAAGTTCAATCATGTGGTTACTGAATATTTTTAGATTTTCTACAAATGTTTTTTTTTTATGGTTATCGGATTATTTGTCTTATCAAAAATCGAATAACAACGACTAAAATTATGAGAGGGAAAAAATATATTTTTAGATCCTAAATTAAATATTTTTTTGGAAAAATATATATTTTAATAAAAAATTATGGTATTTTAAACGTTTTAAAAGTATTACAAAATGTAATGATATCAAGAAAAATACCAATATTGTATCAATTTTTAATTGAGAGAGTCGTTAGTTTTAACATAAAAAGGATTGATTTAGTTATAGAAAAAAATTGTAAAATTAGCAATTGGGCCCATAATATTAATTATAAGCTTTGCTCACACTTTACTAATCCGATTAGTTTTTAATAAATTTTTGTATTGCATCATATAATCGCAAAACATTTAGATATTGTATAGATGCAGAGATAAAAAGATTTGAAATAATTATTCATAAATATCTTTACAATCACTTTCAACAAGTTTTATTAGACCAACAGCACGGGGTTCGTCCTGCCCGTTCCACTGTTACTAATCTTCTGTCGTTCACCAAAACGGTGACAACTTCTCTCGATGCCGGAATTCAAGTAGACGTCGTGTATACAGATTTTGAGAAAGCCTTTGACAAAGTTTGTCATACGTTATTATTAAAAAAATTGTCGAACCTCGGTTGCTCAGATAATTTAACTCGGTTAATTAACTAGTTATTTGAGCAATCGTAGACAGTTTGTAACGTATGGTGGCCGATTGTCAAAGGAATATTTTACCCCTTCGGGGGTTCCTCAAGGATCCAATCTGGGACCTCTGCTTTTTGTGTTATTTATTAATGACATAAATACTGCAATTAAACATTCAAGTTTTCTTCTGTACGCAGATGATTTAAAATTATATAAATGCATTCGATCTGTTGCGGACTCCTTCTCTCTACAAAGTGATTTAGACTCTCTGTGGAGATGGGCTTCCGTTAACCGTCTGCCCTTTAGTGTCGGAAAGTGCCATACTGTGTCATTTTCTCGATCCCGTTCGCCATCAGCTTATTTCTACCATCTCGGTGGTAACATTTTGACTAGAGAAACTTCCATTAAAGATCTCGGAATCACTTTCGAGAGCAAATGGAGGTTCTCTCTACACATACACGACGTCTGTGATAAATCTTCCAAGATGCTCGGCTTTGTTATGAGGAATGCCTTTCACTTTGACGATCCGTCAGTTATTCGCATCCTCTATGACACCTTAGTTCGTAGCATTCTTGAATCGGGATCTATAATTTGGAATCCCCGAATAGCCAAATATTCCCTTTTAGTGGAAAAAATTCAAAAAAGGTATTTAAGATACCTTTACAAAAGGACATTTGGTTATTATCCGTACTTATATCCCAGCGCCTTTCTTTTAGGAGCGTTGGGATATGATTCGCTGAGTTCTCGCAGAAAGCTGTATATCGCTAAGCATTTTTTTAAATTACTAAAAGGTGCTGTCGACAATCCAGCTATTCTCGAGGAATTCCAGTTTTGGGTTCCTGAACATTTTCGAGAATCACGATCGAGACCTCTTTTGATGACCGTTAGGGCTAGGACATCCGCACTTGCCGACTCGCCTATGGCTGTGGCCATCCGGCTCCTTAATACGCTGGCATTACATATTGACCTATTTAATGTCAGCTACGAGGAGCTGATCCGGTTTATTTCATTTAATTTTAATATTTTATAATTTTTTTGTTATGTTTAAGTATTTTTATATTTATGTATATATACTTTTTTTTATGTTTTATAAATTTAAAATTTGTTTTCGACCATCGTGGCGCATTGGGGTAACCTGTTAGGCCACGATGGTCTTAATTTAATCTAAAATAAATAAATAAATAAACAACGCTTAAAACTTTTCTAGTTTAAAATTCAATACGATGGAGAGAAAGCATACATAAAAATCAGATTAGCTAATCTCAAACTTTGGGGTGAAATACACATAAAAATATACTGAATTTTCTTTTTAAGTAATATTATTCAAATTGCAATATAAAATCGATTTCTAAGCCCCAATAAAATTGATAGATACTTTGATTTAAACTGTGAACTTTTTTTTTTTTTTTAAATGTTTTTATTTCAATATAAAATAGTTGTACAATAAATTACAATATTTAAAATACAAATATTAGTGCCTAGTTTTATATCTATTTCCTAATTTTACAAATATGAATTTAAATTAATATACTACGTGATTTTATCTTATAGCATGGTGTTTATGTTCATTTTAAGTTTAACAAGAATTAACAAGAACTTTATTATTTATATATATATATGTATAGCTATATACATATAATTACACACTCAGGCATACGATAAAGTCATTATATTTATATAAAAAAATAATGCAAATATTTTCTCTCATACATATAAACGTACACAGATTATCCAGCAAACTTTCGCTCCTCTTTTATCGCCGGTTCGCCGCATCGGCCGTATTAAAATTCACGCCGGCGTGTCCGAGCGATATAACAGCACAACAAAAATGAGCGCGTAACGATAACAATAAACATAAACAATGACAATAATAACGATAAAGTTGTAGCAAGTGCTATTATGAAGTCGTTGTACTCTATCGGACCGACCCCTCTCTCGCGGCAAGATGTATTTCATTTGTAACAAACGCCGGCCACCGCTCTCCTCTCTTTCCCCAGAGAGTGATTCAATTCAATTTATCCCAGTTAACCTCACTCTCTCTCCACGCTCTCTCTATCGTCTATCTATCTCCATCCTCCACCATTGGCCACTTGACCAAACCTTCGCTGCCTAACTACCAATTATGCCACACTATTTCTTGCGGCGGTCATCGATTTCGTTTTTACGCTCGACATTATACGTAGTGTCCGGTGTTAAGGCGTTTATGTTCACATTTGGAAGGATTTTCACGAGGAAAACGTTTTTGGAAAAGGTATCAAGTTTCAGTGAGAATTTTCTACAAATAGATGGTATTTTTATCTATTT
The DNA here is from genome assembly GCF_051122295.1 of Plectrocnemia conspersa. Taxonomy (NCBI): domain Eukaryota; kingdom Metazoa; phylum Arthropoda; class Insecta; order Trichoptera; family Polycentropodidae; genus Plectrocnemia; species Plectrocnemia conspersa. The sequence goes on along the minus strand of NW_028277167.1, from coordinate 9,124,348 downwards.
TTCCTGGATATAGAATAACTCGACGGAAGCAACAGTTTTTTTGGTCAAATATCCGAGCAGCAAATATTTTAGCCTTTGTTTATGTGATATGGCAGATTTTTAGACGACTTTTAATACAGCGTTTCGTACGTATCATAGTTGATTAACAGTACACCAAAATATATTCTGAAACATTTGTATAATCTCTTGATTTGTCGGTTTGATACAGCTGGATACAAAAGGTCCATATGGATTTCGGGACCTATTTGTATAGCATTAATTTGTTTTCTTTTGAAAACGGTAATTTTCTTCTCATTGGCCTTCACAATTTTCTTATTTTTAGTGACTTTTATCTTTTTATTTATGAACTATAAAAATAGCTAAAAATTAATAAATAAATTATTGAATTCGATATTCCCCTGTGAGATCTAATCTGTGATGATTGATCAAATTTTTTACTACAGTGGTGACTTGATTTACGAGTTTTATTAATGTAATTTGAATTACTCTAATGACAAATCAATTTTCCCCATTGAAATTAATTGAAATGCCATTAATCCAGTAGCGTAGTTAGGGTATGTGCCGTCCGGGACAATCTTTAAAATTGCCGCCCCCCCCCATACATTTTCTTGCAGGGTCATAAAATCAGCATTTTTTAAAGTAATAAATTGGTCATTGTTACTCTTGCTATTCGTAGATAGTACATAAATTTTAGTTTATTCAGGGTTAAGAACCACACTAGACGATGCCATCGCGAATATGCCGCCCCCAAGCAAGTGCCGCCCGCAATTTTAAAATACCTTCATTATTAATTTGCACTTAGGTTTTAAGGTGTTAGTCACTTACTTATACCACTGATTTATAATACTTGAATAATATGTATTAATATATAAATCGTAAAAAAAATTTAACCTTATGATTTTTTTTAAACACTGAAACTATTTTAAATATTTTAACCTAAAATCATGTATTTTGCGAATGGATGATCACTGGTTGCTAATAATTTCTGTCAAGTTTAAATTTTCATTGAATAAAAATGATTACGAATATAGGGCCGGTCGTCGAGGCGTTGTGACCGGCCGTCGTTCTCCCACCTCATCCGCAAACCAGGACATCGCTCCATTTAAGTTTTCTCAAATCCATCTCCTAACTGTACAACATCAAACATGTATCTAGAACCCAATCAATGATTCTTTCTATCCCTCATTTGATAATATAAAACTTTTCGTCAGTAAAATAATATTTTTTATTAATATTAATTACACTTGATGTTATAAAGAAAATTATATATAAACCAGCTTCATATACTGTATTTATGTATTCATAAGACGTTTGGTTTTAATAAATAAAACTTGTTGTATACATACATATATATTAGATAGATTATTATTATTTATTAATCCTAACGTATAAAATATGTGTCTATATTCTACCATCTTAAAAATTGATATTTCTCAAAGAGCAATAAATTTTATCTACTACCATTATCAAGATGAAATATTTGACGATCCATTACGTCGCTCCAAGTATATAAAACCATCAATTCAGCATCAAAAGCGTAACACAGCATCGCTCGAATGACTTTAAAAAACACACACATTCTCAAATATAAACCATGAATCGTCAATATCCAAGGAGTCATATATCAAACGGTTATCATTTCGACAATAATGTATATTTATATCCAACACCCCACCGTTTTCTACATACACTAACTTATTCGCCCCCCGCAAATGTGCAGTAATGGAATTCGGCCATTACACTAGCATCCATTTGATCATCGAATCAAATGAGAGTTGATTCGATTTAAAAGTCATATTCGCCTCTCTCTCTCTCTCTCTCTCTCTTTGTGTAAATGGGGATCCCTAATTCAATTTGGTTATGAACGGGATTGATCGTAATGAAAAGTTTAATCATCGTTTATTATATGGGAAGCGAGCACGCGTGAAAGCATAGTTTTGCGTGACGTAATTTAGAATTAGTACAAAACGGAGAGAGTGAGCGAATTTCATTAAGTTAAAAGTTAAACGCTCGCAGTTTACACCCGCGCATACATATGTATAGTCATAATTAAATTTTAATTTTGTTTACCATCTAACAAAAGCTTTAGCTTAATTGGAATGCGTAATGGGTTAATTTTCATTCCGATTTAAATTGATTTATATGTGTTTTCATAACATATCGATGATTTATATAGTTGTGCTTTTTTCATTATCGCCTTGTCAATGTTTGGGCACAAACGCCGTTTGTGTCTTTCTTTTCCCTTTTGGTCGTTGGTTGTACAAGGGTGAAGAGTCACCCTCATAATACAGGCCCTAATTGGGTTAGAGGCTCATTACTCTGAAAGCTTTATTGTTATAAATAACATCTCTTGAATACGTTACGGCGCTTACGGCCATTGATACATGCACGTTCCTCCTATTGACGACTGCAACGATTTAAGGGGTGTCACAATTTATGTTATAATTTGTTGTAATATTAAATAAATATGAATACTACGAGCTGCTCTTAAATTCGCCACAGTGTACTTTTAATTTAATACAGTAATTAAAATCAATCTCGAATTCAATCAGTCTCAAACTCTCAAATTTTAAGTTAATAAATATTACAAATAACCATACTATTCAATTGAATTTTTCAAATCTAGATAATATATTTTGTCAACCCTATCTCAGAATGGCTCGGTTGATACGCTCGTATTGATACTTGAGCTTTCATATAAAACGGTCGACTTGTATTTATTTCTTGTTTAACCGAACGTGACAATCGAATCGCGGGTGATAGCGGGGTCTGCTAAAACCCACCCCCGAAAACGTTACCCCTATATCTATTAGTTTAATTGAGTTGTTCCGACTCGAACATTGAGTCTGAACGACTCGTACGTCTTGTTTATTAGCCCGTGAACAATTCTCACTTAGCCAAATGTACACGCGAATTTATCGCAATCGTCCAAATTAACACCATACATTTTCACATTGAAGAATTGATCTTACCTTGACTTGGGATTCTGTCATTCCTAATGCGTACGCCAACTTGGCTCTCTCTGGACCCGCTAAGTATTTTGTCTGTTCGAATGTCTTTTCTAAGGCGAATATCTGCTGTCCACTAAACGTAGGCCTCGTGTGCTTTTTCTTTCCGTCTTTGTCCGATTGAGGTGAGACGCCCAGCGCGTTGGCCGACACTGCAAAATATAATGAAAAATATTGTTAATTTTTAAGCTGAATGTTTTTTAAAGTCAATCTCATGATTACAATAAAAAACAATAAATTAATGTTTTTCATATATATTTTTAATACGTTACAGATATTCACTATAAGCTGTAGTAGCTCATTATTAGATAATTTTAATACCATGTACGACTAGCTCGATTTTTATTCATCATCATAATAGTTATTCATGAGATTAAGAAAATCTGTAAGCGACTTAAACCATTCGTCTATCATGATGGATGTATGCTTCGTTTAATTAGTTTTTATTAAATTTATACTGAGTCGATGAACAATTACTTTATAATATTTTCATAACTTGTAACTCTTGATTCGTTCGCCATTCCTTAACCAAAAACAAATGTATTGGTTCATTAATGTTTCAACCTCCATATGAAAATACGTTTTATAGTTTATATGGGCAAATTAAACTATTAAATAATTAATATATTCGGATTTAGCAAGACTTGAAATTTTTTTTTTTAATTTGTATAATGGATTGATCTTTCAAGATCGTTCGAAATATTACAATTCCATTTAAAACTAACATATAAATTAGTGATGGTGATCCTATAAAACGCCAAGTGTTAGTCTCACAATGATATAAGAGTTATTAAAGTTAGGCAATGATTACACCAGCGAGCGAAATATGTATGATTGCTATAAAAACATTCCGTGACTTAATCATTGATATGTCTAAAGTTGTGTCAGTGTCGACACTCAATATAGTAAGAAAATATGTAGAGCTTGTGAAATTGTTTATGAAAGCTATCGGACGTCTACTTGTTATTTTTCATTGTATTATCTGTTCACAAAAATATTAGAGCGATTTGTAGTAATTAAGGTATTTCTCAAACATAAGAATCAAATTTTTCTCAGCTCAAAATTTTTATTAGCTCAATTGTTGAGGTCCATCAATAAGCATATTAAAGTTTTTTACAGATCTCTATTCATATGAATAAACTGAATTTAAAATTGCAATGTTTTGGTAAAAATATAGATGTTATATTTGCATACATTAAAACTTATAGGTTTTTTCCTCCAGTAAAAAAGTATTTCGAGAAGGCCAAATCAACTTACAAAATGAAACAGAACATACATATTGTAAACTAGTTACTTGATCAGTGCTGCAAAAGATTTTATTAGCTTAGAAGCCTGGAACAAAAAAATAAAATAGTTAAGTATCTATCGTAGAATTTAAAGACAGCATCTTATGTCCAAACTTTAGCAATGGCTTTACACACCATTTTTCCCTATACGTACTTTTGTGAGTAATATTAAAGCTAATAAAAGAAACCAACTGACAGATATAGTTAGTAGTGCTTTCTTGAGCTTCAAATGCACGAAATACTAACCTTCAATTAAAGATTTGGCAAATGCAATTCAGGGGAAAAAAATCACTAATGGTAATAATTATTTACTTTTGATTTTCTCTTTTTTTACAAGGGCTCCAAATATCACAACATTATTTTATAGGTGTGACACAGCTTTTGAGTTGAGTTAGGTTTTCTCAGAATTTCAACACAGAGAGCTAAAAAGGTTCGATAGAGCAGTATGAAATAAAATATTACGATATTAATATTATATCATGAAATGTTAAAATACTACAATTGGTTTCGTCTCATCATTGGGTATTCAAATAATTAATTATTATTTTATTATGAGATTTTGTAAAGTCCAGTTATATTAAATTTATATTACTGAAATTTCATAAATTGTAAAATAAAAAAAGTGCAAAATTAGTTGAAATAATATAATAAAAATTTAATTACGAAAGAAATTATCAAGCTTATAAAACAATTGCCTTATAGAGATGTAGATTTAATTGATTAAGTCAAAATGAAAATAGACTAGTTGTTAGTCCAGATAAATTGCCAGTTGCAAGTATCAATAAAGGACAAACATTATAGCAACAAAAAGCAAAATAGTAATATCTTTTTGTAAAATTTTTGAGAAAAATGCTTAATCGAGAATTCTTATTTCAAGATATATTAGAAAATTTTTTCAAAATTTTGATAGAGACTTTTTTTGTTTAATATTACATTTGTACCATTATTTGAAAATGTTTTATAACCACTGCATAAAATAAAGAGTCCGTACCAGATGCTTAAAATATGCATGCTTTTTTGAAAGCTACAAATAGAGTTCGAAAGTATTTAAATTACAAAAAATTGTTTACCGTTTTATAACTATTCTAATCGAATTTATCTTTACTTTAGTAATCAAATAACTGAAAGTATTTTAACACATTTTAGCAGAAAAATAATGTGTAAAAAATCTTATAAAGAAAAAAATAAATCGAATCTAGTTGTCTGACTTAGGGGCTAAAAAAGAAGTAATCATAGGGTTCCAAGCTTTATGTTATTTAAAAAAAATAAAAGTTAATTTACAGAATAAGTTTACTTATATGTATATTTATAAATATTTATTTTTAATACGATAGATAAACTATCAATTAGAAGTTTTTATGCATTAAAATACTACCCAGGGCTATTTTTGATCTATAAAACAGTTAACATTTTTATTCTATGCAGTTAATTAAGAATATAATTTTCCGCATATATAGTATGTTAAGAATAGCAATAGCAATTCTATTATCAAAGTCTATAAAAAAACAGTCAAGTTAATTCAAGCAAAATTGAACTAATTAAAGTTTGTTTCAATGAAATATCGCATGATATTCACATCAGCTGGTAATTTTAATGTGTTTTTATTTGACAAATAGATTCTGTGCGAACACAATACGAACTTTGTAAAATAAAAATTATTGAAATAATGTGAAAAGTGCATTATTAAGCCTTGTAAATGTTCAGTAAAAATTTTTGTTCATTACATTACCATTTTTGGTGCAAAAATCTTTTTAAAGAAGAAACATATTCAACTTGTTTTTTTTTGTAATTTGAGATTTTCATAACTAAATTCTATATGAACCTATTCCTTTACTTTTTGAATCAGTGGATGCATTTGGGGTTCTTGCATTAATTTATTTAAATCTCTTTATTTAATAAAAATTAAATGGATAAGTAAAAATCATCGTTACCAAATAAATGCCTTTTCTTTGTAATTTTCATCAAGGAGAATCGCAATTTTTCTTTTAAGTTCGAAAGCTCTTAAATCACTATGTCACGAGATATTCCTTAAGTATAGAAGTAAGGTGTATTTCTAATATCTATAAACAACTTTTTAAACGACTGTTTTAAATGTTGTTATTTTCCTCGCTCACATTTTATGCCAAAATACTGTTTTGTGAAGAACGCAGTGCGTCCAGATAACTTTGGGTGATTTATTTTTAATTAATACTAAAATAAATGACGTATGTCATTTTATACACATATCTTACTTTTACTATAATACAGTTATTTCAACTTATTTAGTTTATATTAAGTTGTCAAATATATAAAAAAAATCATTGGACCCGACATTTTCAGAAATTGAGTTTCAAAATATCATCGTCTATCTTCTTGTATATAATTTAGCGGACAACGTTGTATTTGGACCGCTAGTTTAATATATAATAAACTAAACTCGAGAGTTACATATTTACAATAGTCATCAGCATTGACTCTTTTACTATTTTAATTGAACTTTATTAACCAATAAAAAATAGTGCAATATCTGTACAATACTTGAACCCACTTGATTGACATCATATTTTAAAAAATCTTTTTTAACACCTACTTTCATAGTGTGTATGTGGATGATAATCTGTGAGATACAAAATAGAAAGGTGCTCCGCGGGAAAATATTAAAACAATCCGCAATCTGTCATCCGAGCGCGGGGGAGGTGCGGATGAGCAAAAAAATGACACTGTCAGTCATTGTCGGATCTGTCAGCGGATAAATTTGTCGTTTTTCCAACCAAATTCCGACAAGATGCTAAAATAAATTATTTTTTGAACGCGGCTTTGCGTATACGGTTTAACGATTAATTGTTAACTAAATAGGTTTTGTTTTTGTATCCGATCACTGTAATATGAATAAACGGCTAGACGTATACGTATGTGGGTATTTTCTATGGATTCAAAATAATTTTTCATATTTATATTTTTTTAAATTAAACAAAATTTGTTTTCACCATTATTAAGCAATATGACACAAATTGCTTAAAACGAAATATAAAAAAACTAATTTAAATTAAAAATTACAATTAAGTACATCTGACATTTATTTGAATTTAATAGTATATTTCTCATAATTATGAATCGCATCAATGAAATATTTAGTTATTTTACTTAAATTTAAATTAAAGCTATATTAACTTTTGTTAGAGTTGTAAAGATCGCTTAGTAAAAAATATATTTATATTAATAAAATACAACAAATAAATAAAAAGTATATATCTACTTATTACTAATTATTTTGTTATTGATGTAAATGTCAGTCAACTAAAGTCAAATGGGTTAACCTAATCAAACAATAGTTTTTCTTGTAGAATACATAAATTATACATACATAATCGCATATGGCAATTATGTTTGAATTATCCATATTAAAAACTTAATAATGGTTAATTTTATTTCAGAAAAGAAAATATTTAGTATGTATCTATACTATATTTGAATTAACACAGTCAGTTTGAGAGCTATCTATTTCATCATTATTCATAATTGAGAAAGAGATTATTTGAATATTCTGAAATATATTTAAGTCATCAGCAAAAAATAAATAATATTCATTGGAGCGACGATTGCCGTAACTCAAATATTGAAAAATACTAATAATACTGTTCAAATAACTGAAGTTGCTAAACTTTCAGAGAAGCAGTTCATGACAATTTTTGTAGAATGCTTTTCAAAAGATTTTGGATTTTAAAATTAAGGGATTTTGCACAAGCCCAAGAGCGACGCGCACGAAATTCGTGTTGTTGGTCTACTAGCGCTTGTCTCTAATGTGTTTAGATTGCTCGCATACAGACAAATACGTCTATGCCAATATTCATATTTATTATATTGTATAATAACTGACAAGTTTAACTCCTTGATTTCGCTATACCCACTGACACACACTTTCTATCTATACATATCACAAATTGTACCAAAAAATCACTCGAAGGATAACGTTCCGTTTAACCTCCCCAACCACCCATTTTCCGATCCGGCACCCCCTCCCTCATACACCCCCACCTCACCCCGCCTCCCCTCACCCGATGATGAAGGTAATATATCAAGGGGTTTTTATCCGCCGCTCTCCGGGATTACCGCTAACACCACCGATGAAGTATACATGAAAACACATAGCCGGATCATTCGCATAAATATTTAGCCGTTGGCCGTATTTTTGTGTCGAAAAAATAATGGGTTTTCATGGAGACAGATAAACGATATCCGTTTGTCGTTATCCTTTCATTATATAAATTTTTCACGTCACGGACGCGCGTTTTTCTACATTACGCATTAATGTGAAGGTATTACGTATAATATATACTTATGTATATGTATTTATATATATGTACGTAATACAATAACGCTAATTCTTATACATTTTTTTGGAATATAATTACGTTACTGTTACATTCTCGCAAACAAATAAATATTTTAAGCAGACGTTAAAATGACACATATACAGAAAGTTTTTATTAATAAATACATTTTGAAGTAGCAGAAGATAGTTATTGCATGTGAAACATAAACATCAAACTCCATAATATATCTAATTCTTTGAGATCGTTAACTGACATAATGTTTCTTAAATAATAGTACATAACTTTGATAGAAAACAACTTTGTTGTAATATATTTCGTAATACATTTACTATTAAATTTCATTGTTGATCGTAAATCGTAACACTTCTAACTATAAGATGATTTGAAATAAATATATATTACCCAACATTTTTAGTAACTTTGTTAAATTATTAACGATTTAACATAAAAATTAGTGCAAAATATATTATATAATAGATTGGGTAATAAGTTATTATATTATGCACATAAATATTAGTTTTATCGATGTAAAGATGCTCTTAAAATTTCGGTGTTAATAGTCCATTATATCTAAAAAAAGCAAATCATAATGAGTTTTTTATACTACAATGGAGCTATTACGAATGTAAATGATCATCACGATATATATTCGTAAGATTAGGAAAATTAATTAAATATAAATTCAATATTCGGTGAAATTATTCTACTTTTATGTACTCTTTACATAATAATAATTCATGAATGATTTTATAGATTTTTTGACAATATAATTTTTTTTTATATATTGTTTGTATTCATATATATAATTTGTGTATTATATATTAATCTTATTACGCAAATATAAAGTAAATTTAATATATTTTAAATATTATCTTTTACTGAAAGACATACACATGTGTACCTAATACCTCGAACGTTCGTTACAAATGTTCGGTAATTAAATTATTGTTCGTCATTATATTATACATCGACATTGTGAAAATTTCAACGTCCGATTCGTCGTTGCAAAACATCTCATCAATCACGAAAATTTCGCGAATTGTCGCATGTAGGGCGAGAGCCGTTTTGGAACGGGTGGCGATAAAGCTATCCGAAACGTGTGCCACTACCAAGAGTTTGATGATGATGACTATTGATCCGCATAATTCAGACTAATGACTCCAAATTGCCTACAAATGACTCCACAGTTTCCCACCGAGAGCCAAAACCTGCGACATGTACCGAAACGCCGCGTTCCCTATCGAAACGAATGCTCAAAGTGTGGGGAAAATGTTTTTAGGTTAACTGTATTATTAAAATAAAGTTAGCACTGGATTTATCTCAACTTGCAATTAATAAAACTAAAAATATTAATGGCTAAATTTATAAATAAACATGACTTTAAATCATCGTTAATGTTTATTACGTAAAATATGTTGCAATTAAATATTAATGATTGTGTATGTAGCAATTTATATTTTTAGATAAATTAAGCTGATTTTAACTTTAACCAGATTAAATCTAGCGCTGAATATCAACCTTGTAAATCATCAGTACTTTCTATTGCCAGTAAAAACATTTAATTTGTATTAAACTTTTTATTACAAATGTTTTGCAATTTATTGTAAAATATGATACAAGTAAATTAATAAGAAACACATAAAATATACTAATAAATATTTGTAATATTTTAATATATATGATATATGAAGAAATATTTTTGTATTATTGTTAAGATATTACTAGACTGTATTCAATTATTATTTAGAAAGTCGAAGGAAGCATAAAACTTTTTTTGGTTTCTCTAGGTTTAGGTTACAAGTTAAAGGTCGTTAGCCTAGATGTATATTCTATAATGTTTATTAAATTAGTTTAATAATGTCATTCTAATTTCAATGAAATTTCAATTAAGTTGTGATTTTTTAACATTACCACTGCAATTGGCACTTCTTTGGTCCAGATAGTTTTTGAATTTTTTTTTTATCAACACGTTGAAGCGAGAAAAATTTTGACCACAGTGAAAAATTTATAGATATCTTACTAATAAATCGCAATTTAAAAAAAAAGGTTTGTATTTAAATGTATTTTTATTAGACATTAACATTATAACAATAAGTGAGAGTTAGTTAACCACGCAAATCGATAATTAACATATTTTTATCAATAAATAGTTTTAATTAACCCTTTGAGTAGTGAGCTGGGAATTTTTTTACAAAATTATATCTGTTGTTATTTTTTTGATTTTTTTCTGTAATTTAGTATAAACTTTTCAGACTAAGTCTTAAGGAAATTTAGAGTATTTTTATTTCAATAAAACTGATTTAGCATTTGATGTATTTTATACACTTCAAATGCATTGTTTCGATAAATATTAAGAAAAGTATTCTTAATTAAAAGCTGAAATAAAATAACTGTGCAATATTAAAGACGCTTTTTCAAATATTTTGCAGCATATTTATGATATTGCTATGGTAAATTTTCACGATTTTTTGTATTTTTTATTTTATAGAATTTATTTAGTATAATTTATTTATTTAATATTGCTTTATGCGTGAAGTTTATATCTTATTAAAAACATTTAAATATGTATTTTACAAACAGTTCAAACCCTTAGTTCCCATAAAACTTGTAGTGTGCTGTAGAACAGCTGTAGTAATATTATATAATTAATTTCAATATAAAATATTTTCCCAGCATATTTACAATATTTCTACGATGAGTTTTTACGAAATTTATAGAATTTATATTCTATAGAATTGATTTATTATCCGATATTTAATAAATAATGCTTAATGTGTGAAGTTCATATTTTAAAAAATATATATTATACCAATAGTTAAAGACCTACGTCCCTATAAATGTTAAATCTCAAAGACCCTTCAGAAATATTTTCGTAGTTTATTCTTTAAATTTTCCAAAATAAGTTTTATTAAGATTTACATGATTTGTATTTTATTAAATTAATTAGGAATTTGATATTCAGTAAATATTACCATCAAAAGTATAAAAATGTATATTTTACAAACCATAAGTATATATAAATGTTACAATAATAGTTTTAAATTAAAAACTACAGTTAAAAATATTTAGTAATATTGTAAGAAATTTTAATTTGAAAAAGCTTATACAAATATTTACGTAGTTTATTTTCAATTTTTCATGGAGAATTTTTATAAAATTACCAAGATTTATATTTCATAGAATTGATTTAGTATTCGATATTTACAAAGAATAACTAATGTGTAATATTTATATATATTATATTTGTAAAAAACATAAAAATGTATATTGAACAAGCAGTTACAACCCTTCGTCCTTAATCATGTTGAAAAAATCATTTTAAATTTAAATCCATAGTGAAAATACTATAGTAATAAAATAGTTCATTTTGCTTTTTAAGACACTTTCACAAAGATGTTTGCAGCACATTTGTAAGATTTTTATTTCATAAAATAAAATAAGTATTCAAAATTTAGTTAAGGTCGCTCTTGTGTATAAATATTTGCCAAAACATATTAAATTTTTGCTACAAAAGCAATATAACCAGATAAAAAAATAAAAGTTCACTAAAATTTGTCTGCTAAGGTGTGAGCAATTTTCGCTAACGCTTAAATTTTTATATTATAAAATCAACTTTTAAAGATAAACTAGTTGTCCTGTCATAATCTATTTAAAGTAAAAATTATACTTATTTATCTATAATTCTTAAAATTGCTATACCGAAAAATATTAATATAATTAATATAGTTTTATTAAATAAAGGTTAGATTCACAGAAAGATCAACTTTGCTTTATTCTACATTTTAATCAATTTAAAAGTTTTTTTTTAAAATACCTTAATTTTTTCACTTATTATAAATTACAATCTTCTTTATTATATAATAAAGATAAGATTTTACTTTGAACAAAATAACTCACATTTTTGATGAAAATAGTACAAAATATTCGATGTACACTGTTTTATCAGGCAAATTTAAATGCTTCTAAATATTTTTATTTTTCATAAAATATTTTTAAAAGAAAAAAAATTGTAATAAATAATTATTCGTAGATGTGTTACTAATTATTTGAAAAGTTATAAAATAGCTTTTGCTAGGATAATATAAATATACAGGGGAATTTCTCATACAAAATTTTTCTTCATGTGTCTTTTTTTCTATTGTTATGGTTGAAATGTATTGTTCTTTTTCAAAACTAAAATTGCCATTAAATTCCAAACAACCTAATCTCTTCACCACACTACAATTTAAAAACATTACCATCCAACAAATATCCATAAATCACACGTGCCGATAAAGATATCAAACAATCGATCTGAGACGATTATTCAAACGCTCGCGAGGGTCGGCCTCGAATATTTGGGAAGCGCTGATTTATGTAAATCCGGCATTAAAGTCCAACACCCACCGGTAAGGACATGTTAATGGATCCAAGCATCTATGGCCCTACGTACTTATATATACCCACTCGTATATACATAAATCCCCATCGCCGACGTAATGGATTTAAGATTGCGTTAATGATATCGCGCGGATGTAATTATAGCAGATATCAGATACTGTGATTACTTTTGGATATACAAGTTGTAAAATAACATTAGCAAATATGTGGGTATGATATAATGGCATACATGTGTATAATAAAATGCCAATTCCCGGGGGAGTATCTTTAATCTGTCCTTGTCTGTGCTACGTCACGTTTCGATCATTGTTCGGTTGTAATCCTTAATGACACTGCCGTGGCACATTTTTGACTATTCATCGATGTTTATAATATACTGGTTGCGAGTTCATTGATGAATCACGTTTTAATAACAAATGATCAAATGAGATTAACTAAAGTCTGATTTAAGAAAAATACATGTGTGAGAAAATTTTACGATGGCAGAATTTTTACAAAGTCAACAATTTATATGAAATTGTTTAATATAAAACATTGCCAACTACAGGTAATAAAAACCATTGTGAATTTGTATGTTATTTATTAGATATCTGGAAATAGCAAATATTATAAATACTGAAGCAAAGCTTATAAATTAAAATCTGCAATAGATATATTATATAATAAATTTTAAGCTTTCACTAAAAATATTTTTATAGTTTTCCTTAAATTATTGGGTCAATAAGTATATCTATTCTATGGCTTAATAGCTTATGACAATTTAGTTAAAACAATAGTTAGTGATTTTAGTGTGTTGAAAAAAATTCAACGGATTGAAAAGAGCTTATATGTTTTTATTCTAACACTTTTATAAACGTATACTTTTTTGTATAACAGTATTATATCTAACAGCTCTCTAATTATTATAATATGCATACATCTTTTTACCCCAATTACAAAATTTAAATTTAAATAAATGTATTTTTTTATAAGAAATCCTATCAAATATCCAAAAAGTTTAGTTATGACGCGTCTTATAAATAACATCTCTAAAACTTCCTTATCATTGTGTGTGTGTGTTTTATTCTCAGAACAACCATAAATTCAATTTTATAGACAAAGTATCCCTCGTTGCTTCGAACGTCATATGAGCTATATCCCACGTGCAAAAGATACACCATCTGTATAACCGAGAAAGATAGTATTATATAAAGTGAACAAATAAAATAGAGAGGAGCTCATGATTGGTTAGCTTATAACGAGCCTACTCGGGGGAAAATGTGATTAAAAGTGTCACTATTCTCCAATATAATCCAATCAGGAAGTGTTCGACATCTGGTACTACAACGTATAAAGAAAACGTTGATGAAGCAAATCTCGCAAGGGTGGTTCATAGGTTTTCCGACCACGTACACCATTTTGTCAGTTTATGAAATTGGATGTCCAAGCTTTTCCAACGGTCGTGCATTTCACATCGATTTCCAATATCTGGCCGATTGTTATTTACTAGCTTTACGATCACAACGAGCGAAATAAAATAGTGTAAAATAATAATGTGATGACTTACTCCAATCCAATATCTCCCTACGGCCACCGTTTACTATAACAATACACAACAGATCATTTAGTAATATTCGATATTGGTTTCAAATAAAAATAATACATTGATATACTAACATAATGTGTGTTAAAATCAGCAATAGAATAAAACGGCTGAAGTTTTCTGAACAGCGCGGGGAATATCCGCGATATTGAGTATTCATGAGGCAGGTGAACGAATGTTACCGAAGGTGGAGGCTTTCGAGGAGATTTCCTAGTGGAATGCGATGCCATACAGGCTTACATTATTGGCTTATATCTCCCCGAACAGTATAATCATATCGAACATAAAATGTCCGGAACACTTTTTATTGTATCATATTACAGTCCCCGTTTTCCCTCGACACTCTTTCCTTCAATGTTGGCGATGAAATGCAATAGGGTGCAGACACTGTTTTTTTAATATATATATATATATTGTATAATATTTATTAATATAATTTAGAATAATGGGACTTCTTAATTAGGTTGTTTGGCTTAGTACGATTTTTATTTTATTAAATTCAACAAGGACGCTTTTATGTGTACAATTTTATATGCGACAATGAATGTGGAAGCTTCATAAAGTTTCCGAACACATTTTTCATATCTCTATAAAAGTTGAAGAAAATTTTCCGACGTTCACACGTTTCCATCGCCATGTATCTGAGAAACCTTTTATAACAGACAGTGACGTACGTTGGCACGTTTATATGTAAGAATAATTATTTTTAATAATTTAATAAAAAGCAATTTTACTGTTTTAAAATAAACATTAATTCAAAATATTTTTGTATGATTTTAATATTAAAAAATAGATTATCTAAATAGCCTGAAACTACAATATTATTAAGCTATTGTTATATATAATAATTTAGTAATATGTTTTATACTAAAATCATATTTTATATCTACTATATTTATCTTCCCTGGTGAAAAATAAATACAATGTGACGAAAAAGTCACTTTTTTTTTATATATAGTGATATTTATTACTATGTTATGGATATAACTATTTATTGTATATTGAGGCCCAAATATATTTGTATCACTAACCTTTCAAGAGGTTATTTCACTTACTTAGTTACTTACTTCACACCATTCATAAAATTAATAGCACCTATTTTATAAAAGAGCTATAACTGGTGTATATTTAAATCAATAATAATTTATATGATATCAGTATTGATAATTTTATGCAAAAACTAGTATTGTATTTGTTGAAAAATAGAGAGTAGTAAATCATTTGTATATGTATACAATAAGCTTATTAAATTTATTGCGTTTTAAAATAAAATTATTATTTTTTAAAGTAAAATTGTTTGTTAAAAAATCTCTATAAAAAAAATTTATCGATATTTTTTATGGTTATTGAAATAATTTTCTGTGATTATTTTACTCTAATTAACTTGATTCATATTTTCTATTACAGCATTGTCTTCAAAATTATGTTCTTAGTATTGATAAAAATTAAAATAAATGATCCAACAGTAAAATTTGGTCGATCATTAAATTCTAAAACATTATACGGTAAAAAAAGTTAGAATTGTATATAAACAGTAATAAACAGTAATAATATAAGATTATAATTTTATTGCACCCTTTTAGCCTTCAATATTGTGAAAGCACGAAGTCATATAATTAATCAATGATTCAAAGAGTTTATGGTTTAAATCGTTGTGGCATATTTTATCGAGCTATTTTATAGTTTTGTTTACTCATTGAATTGTGAAATCAATTTTTTCCTAATAATGACTCAAAGATCGCTTTAATCAAGTATTTGTGTAGAGTCATCTTAACATTTTTTCTTATATACTTATATATTGTAGCAAAGTATAAATTTTATTTTTAATTTTCGATGCTTTTAATTAAAAAAAAACAACTTATTTTTGCCTTAAAATTTTAGTGTAAATTTTAGCGCAAATTCTTCTTCATTTATTTTCTGCCACATTTATTAGATAGTTATTAGATTTTTATGACATATTTAAGTATTAAGTCTAATACGTGTTCACTAAAAAATATCTGTCGGTTGACACTAAATAAAATAAAATAGAGGTAATTACATCAAATAAAATACACGAAAAGTTGTTATTTTCAATAAATAGCCATACTAAATATTAATTAGCACCCGCATTAGAATTTAATATCTAATTATCGTAAACAAGCGACGCGTGTTAGCACTAATCCACGTGTTTGATCTATTCCACTATCCATGTTTTACCATAATTAATTTATTACTATTAAACACCAATACATCATCGTAGTGTTCATTCCAATATAAATCAATTTCGTGCCAAAAATAAAACTGTCCAAATATAACTCTACATCGCACCGTCCCTGTAAATATTTTACCACCCCCTTGGGGAAGATATTCACTATCCCGCCACAGTTAGCTATCAAAACATTGGAAAGGGTCTCGACGACACAAGGCCCTAAGTGCCTCGATCGCTCGAGTCCCAGAAGGTCGCCAAATACGCACACATACACAACGTTTTGGCAGACAAAAGTTTGTCGCTTAAGACCATAGTATATCGAGGCAACCGAATCAATATCTAGTAGGGATGCATGGTCAGAGAAAATTCAATAACGCTAAACTTTGGATGAACGGTGCTAGATGGCGGGTATATGGCGACAAAACGCTGTAAGGATGTTTTTATACACCGGACACCGCCGCCGAGTCGTACGTATGTACGTAGAAAACTGTATAAATTTACGAAAATTGAGTTTGGCGAGGTGGTTGTTTCGAAATTTATTAAAATGAAAAAACGCGATAGAAAACGTCGTCGCCAAGTTTGTATATTGGTTTTGCTCAGCAAAGTTTAGCTTGAGAAACTATTAAAGTTTCGACACATCAGTCTGGACGCCTAATAATACGTTAGTGCTGTCTTTGTCGCAGTAAATATAAATATAATATAGTGCATCGGTATTTATGCATTTTTGATAATACAATAGTGAATTTTAAATAAAATCTATAGAGTCATTTTTATATTTATACCAAAATTCTTTAGTCTTGTCGTGGTCACTGATTTTGGAGATTAATTTGGTCTCGCATAATATTTTAATTGTATTTTTCAAAGGTTTTTAAAATAAGTGTGAAAATGTATTGTATATTATTTTTATCAATTTATATTGAATGACTGATAGCTTAGAAAAAATAAATTATTCCATTAGCATTATATGTTAGAGGCTTTGATGCAAAATATTCTGATCGTCCCCTTTTTAAATTATCTGCATTTTGATATTTTCACGTCTAGAAGGTCGCATTGATCTTAACAAATATTAGGCAGAAAGAACAAGGTCTGAAGAATGAGGTGGATGAGATAAAACTTTTCACCCAAGTTCCTTGATTTTATCGAGAGTCAATTTCGCCGCGCATTGTCATGTTGTAAAACTATTCGTGCAAACCATTTTATCACTTCCTCGTGCACAACAATCCAGTTGATCACAGTAAAAGCTTGCTGCTATTTTTTGGCTATGTTTAAGAGTTTCGTAATTCAAAATCGCTTTGCAATCCCACTATACAAACAAAATATTTGTTTTTTAGTTAATCTGGGCTTCGAAGTAGGTTTTGCTACTTGACCCTTAGATAAACACTGCCTTCTATGACGATTATTGTCGTACAGTACCCATTTTTAATCTCCACTTATTAAATGATAAAAAAGAGACTCACCCCAAAGATTTAGAAACTCTAAAGATATGTGGATAAAAATATTGATTCAATTATTTCTTGGCTTATTTGAATTTTCCATTAAATAAAATATTGATTTAAGTTTTGTAGAGACAATTGCAGTTTAATTGCAATTCGTTTAAGACTAGTAATGACGGCTGTGTCATCAGCATATGTATAAGTCAGTCTTTTTTTCAAATAGGAATTTCATTATAAATATAATGAGGAGAAATGACCGAAAAAACTATCCTGTGGGACTTACATTTTACATAGTTTCGGAATTCATTATTTAGCGAATTATTATAGCTTTTGACATTTTAGCTATGCGCATATTTTGTGTATAATATAATCAGGAGCTTTATATTTAGATAATTTCATACCAAACGGCGTCGAATGATATTATTATATCTAGCATTATTATTCCTGTTTTTTTTTTCGGGAGTCCTTGCATGTTTTTTTGCAATAATCAAACTGTAAATTTATTTTTTTAGGCGCGATCAGATTTTTTAAAAATAATTTACTAAGCAAACTAATGGAAACATATATTGATCAAAGAATCTTTTCCCAATGTTTTTATAATTTGATTAATTTTAACTGTTTTCCTAAGGGTAGAGAAATATCCAGATAATAAGCATGCATTAAATATTTTAGATAGGGATTGTATCTAATCTATCAACATAAAAGGATTATTTATTTTGTAATATTTTGTTGGTGTTTTTTGTGTCAATGTATAGGTTATCAAAAATGCGTTATCTAGCTTCTCACACTTTTCTAAATTAATGTCATTTTTAGTTTTAAATGGTGGAATATTGAAGCTTTTTATTTTTAAACAATTTAGATATTTTCTATAAAGAATTGTCAGCCGGATTTTTATTTTTAAGAGTACACGACCCTGTTTATATTTATTATTATAACGCGCATATCGTGAGTCAAGTAATCAACCCTTTCATCGCGGATGGCCAGTATTCATTAGGCACCTAAAAGTGCAAAAGCCTAATAATGTGGTTATTTAGTATAATTTAAGGCTGTAAATCACTTGAATTTATTGAACCATAATATTTTTTTAAATATGGCATGAATAGGTGCCTCCTCACATATTAATAAATTTTGAAATGACGCGTAAAAATATCAGCGGCGGTGAAAGGGTTTATCGACGTTTTTAATCGTAATTAAGAATACTTTGAAAAGGATGATATCCATCATATTATAGTCAATAATAACTAATAATTATTTTCCATTTTTTTTATCACATAAAAGTAAGAATATAAATATATTATATTTTGACTTATGTTACTTTCACGTTAATTTTAATTCCATACCTCAATTTCCCTCCACTCAATTTCATGCAATTTTTAACACTCGGCACACATAGCAAATTTGGATCGACATCAATGGACACAATGTAGTCCCCGTAAGTCGAATAAAGTGAAGACCGACAATGCAGTCGGACAAAAGGGGGTTTATTGCGGCAAATAATGCCCGTGACAATGTTGCCCTGCCGGCGGTGGTCAAACCGTGGCGCGCGCCACCCCATCCACCCACTTTAACGGTGAGACCGCATCGGCGAATATTCGCATACCGATAATAAAAAGCGTGCCCGAGCACTCGAAACTATTACACGGATTCGATTGTATTCGCTCGGTTTTACGACAGGATTACGTTCTGTTGAATTTTATCAACGCTTATATCTTATGTAGTATATTTGCAATTTTTATTAGTATTATTATATTGAATTTACTCGCGTGTTTGTCCGTTTTGCGGTAAAAGCGAACGGAAGTTGGTGCATCGTTTCGATCGAGATATAGAAACGCTGTTATTGAGTTAGAGTTGTTTTATTCTGTTAGTTAATTTTCTTAAAACGTTTTATATCTTTAGCGAGATTACAATTAAAAATATATGTATTTAATACACACAAAAGATTGCATATATAATTAACTAAGATGATATTACAAATTAACTAAGATGATACTATAATTCACAAATTTAAGTTGTCTTGTTTACGCGATATTTTCTAGAACGTATCTACCGCATAAATCAAGGGATATGTTTGTATATAAATATTTGTTTGTATATAAATATTAGAACTAGAAAAGTAAAAGTTAATAAATAAAAATTATAATTAAAATATTTTGTGGATAACGTACACAATTTTTGAGTTTGTTAAATGACAATTTTTATACTGATACTATAATCCACAAATTCAATCTCAACATTTAAAATTTGTAGAGCTTTTAATTTGTATTTACACAAATATTTTATTTTCTATGAGCTGAAGTAACTCATTAATTGAGATGTTTCATACCAAATATATAGGACCTAGCTTGATTTAAATTATTCATCTTCGTATTCAACCGTGAAATAAGAAAAATCTAGGAAAACTTAATTTAGGTATTAGTCATTGACTATATCATTATTCTATTGTGCTAGTGAATGCTTTAAAAAGTTTGGACAAAAATATTAATTTTTGCTGTATTTGATAAGTCTACTAAATATTTTAATAAAAAATAGTGTTTTTATAATATGTTTAATAATTAAAAAACATTGCATGTGTATTAATAATTATATAAAAAATATCAATTTAGGCAATGCTTTAAAAAAGCATAAAATATTAATCACTATGCATCTTGAGATAACCAAAAAAATAAAATGAATTCTGAATTTTCTATAAGACATCCACTAAAAAATTAAAAATTAAATAATGTTATTTGATTATCTGTTAACAATTAACTTTAATTCAGTTGCAAGTTTTCTAGCAATATCTGTGCATTCTTATAACGCTAAAAAGCTTTTTTTAAACACTGGTAATACTACTTTGGAAAATATGATATTTTGTATCTTTTTCATTCAAAACATTTGTTTTTAAAATAGCTGGCGTTTGTATTTAAATCGATTTTATTTTACCGCTATTTATAGCTGTTTGTAGTGAATTTTTCAGATACGGTAGTATTTCATAAATCTGTGAAAAAATATGTCGATGTACAATATACATATGTATACATATCAATGTGACTCTATGACAACAATATAGTCTCACTTTTCTCTTCTTAAATACGGTCTTCTTAAAATTTAAATATGCAAAATTATGCTTTATTTAATTTTTCTTGATAATCGCATTATTTAAATTATATATTTAATCAATAATTAATCAGAAATAGTATAAAGATAATATGTCCCTTTACAGCACAGTGCGTAAAAAAGTTGGTCTTTTTAATCTGATACATATTGTTGTTAAATCAATTACCATTATTGTTCTGTGTCACTTTTCTCACAACAATATAAAATATAATTTATTCATTATCCTGAAGATGCACAATAAAAATCTGTAGAATATTTTACGCCAAAGAAGCAGTATGAGAAGAAGAAGAAAAGGCATCAATCCAATCTCGCACAGGACAGGAAGGTAAGGCAAGTTTTAACGACTGGCAGGGTCCCCGCGAGGGCCCCAAAGTTTATACGCGTTTAACATTTTATTATGATTTAACACTTTAACCATTATACGGCCCATACGGAGAGCGAGGCTCAATTTTCACCCTGGCCGCAAAAACCCCGCCGCGACTCCCATCTCCGCATTTCGCTGCCGCTGGGGTGAATCTCACCCCCCGTTCAACGGGCAATACGTTTCTGCTTAACTTAATGTGCTCGCTACAAAATTAAATCCCGACCAATGGAGGCCATAATATAATAATGCCTCCTGTTTCATCCGGGGCGTATCTTTTCGCGTTGTTTTAAACGCGAAACCAAGAGATAGCCGGGCAGATTTAATATTCACTGGATATGTCGGCGTATTATCATATTTTTATTCTCTAACCGAACATAATAATCTTTTATCGCGTATATTCTCCGATTGATGGCATAACCTAATTACATATCATACGAATAATATTATTATTGGGAGACGAAAAGGCGATAAAAAAATGTTTTGAATATATTACGACATCGGAGTTTGCCAAGTTTTTTTAATGTTGAATAATTTTCTGTGAAAAAAGGGTGAATTAATATTTATATATAGCATATAAAGTTTTTATAAGCAAGCTTCTTATTTAAAAACTGCTTTTTACAGCAACAACAGCATACTAAGGAACATTTAGACCTTTGGTATATGTATCAGTGACTAATACCTAAAAGATCTGAGCTTAAATCACATGTGGACGCTAATGTTTTATAATTTCTATAGTAACTGAGAGATCGAAATTAGTGATTATTATATAATTATAATTCTAATGATATACAGATAATATTTCCCAAAATTTTCCTAACCTCACATTTAAATATTGTGATAAATAATTTAAATAAAATCGAACTAAGCTGTGCATAGTATAAGCTGTAATAATAGTCTATAGTTAATGAAATTTATGTCACTGATAGACTCTGAATTTAATCTGATTTTTCACTACTTATTAAGCACTTATTATTGTATGCTTGTTTATGCAAATGCTTTATGTATTTAAAAGCCCTTGTATTTAAAAAAAAATCATGCAATAAACAACTAATAAGACCAGAAATAACATACGTTTGCTCGGTGTGGAGTAACACTAGTTATTTATATTTTTTCTTTACTCAAAGTCATTCAAAATGACTATGTATATACCACATATTTTTATACTAATCATAAAAAACTTTTTAGTGAATTTAAAATATCAATAATTACAGAATATTTCCATAATCATACCGAAAAATATTATAAAAATATAACCCACTCTTAAGTTTAAATATTTTAAATTCCTACACACATCTTGCTTTATAGGTATATTTTTTTGTAGCTTATACATTTATTAATGGTCTTAATGACTTTCTTATATTTTTTTTAATTATTTTTATTTTACATTTTTATCTTGTAATGTAAACTAAAAAGTAGGTGTACACTAATGTATGTATTTTTAAATAAGCATTTATATTAAAAATAAAAAAATCAATGTTTTATAAAAATTGAGCTAGGTAGTAGATATAAGATATAAAATTTCCTAATAATGAGATAGTTCAGCTTATAAGTAAATTTCAAATATATAAGGAATACTAATATTTTGATTTTTTACAATATTACATTTATTTAATGTTTAATATTTCTTAATAATAACTTGCTGAACTAAAAATAAGTAAATATTTCATTCAACATGCAGCTTTGTGAAAATTATATTGATGAATTATAAAACAAATTACAATGACATTTGGTAAATATTATATTAAATGTTTCTTACGTTACGTAAGAAACATATGATATTTACTTAATGTCATTGTTACGATCTATTGGAAAATATAATAGAAATTATGAAAAAATATCCGTTACATAAAACATATATGTAGGATCACTATTTTTATCAGTTCTGTTTTATCATACTTTCTCGCAAAGTGTATGTATAATATTTTATACAAAATACCTATTCCTGCATATTTTGTAAGCAATCTAAACATAAAGGTGAACATACTCTTGTAATTTATGAATTCATATAACACTGGCAATTATTTTACATTTAAATAAATATAAATCTAGCCTAGTTGTGTTAACTATATTTTGTAAATCAGCCACTCGTTCATTAAAAATAGTTATTGCTTTATCACATCCACGAGCTAATAATTTATGCATAAATACATAATTATGTCTAATGCATAAACTCTCATATTTATATATGTATATAATACACAAACGTAATACATACACACGATTTAAATTTTCCCCGTATGTATTTATAATTAAAATGCACGCGAAATCCGACTGTAGCTAAGCGTTAATTAAACAAAACGTATAAAGCCGTACAAATGAGTGTAATGATTCAGTTTATATGATACCGGGAAAGTTTATCTCGTGGCTTAGTGGAAACGGGGGATTTCTGAATGTTTACTACCACGCACGCCCTACTCGAACCACCGCCCCCCATCACGGTACCGGGGAGGTGTTTTGTATGTAGGCCAGATCCGGTTCCGGTTTGTTGTTGCAAAACAAAGATATCTCTCATAAAAGTAAGCGAAACACGATGTATTTTAATATGGTAACACCGCGTAAAACGGCTTGTGCAAAATGGCTACCGGTGGGGCGGCGGTTTTCCCTCGCGCGTTCCATGTCTAAGTGTGTGTATGATACAGTATGTGAATTGGTATCGGTGTTAAGGTTACATTTATTTACACGCCTGAGCGAATGATGATGTTTGTCTTATTCATGGAGATAAATTTAAATTATAATAGCTATGTGTAATATTGGCATTATTAAATTAATTAATTTATTGTATCGCTGTATCGATAAAATGTTATGGTATTAAATAATTTTAAACCATATTAAAATCAATTGCTGTAATTATTTTTTTTATAATTTTAGTACTAAATAAAAAAATCTCATTCAAAATACTTATCATAACTCAAAATTAGTAAAGTTTGAGTTGCCGTAATGCAAAAAGTTTTTATTGAAAAGAAAGTCATAAATCAGAAACAATAAAACATCTACAGCTATAAAACTGGACTTTTCTTGTCTTTCAATGTCACAATGGTTGAACCAAACTAAATTAATTTAAACAGCTGTTTTACGCACTTTTTGTTAATTACATCTAAGCATTATTTACATTATACAGCAAGTTAATTTATGACTCCTATATTTATGAATAAAAATTTCAGTCTAAGATCTGATAGATATGTCCATTTTCAGTAAACTTATTTGAAATTATGAGTTTCATATTCAGTGCATTATAATTTTTATTTTTCGGCAGAACTATATGTAATATATAAAAAAATAATATACACAGCAAAATTTGTATCGAAATTATAAGTTAAATTTTAAAATATTTGATTATATGGGTCTTTAAATAGCGAAATAATTAATAGTAAAAAAAGTAGTTTAAAAAAACATATCCAAAAATCTGTCTAATTATTTAAATATTTTTGCCAGGTATCAAATGTGACGTCGTTCAAATCTATCATATCTGAGAGGTCAGAATTAGTTTATTTTAATCTTACAGATGAATATCGTGTTAAAGTTTTAAATGATTAAATGAGGAATTGGTAAAATATATTGATCAGGGTGTAGATAGTCTGTATTTTGATAATGTACATAATTTTATTTACAAAAAATTAAAATGGTTTTAACCTCAAAAAATCATGAAATTCAGTATATACCTAAAGGATGAATTCAAATCCTATATGAAGTCGATGTTCTATTTTAATTTTATCATCTAAGAGATCAAATTAGTAATTTCTATATAGTTATAACTCTAATCATGATCGATTATTACGGATTATTTTTTCTTTGCTGTTCCTAATCTCGCGAATAAATATCGCAAGGGAGTTAAAATTTTTTTAATGAAAAATGGATAAAATAAATTGACTTAAATTGATAAATTATGCACTGATTGATGTGAGAAGTTTATAATGCAATAAATTGTATTGCTATATAAAATTACATTATTAAAGATTCAAAGTAAATATTATTATTAAATTAAAATTATAAGCATTTTCTTAGTGAAAAAAAATACGTAGTAGCAAACGCTTAACATTCTACTTTAATCGTTGTTTTCGCAGTGAATTTTAATTAAAAACGCATCCATAAATCATTTCACAATTTATAACTAGCACATATAACATTTTATTACGACGTGTAGTAAGAGACGGTGACATTGTAGTCGTATGAATAGTAGGATATTATTGCGTCTCGGCGTACATATAATGGCAGAGTGTCTCCGAAACTCTAGTGAACGAACACCTACCATAATAGCATAATGGTGCAACAGCATATAAAAGTTTTAGTTACAGCTTTGTAGTCCTCGTAGCGTGCGGTACTAGTAGTAGTAGTAGTTGTAGTCGCCAGAAGCACCGCAGATATAATTACTAGTAGTCGTGTACCGAAAATTTCATAGCATTCCATTAGAAAGTTCGTTTCATTACTGGATGGAGATTCACTCGTGCACCCGGGGATGAATAATTTAATTATTATCGTTGGGTGTATCCGGAAAACTCGACAAGGTTAATGT
This sequence comes from Plectrocnemia conspersa, assembly GCF_051122295.1. Classification (NCBI taxonomy): domain Eukaryota; kingdom Metazoa; phylum Arthropoda; class Insecta; order Trichoptera; family Polycentropodidae; genus Plectrocnemia; species Plectrocnemia conspersa. The sequence continues at coordinate 9,098,188 of NW_028277167.1, read as the reverse complement.
GCGTTTTAAGTTACAGTAATAATGCTAACTGAGAATCGAGCTCGAAACAATTTGAGACTTTATGAAAACACTCAATATATATGTTGTTAAGCCAAATTGGTTAAATTGCCTATTAAGCAAAATATGCAAACTATTTATAAACACGCGAACAAAGTATCATCATCATAATCAATCATAATTAAACAATTAAAATTATTTTTTAGTATTTATATGAAAAGTTCAAAGACGGAAAGTTGTTTTTCAGTCTCAGTCACACTTACTATTACAATATTAAATTAAATTTAACTGTCAATTATACAATCTAACATAGTTTTTTATTGCTCTAGAATTTTTTTCGTTATACATTCAACAACTTTTATTAATTTATATGTATGTTATTAATAAAAAATATTAAAAACACTATGATATTAATTAGTAAAATGCAGAAATTTAATACATTCTAATGCAATTTAAGAGATCGCGGTAATAAAGCTGGGCATTGCCGCTTAAATATCCTCTTAATACGTGGCCGTGTGCTTCAATAAATCACTTTGGGTAATACCTTGGAAGTTATAAAATGCACTCTATGCCTTTAGCCGTTCCCCCCAAGCCCACTTCTGCCCGGGACAATGTCCAATTTGTAGGATTAACAGGCTAAATTATAAAACAAAAACATTCTTTGGACATTTAATAGTCTCCTGGCGCGACCCGCGTCCCTTTAACGTTTTAAATTAGCAAAATAAGTGGTCTCCGCAATTAGCAGGGGTGTGACGGCGGCGAGGGGGTGGCGCCACCCCTCGAAACGACTCAAGGGAGGAGTCACCGTTTTATATTATTATCGAATGACCAATAAAAGTTGGACACTTGCTTCGTACATGGGCAATTTCAGGTCTTTAACCCTTGCGGAGGTGGATAATAATAATAATAATGGTGGATGAGAAGTAGAAAACAATGAAAGTAGCAAAAATATGAAGTGCTTCTAAATTTTAGTAGTGTTGTACCTTTAACTTAAATTGGTTAATGCTGGTTTTCCTTATTTAATCATGAGGCTCTAATTTCACTATTGAACACTTTTCCACTGTTATACATATGTGACAACTTCTTGAATATTTAGCTTTTCTAAATAATGAAATAATACTTAAAAATATTATCCGTTTATTTTACAACAATATGCATAGTTTTTTTAGCTATTTATTTTTCATTTGTGAGATCCAATATCATTTTTAGATATGGAATAAGTGAGTTTGGATATTTTTATATTAACTTAAAAATTAAAACTACATACAATGCATTTTCTCAAATTAAAACTCTCTAATTTTCTCTAGGGTAGTATTTATGGTTTAAAAATTATTCATTTCTGTTTATATTAATTACTATTTTATTTTATAATTTACTGCTACGATGATAAAGGTAAAATTTTGTGTGTACACATATATTATTTATGTATGTATCTACTCACACGATTCGGTGGCGTTTACCTGAAAGATCTGGGTTCAAATCTCATATGGACCATAGTGTTTAGAAATTAGTGATTAGTGTATAATTAAAATTTAGATTATTAATAATTTTTATATGTTTTTTATCTTACGTTATCTCTGAATGAAATTAGTAAAATATCTTAAAATAGAGTTTTTTATGAAAAAAATGTTGATAAAAATATAAAGTTTTATGACTGCTTTGCAAAAAACTTTTAATTTTCTTTAAAAAAACACTATTTAAAAAATTGACTGAATTAATTATAATTATCTTATGTGGCAAATTAAATTTCTAAGCAAAGCAAATCAGTTTACTATCTATGAATTTATTAAAGCATTTTTAGAAAAAAAATACAGATATTCTTAGGTCTTATTCCATAGTTTTGGATAAAAGTATTAATATTTCAAATACTAATTCTTTCAAAGAATATATAACAAAGTTAATATTACCGAAAAACTGACTTTCCCAGTTTCAGTAAAAGGGGATGTTTTTTTAAACAAATTTTTGTGAAGTAATAAAAGCAACATCTTTAAATTTTGCTTAATCGTTACATGTTTTATGTAGTCATTGATTGTTGGATAAAGGAAAGACTAGTGAAACTAAATTGTAATTTACATTTCATGTAGTATCACTGTATTTTACATCAAAAAAGTTACTTTGAAGTTTCTGAATACTCTAAAAACTAGTTACAGAGACACTATGTACACTATGAATTAAAAAGAAAAACCGTCACTTTAATCTTAATTTTTTAGCAGATATCACTGCTCATTTAAATCAACTGAACGTAAATCTCAAAACTGTGTATCAAATAATGAATTGACAGTTTTAAACAATTACAGCATTTAAAATTAAACCAAAATTGTGACTATTTAAAAATAAGAACAGTAAGTTAATTCACTTAAAAAACTTTTTTGAAAAAAAGCTATGTTAATAACAAAAAGCATGCGGCTTTAATTGCTATTTTATCTCGTGACCATGTGAGTAATATCAAAAAATTAGTTGTATTTAAATACATTTATATTTTTTTTTTCTCAGTTGACATTACCACATTCTCTGCGAAAATGCAGATATAATTAGATATACATTATAGTGTCTTATTAGACTTTCAAATATAACTGCATAATGAAAAGTACTCTGCACTGTTCATGTCGTCTTTTTTGGAAAGTACGATTAATATTTTTTATATAAAGAATACAAAAAAATAAATAAATTATTATATTTGTTTGCTACAGGAATTATAGTATGTATGTATGTGATTCATAGACACATCGACAAATTATTTATTTATTTCTTGCAATTAAAACATTAACTTAATGAAAATATATAGTTAATCAAAATGTGATAATTAAAAATCCTTCCTCTTTAAAAACAAGCAATTATTTTTTATTTGCGTTAGGGCAGTAACAAGACGCCATAATCGAGACCCTCTCATAATGAATTATATTATTCGCTACGAATTATACGATAACGGCGTAGGTATTAAATGCTTAATTAAAGCAATTATTCCATAGGGCCGGCGCTCGGACAGGGGTGGCAAACATTGACACAGGCACTCGCAGCATTGAGACATAACCGAGAGATAGAGGCACAATAACGTGCACTCCCTAATTGATTTAACGGCCGCCACTTTCGTTAGTCGTAACATACTGTAAGTCGTAAACGGGCCGTTAAAGCGTTTCGGCCACCGAAACTGCTTCCGACGCCGGCGACGCCCCTGCGTACACCCCCGAAAACACACCCTGAAGAAGGTCAATGTTTATTGCCAGACAGGCCATTTTCCTCCATAACAATTATCAAAATCTATACTAGATTTACAACAACACTAAACCGATCAAATTAATTGCCCTTTGTTTTGATCGCGTTAAGCATAATGTCTCATAAACATGAAATTCGTACGTTATAAAAGTACTATAAATATATTGAATTAAAATGTTACAGAAATAAAATAGTCCATACCATGTTTTTGGAAACTCACCGAAAACTTCTAGCCTGAATCATAATATAATACTTTTAACTAATTCACATTCAGTACAGATTTTTTTAATCATTCTTATTAAAATTCTTTGACTTTTAAAACTAAACTCTTAAATGTTATTTCAATCGAATACATTTTAGTTCTTATATGAATTGACATTAAATACAATACAAAAGTTATTAAATACATAATTTTATATAAATTATATGGCAAAAAATATTATTTTGTATTATTAAATAATAATTAAATCCTAGTTAATATGTCATACACGCTCAACAAATTGCCAGTTTAGCAAGTCTTTTTTATATACTTTTTAACCCCAATTCATACCACATTCAACTCCCATATTTGACAATATATAGGTATAGTTTAAAGCTGTGAAAAATTTATTAGTATGCTATTCAACCAGATAATTAAATTTCAAAGCTATAAATGATTTCTAAAGATCGTATTGACTAATCACAAATAATTATATTAACATATCTCTATATTATTCAATTCTCGATTCAATGTAGTGTTGCATAATATAACATATCGTTTTGTAAAATAGTAATAGGTAATGCATACAAAATGGCGTATTTGATATGCCATAATATTGAAATAAGCGGCGTATTTAATGGCCGATGAGATTATCGCGCCGCCGAATAGACAGGGAACATTATCACGTAACGCACAAAGCCTACACCTGTCTACGGCTTCATGTACCCGCATGGCCTACGGCGTAGCGGCGTAGACCCAACCACCTACGCGAACTAACATCCTCAAACATTTATGGTAACTACTATCATGTAAAAATGATGTTGGGTAATGATTTTAAAAATATATTATTTATTTTTCACACGGATTTTTCATATTTAATTATTGCAACTATCCGCAGACTTCTTGCTCTATTACGAGTAAGCTTAATATTATCAGAAAGGCTTTATAAGCGTTAATCAGGAATAGAACTATGCCCATCATTAAACGCTAATGTTCACTATTTATATGTATTTTTTTAGTAAAGCATAAAATCGTGTGTTCCGCTACTGTTTATATATTATACAATAAATAAACTAAAAATATAGTTATTCGTATATAAAATGTAAAAAGTATAGGTAGTCTCAAAAAATGTGGGTTTGAGAATCTGCGCGCTCAGATGGAGGATGGCTTACATATGTAAACATTGAGCGTAAATAGTGTGTCGTGTGGGTGTACGTAGGTGGTTCGTACACGTGTAGGGATTCAAGGGGAAGAAGGAACATCCACCGTGAGGAGGCACAACCACCGTGAGCTGAATAAGGAAAACGACGTCAAATTACCTACCCCATTTTCCATACGTCAACGGTTCGCTGGAACCGACCTATCAAATGTTCCGCCTCAATTCGGACCAATCGAGCGATGGTTTTGTCTGACCTCACATATCAGGGTCAAAATAAAATAGTTTGAAAATATTATTTTCAAAATCTCAATTAAATTTGCGTTTAATTGCTTAATATTGTTTGCACTTACTATTAATATTAAATAATTTAATATCGATTACAAGATTATAAATTTCTTTAAAAAAACGATAATTATAATATATCTTAGCTATATTAAAAAAATATTTCTTCAATATTGTAGATGATTTATTATATTATTTCTTTATATATGTATTACTCATTTATAAAGCTAAAAATTATATAGCTTGTTCTTTTCTCGGAATAAATGAGTCGAATAAAATTAGTCATTCAATGACGCGATTAAGGAATCAAATATAGACAGATTTATAAATAATATTGCACATTTTTTAGGCATTGGATTTTTCATTATTAACACTTGATACAAAAATAATATAACTTTTTTTCTCAAAATCTTTTTCCCGCAGTATTTAAAATATCCTTGATTTTATATTTTTAAATTATTTTTGTAAAGATGGTAAAACACAGAAACGCAATACAGTAAATATTTTCTTTAGTTTAAATGAAACGAAAAAGGCTCATAATAAAATCGCTACAATAAATCTATTATTTTATTACAATATAATTAGGCTTGTAATTTAGATATTTTTATTATCAAAAACATACTACCGCGATCCTTATTCTAATATAGCATAAATTTACAGCTGAGTTCTAGACTCAATATACAGTACATAAAATTATAAAAAATCGAAAATCTTTTTAAAATTTTTTTATAAAATTCTTATTGGTGTTGTTTGGTTTTTATTTTGTAGTTCAACACTAACTGCAGCCGACTAAAATTAGTATATTATTATATCTTAGATATACTTTAAGGCTTTGAGTTCTTATTTTTAATAATATTAAAATTTGAATAAAATTGCTTCAAAAATCATTATTTATAAAAAATCGATTATATTTTATTACAAAAAAATAATTAAGTTTAAATTTATTAGATTTGTTTTAATATTTAATATACGTTTTAATATACACTCTAGCTTTGACAAATTAAAAAAAATATTTATATACCTTTATATATAATATTGTAAGATTCTATGATCTTTCTAAAGCTCTCTATGAACAATCTAAAGCTGTGTTTTAAGCTCTTGATTAAAATTGAATTTTTAAATTACATTTAAAATAGCTTAAAAGAAATTAAAGTAAAATCTTTATTTTTTTACATGAAATTTATCTTATTTATTTTGTATATTTTAATTTAAATATGTACATTTTGGTTGTATTGAGTTTATATAAACTGACTACAACAAAACTTTTTTTGTCTGATTTCTGGTCTCAATACTAATATAAATATAATACAGTTAATAATTAATAATAACGTTATAAAAAAATATAATATATTTTTATAACGTTATTATTAAATATTGATGAAATTAAAGTTCGTACAACACAGTCTACCTGACTTACCACTTTAAACTATAAATAGGAAGAAAAGTTTCAAATAATTATTGCTACAAAAAAATGAATTAGAAAATATTAAAAAAATATTATTTAATTTTTTATGAATAATTATAAAATATTATGATAGGACATAATGAATAAGATGATAATCTAAAGCTAAGTTATAAGCTTTTGATCATCATATAATTTTTTAAAAAAACATTTTAAATAAAATTAAAGAAATCAGAAAAATTCTTTATTTTTTTAACTTTTACTCTGTGTATTTAGTACATTTTTATTTAAATCTTTTTATTATGGTTTTATTTAGTGTCTTAAATCTACCTATAGCAGATTTTTCGAGTCAGATTTTTGGTCACTACAATATAAATATGACATTAAAATCGCTACAAAAATATATTGTTTTTTATACCGTTATTATTCTTAAAATTTTGGATATATTTTAATATATAAAAAAACTAATTGTTTACGACTTAAGTTTGAGACATCATAAATTTACCAGTTTACAACTTTTCCACCATAAATAGATAGAAAGTTATATGTTAACGCAACAAACAATTCTGATTTTAAATATCATTTTTTATTGAATAAAATTGTTTTGAGATATTGTTTAAAAAATCGCTATTATCTTAATAAAATTTTCATATTTATACCTTATTATTTTGGATTTATTTCGTTACTCAACAGACTTTTTCGGTCCTGTTTTCTTTATAAGATTGATGTCTGGTTTCTAAGCTATAAATAATATATTAAAATAAAATTTAAGTACCGCAGATTTGAGTTTTAAACGAAATATATTAATTGCCAAATTTTTATATTTATAATATACTATAAATACAATTTAAAAAATGCAAAATATAATCGCTGTAGAAAGTGAATTATTTTTTTATAACTAAAATGATTATTCTAAAAATTTTGATTTTATTTTGTTAATAAAATCCAACTTTAGCAGACCTAAGTGTGCTGTGGTTATTTTTATTAGCTGATGCAATCTTTATTATGGTTTATTTCAGCATTTATACAGCTAATTATGACACGTAGCTAAATGTATTATTTCGCAAGGATTAAAATATTTTCCGCCTATTATAAGTTTAATTATGCGCTGATCTTATATATGATTTGATATTATAAACATGTAGTAATTATCTATTCATAGTATTTTATGTAGTATTATGTATTTTTCTTAATAAATAAAATAGCTTATATTATTTTAAAACAATATTAAAAATTTTTAAAAATATAAGCAATTTTTTTTATATTAAAATTTAATATTTTATTTAAAAATTCAAAATACAACTTTTTATATATTCATGATATTTTAAGAATCGTAGCTTAACATAATCAAGTATTTTTGATTTGTCTCCAAAGTAAAAGTTTTGACTATATCTGAAAAACAATGATACAGCTGAAATCAACGTTAAGAGTTAATTGCAAATCAAATTATTATATATGTGTAAGAAAAAAGAGCAAAATTATTGTAGTGTAATTAGCAATATCAAGGGTCAGACGAAGGGTCCAAAAACAATAATTTGTATCATCACTCATTACGTCGGCGGCACATCCGTCACCGCATTCTAATCGCAATTGATTCGCATACAACCCTTGGCCACGCCAGCTGACGACATTTTTTTTGGTCACCCTGTCCCCTCTCGTCCGTGGACCCTTCTGCGCCAGAGCAGACTGGGGTGATAGACCGGGAGCCAGACGTCTCCCAAATGGAGACACTTTTGCTCTTCTTTTAACACATACTTATAACGAATTCATTTTTGTTGAGCTTTCGCAGATTTAAATGATCGATAGCTTGATTTTATATTCCAATTATTTATAATGAATAGTTTTATCAACGATGAAAGATTTACACAATGCATAATTAAACGTAGAGCATCCCACGCACGCTCCATCTAATTAAATAGCATTACGCGCGGAGTAAATCATTCAGGTGTTGCACTCAAGGACCCGTCATTATCCTTATCTGTTATTGAATTATTGGTAAACTAGCTGACAAACAATATAGCACCATATGGCCTAATTGCTATATATCCACATATTAATTCGCAATACCTATATATTAATTTTTAATAATGACAATTAGCGCGTAACTATCTGTCAATATAAGACATGTTTTTATACAATAAACGTGTTGAAATAAATATTTATAATTATAATAAATTTATATTTGAAATATCTGGTTAAATTAATTCAATTTTACAAAACGCATTGATTGTGCATATTTATATATCTGCGGATCAGTGGCGGCTCGTGATAAAAAATGATTTCTCCATAATCTTCAGCTTTTTCTAGATTTTTTATTTTCTCTTTTATTGCTTTTTTTGTATGCAAATTTTCATCAGTTTATTCACATAAGCAAGGAATTTAATGATAAAATTATTTCAAATGGCAATGGTGTAGTAAAATTTTCTTAACACGCTTTTATATGTTGCATTTTTTTAAGATTTGCATTGCATGTGAGGAAAATGGTATCAATTTTACCGAAATTTTTTAAAGATAATTAAAAAATATAATATTAAATTACATTAATTCAATAAATTTTATTTTTAATTAGGGTTTTTGCATTTATAAAGCTCTCTAGTCGAGCCGTCCCTGCTGAACATATAATGAACAATAATTGTTTAGATAAGGGATCACATATTTGCGCTTTAATACACATACAATATATTATATCTATAAAACGACGCGTTACAATGACATTATAGCAAACGAGTGACATAAGGCGAAATGACACTTATCACATATATCATTCCATATCATAATCTATCGACACTCGAAAAAGCGATACTGAAGCATAGTAACGCCGTTATTAACGCGCGGGATTAAAATATCATACATATGTTATTGTTTATGTTAATTATTAAATTTGTTATTATATATAATATGTATGTTATTTATAGTTTGGATTTTCATTTGGTGCCATATTGGACACGTTGCTAGCAGTGGATTTGTCCAAAACCGCCGATTGTTCCGGCCAGTCTTCGCTACAATCCAATAAAGTGGCCGGCGTGACCATATGCCGTAATAATGTTCCGGTCATATCACCTTTGCTGTATTAACTGTGATATATTTCATTAGATGTCGTTGGACAGGGGTGTTTAAGTGGTGGTGTTGGCTTATGATGAAATCAAATATTTTTCAATCAATACAATCACACGTGACGCAAGTCTATAATTGAATCTGCGATATTATTTCCACAATAATCTATATAAAAAATGCAATAATATGTTATCTCGTTATATTAACGAGAACATGGTATCTGATAATTATACATAAATGGGTATTGTTTCATTAATTGATATCAATCGCTATGTTACAAATATAGTAATGAATTAACATGATTTTCCGAGAATCAAATATTACATATTCATGCCAACCCTTTCCACTACTTATAAATGGATATATTATGCTTCAATTTATAGAAATAATGCTTTGTTTGGTATAATATATAAATTTTATACATATTGAATAATTTTAGTCTTCTTTATATATTTGATATATCAATTGCCTTAAGATTGTATAGCTAGTTCATTTTTATTCATTAAACTATATGGTTATTTTCTGTAACCGCAGAGAAAATGATCTAAATCAGTTAATTAACACACCTTTTTGAATTAATTTACCACTTTATTTTTAAAACCATCATAATGTATGTTATTATATATAAAAAAGTATGTTGCTTATCATACTTATTACAAGTGTTATGTCGATTTATTTTATCAAAGATCTATCGCCAAAAAATTTTTGATTTTGAATAAATTCTCTAGAATGCGTGAAATCGTGTTCTATTTAAAATAAACTAATAAATAAACAAAACTTTTATTATTATTTTCAATTATAAAACCTTATTATCGTCTCGTTGAAATATGACTTATAAGGTAAAAAATTATTTAGTTAAGTTTTTATCAGACTACCTTTTTAACATCATGCTTATTAAATCCTAACATCATAACGAGTTTTTCTTAGCGAAAAGTCCTAGACTTGGAATACTTTTTATGGCATACATGGAATAAAGAATGTAAGTCAAAATCATGTTTTTTTAAAAAAAAATTTAAAACAAAAAAATTAATAAACAGAGCAAATAATATTTTTATTTGTATTATCTCAATAATATCACTTTAAAACATCGCATATATAATATTATTTTAATTTATTTAGTTTAGTTTTATCAGACCTATCAGAATATTACTTAAATCGTATTATCATAATTTCGTAGAGTTTTCTTAGCGAAAAGTTCTAGTCTTGGAATATTTTTTGTAGGAAGCATGGAATTGGGAATGTAAGGCAAAATCATGTTTTTTGATAAGTGCATTTTAAAATGAACTACATAATTAATAAAAAAAATCTAATATTACTTTAAATATATTATCAGACTTATTAATTGTTTACTTATTAAATCGTATAATAATAAATAATGACTTTTTGTTGATGAATAGTTTTCTTGGTTAATATTTTTAATTTTATATATAAATTTTGTCACATTAAAACATGGTTCACAATATTTTAATTTATTTAGTTAAATTTTAATTAGACTTTTAGTTTTTCACATTACACTTATTAAATCATAACATTATAATTCAATAAAGAGTTTTCTTAGAAAAAAGTTCTGGACTTGTATTACTTTTTATAGCATACATGGAATTAAGAATATAATTTAAAATCATGTTTTTTAAGTTAATCGTTTTAAAACAAACTGATAAAGAAATAAACTTATATTTTTTTGTAATATCTCAATAATATTACGTTCATAGTTTTTATCAGACTTAATAAGTTTTCACTTTTTAACATCATGAATCGTAACATCATACTTCAATACAGATTTTCTTAGATAAGGGTTCTAGACTTTTTATAGCATACATGTAATTATTAATGTAAGTTAAAATCGTGTTGTATAAAAAAAATTAAAGCAATTAAAATAATAAACAAATCTACTTATATTTTTGATTTTAATATCATGTTAAAACATGACATAATATTTTATTTTATTTAGTTTAGTTACCATTTAAGCATTATTTAAAAATAGCAGTAGTAAAAATTGTATAACTTATATTCTTAATTCCATGTGATCTATAAATATAATATGAAACGTCTATTTATGGTTAAATTACGTTATGAAATGAAATATTGTAGATACATATATTTAAAATAACTATGGTTCGATTTTATTATAACATTTTTTTAGCTTTAATCTTTATGAAGGTTGAAAAAAATTCTTAAACCTTTGTAAATAAATTATTATTTACACAATAGTCTAACTAAATATTACACAATTTTACCCCAAATTTAAATGTTATACACATATAAGACATGTAGTAAATTATCTAACAACAGAAAAATATTTTTAAAATAACTTAAATTTAATAAATTAATTTAAATCTTTTAAAGTTTCTGAAAGCACGAGGGCTGAAAAACTACTTTGAATTTCACGATTTATTAATTTTTTTAAGTATTTATTTTAATAAAATTTAATATTTTATTATTATATTTATATAATTAAAATATATTATTATAATAATTTATGATAGTAACAACACTGTTTAAAAAAATTAAAAACGATCTTGGAATAAGAAGGAAATGTATTTTTCACGCTGTTTTATTATTACTGGTAAACTCATCTACCATCATTCAAAAACTTTACAAGCCTTTGTGATTAAATATACTTTAAAATAAATCGATTGACACTTGCTTATATCATTATTTTTAAAATCTATAAGTTCATCTTTGAAATATTTAAAATATTCAAATACAAATATAGTACGACTTGAGGTGTAATCATCGTTAACAGTATTCAGACATGTTCCTAATTTCAGTACAGTTAAATATAAGGCTAGTTCATTTTTAAATTGTTCACGATCTTCTTCGAGGTAATGTATTATCTTCTACATTTTCTGTTAACTGTTACGGCATAAGTTAGTGTAATAGTGATATGCTTTAATTGTATATCATGAATCAATCACATGCTACGATTTGTTGACTCGATTTAGAAATACCTGCGTATATTCATATAACCAGGTACAGTCCAATCATTTATCATTGCATTCACGTAATTTATCGCACTTGTATGTGTGTTTGTATACATGTGCGTGTGCGTTGTGCGAGTGTTTTGTTTGATTTGGCAAGTTAATAACGCCATGACCAGCTGTCGACACAATTACTGAACCACCCAACGCCCACTCGCCTCCCGACGACCCTCACACCGTTCGGACCTCCGGCGGTACCTCTCGGACGAGGAGTGACCTTTAATCGGCGACGGATGTGAAGACAGACAGGACGAGAAATTTTAGCACTTGTCCGTTATAACGAAGCGGGACGCACGAGGTAATTTTCCGGCCGTCGCATCGCTACTTGTAAAACTGATAAACATGATAATTTCCATGTAAAGTATTTTACCTTAGAATATACGTCGTTGACTATTGCGAAACGATTGATTACACCATAAAAAACATAACGTCGTAACATTGTTTAGAATAGGTAACGTGCAGTTTCTTTTGAATTCGCTATAATCAATTAGTTGTAATTTATTCAAGATATGCCTATTTTAAATGGCTTATAAGAGTGAGATTTAAATCATTTAATAGTATAGAGCTATATATATTTAGTTTTATAAATGACATCAATCAAATATTTAATTATTTCACTTTCAAGCTACGATATAATAATAAAGAGACATAGAAAATGTATAAAAGTCAATCTTATATTATTAATGCTTCATATTTTTTTTACTAGTCATATAAAATTGCAACATGACTTTGTAATAAATATATAAGTGAAACAGGTCAATCACTCGTTTACACAAACGAAATACTTTAAATAACGCTTCAGCGTTTTAATAACTATTCTTAGTTAGTATAAAAACCAATTATTAGGAAGACATTGAAATTTATCTTATCACAAAAAATTGATGTTCCTTATTACATCACATTTTTTCTGTTTCGAGAATTAAATAAAAATTGCTACATAAGTACAATTTTAAGATAAATTATTTATAAAAATTGTATAGATGGTTTAATATATATAGATTTCAAAGTAATGTTTTTAATAAATACATAGTAAAAATATCTCATAATGCGGTATGATATTATTATTTAGATAAAATACTTTAGAATATATTTTTATTATTGATAGAGTATTTTTGACCATTTCAAGTATTTTTGAATATCGTTAAAAAAATATAAAGGTATTCTAGAACTGAACAGCACAAAAATACTAAAACAAAGTGTGAAATTGTAAGCTATTTATAAATAAAAATACATATTATAAATATTTATTTTTATGAGTTGATAATTTAATATAATTACTATTATATTTGAATTGATATTTTAATAATGTTCATAAAAAATATATAGTAAAAGTATCTTACAACTATTATTATGTTGATAGAACATATGTTTAAGTGAGCCAATTACATTGTATCATTGCACTTTTTTTAGTGTTTTTTAATATTATTTAATCGTTCATTTAAAAAATGCATTTTCTAGAACTGAGTAACGTAAAATTATGAATACCAAGCACGGGATTGTAAGCTAATATCAAGAAACGATCATATTATTGTCTTATTACATAATATTTATTGCACAACATATAAATACCAATATATAAAATAGGAAAAACTATTTTTAATTTTAATATTGATTAAAACAATAATTTATACAAAGAACCATATTAAATAATGCGATCGTTTTTTTATAAAAAAAATAGTTAAATAATTAAATCATTAAAAATTGTTCCATATATAAACTACTAATAAAGTATTTTTAAAGATTGATAATTTAATACAATCACTTATATATATATTGATATTTAAATAACGTTATTAATAAATACAAAGTAAAAATATCAGACAACATTGTTCGAGACTACTAAAGTAAAATATAAGTTTGAATAAGCAAATTCAGATTTTTACGTTACCTCTCTCTTAATAATTTATTACAAAATAATAATGCATATAAATACGGATTAATGGTTTATAACTATCTTCTGGTTTAACAAAATAAATACGTATTAGTTAATAAGGAAGTTAATATTTTTATTTATTTGAAGTTTAAAACATATATTTACTTAATTAACAATGGATCTAGAGCGACTGAAAGTTAAATTATTGTCTCTAAAGCATTGTTTGTCAATACTTAAATTGGTCTGAAGGTAGTCGTAGTAAATATGGTATTGTTAGTATTAAAATTATACAAATTTTTTATAGGGTCTAATATAATATAATTTAGAAATGGGTTACTCTCGGTCTTACGGCCGCAATGACAGCAAGCACTCTAGACATGTTTTTTTAGTGAAATAATTGACTTACTTGAACTTAGTCGGTCTCTCCACGCCAGAGGGTTTGTGAGCAGTCCTTGGAATCCCGGCCAGTACAGGCCCCTCTGTGCCAAAGCGTCCATCTGACCCTGCTTGGCTTGATGTTGGAAGTATTGAGCGACGTTGGCAGCCGCCGCCGCGAGGCTCAGCCCCCGGGTCCCCAGCGCCGGCCTCGATAAAATGGTATCAATCCCGTGAGGATTATTAGGACTCGGAGCAGGATTTCCGTGGTGTTGCGAGGTGGTAGGCGGGCTCGAATTCCTCATCTCTGTCATGGAATGCAAGGCTGCCAACGGGGGCCCCGGCGGGAGGAAGTTGAGACCTAAGTGCGGGTGATGCTGGAGCGCTGGGGGCGGCGGGGGCGAGGGCGAGCCTTCGGAGCTGTCGGGCAGCCGCCACCCGCGGGCCCCGGCGCCTCCGCCCCTCCAGCCCAGCAGCGTTTCGCTACACATCCACCCGCCTCCCTGACCCGCTTCCTGATCCCGTTCTTCCGATATCTTGCTGACGGTATTTAACACCTTCGCTCCTCGCAGAGCATCACACACCAGTCAGAGTCCAGAGTCAAAATATAGTCTAAATGCAACACTGAGTTTTGTTTATGTTTTTGTTTGCGAATCGCGATGTTCGGATCGGATCGGGTCGTCGTTCGAAAGACGCGCTTGAGTGCTACCTCGCCGAGGGTCAGCGCTCGAATGACTCGGGGTCCGAAAAGGTTTTTCAAAAGACTTGGCCCGAGCGAGACGGTTTCCGGTCCGTTCGGCTCGAAGGTGTGAACTGAGTGACGGCCGAGTCGGTTCGGGGCCGCCCATGCTAGTCTTTATTGTTAAAGGGGCGGTGCCGCACGGGATGGGAGAGAATCGTCTGCATCGTTGTAGTCTCGCTCTCTCGTATTCGATTTTCCGAAGCTAAATATGAGACGCGAGATGTGAGTCGTTAAGTGGCTCGGTTGGAAAAACGCGTCGCGGGACGTATATATAATTGAGTTAACTTATTTTTTTTGCTCTCGACCGTATGGGTGGAGTTCATATGCGGAGGTGTTGTGATCGTTCAAAAAGTAATGCCGCATAGATTTCATTTTTGATTATAACACATTTATAAAAACACCGTATAATAATTACATACTTATATTCACTTTTTAATATTTGAGAAACGCTAAGATTTGGGATAATTTTTTTATTTACATAATAAATAAGCAAGAACAACTGTTTCTACAAAATTAAATATTTATTATTTATGTAAAGTAATATTTTAATATTCAAATCGTTTTTAATGTTATTTTAAACGTATACAAGGTATTCCTTAATTACTTGAAATTTCTACCTGTCGTTTTAAATACACAAAACTCTTCCTTTTTAATGCCAGTCTATGTTGCCTAGCATATACGAAAAATCAATAGCAAAAAATGTTTAATAATAATCAATATTTTTAAATAAGTTTTAACATAATTTAAGTATTATTATTTTAACCTTTTGAGTAGTGAGTTAATTTAAACACATTTGTTAGTTTGTTAGTATTTACCTGGGAGTGAGTTATTTTACGAATTTTTCCTTATTTTTTTTGTTGTTATTTATTTATTATTATTTATATTGCATTTATAGTAAATTATAGAAAAAATCAGTGCTTCTTAACGTTTAATTGCTTTGTTTGATTTTACTACATTTTTGTATTAGTGGGTTTTAATAATTTATTTTAACATTATTCATATATTAAATTTTGATAATTTATTTTTCATATTTTTATAACTTTTTTGGCTTTTATGCACTTTTTTATATCAATTGAGACGCTCTCAATATTATTTTTTTTAATTAATATAACATTTTTTTTTATGTTCATTTACGTGCTATTTAATTTATAAAATAAATATTATATAAATATAATATAATATTTTTATTTATTATTTATTTAGTTTTATATGTAAATAACTGTCTGGGGTACTTCAAAACAGTGAAATATAGACCGCCGTACATGTACGGCAATACCACTCATAGGGTTAAACCTGATACTGTGAATAATGATTGTAAACAAATATTGTAAAGGACTGTAAAAAATATTTTTTAATAAAAAAGTACCATTAGTCTATTACGTTATTTGAGGGGGGGTTAATTCCTGGGGGCCTTTCTTCTTGTGAGGCACAACTCAAATCATAACCATAATATATTTATAAAAAAAAGTAAAACCCGATCTCAAATAATTAATCTAAACTAAACTACAGTTGTTGGAGATGTATGTACTGATGTATTTCGTGTATACGTTCCTTCAGCCCTATTTATGCATACAATAAATAAAAGGAGCGAAACATTGCCTTCAAAATCACCCGCTTTCTAAATAATACTTTCACAATAAACATTATTATTCAAAGGGGCAGATTTTAGTTTTTTTGCTCCGTTTGTATTAAAATTTGCTTGCAAATTATTGTTAAATTTATTGCTTTTTAAATGCTTAAGACTGTAAATGTAAATTAGAAGCAGTAAATTTTAGTATTTTATCTGAAAATTCAGATCGAATACATATGGAAGTAGCAATAAAATAACGAATTATATAAATTTAATGTTTTTATAGATTGTACTATCGGTAATTTGTGAAAATGAATTTAATTCAGATAAATAAATAAATAATATATTAATTTTCATGTGATTAATCTTAAAAAAATATAAAAAAAATCTCAAATCTATCCCGAAAACATTTTTAAAAATATTATTTCAGAAAAATCATATTTCCGAAATCTTCAAGTTATTGTTTTATTTTCCTATTTCCAATTTTTTTATTTAGTTTTTTGTTTCTCCAGTAAAATTGTCAAACATGAAATTTGCAATTTTACACTTAAAGCCATCGATATGAAAAATATATAATAAACTTTTTTTTACATATTTTTCATATTATAAAAAATAATTATGAAGAAACACACAAACTGGGAAAACATAAATTAAAGCAATAGGGCACAAAATTATTACAAAATTCTGACTAAAATATTTAGCGCGGGCTTAATTATTTAATTAATGATATTTTCCATTATATTTTGCAAAAATATGACATCAATGATTTATAGCATTTACGTGAAAACATCAACTCTTGTTTTGTTTATCCGGCGAACTAATCCTTGCTTAAGATTTAATTAGTATAATCATTTTTAAGTGAACGTCGCATTCCTTATATTTATTGATGGTCAGATGTTTAAGGAAGTTTAAATAATATTTTGGCCAATCGTAATTCTTAAGGTCGGTCATAAAACTTGAATTTTCTAACAATATAGGTCGTTAAGCTGTTTTTAATAATATTTTTTAAAATGATTCTGTAAAATGAATTTAATTAGCTACATGTATTAAAATTTGTGCTTTATAAACTAAATAAATTATTACTTATAATTTTAATTTTAATATTTTAGAGTTGTTCATTTTATTAATTGAAATTAGACTTTAAAATGTTTAATTAACATCATTAATTCAGGTTAAAAATATTACAAAGAACTTAACATGAATAACATAAAATTTCCCAACGTGTATTTTTGTTCAGTTTTTTCAATTTAATCCGCTGGTTTTTTAACTTAAAATATTTGTATACTCTTATATGTTATTATACAATATATAATTTTTAAAATCAAATTTGTAAAAGATTTGCAATTTAAAGATATATATATTTAAAATATTCAGACTAATAGTATAGTCGTTAACAAATACCTGAAAGACCATAGTTCAAATTTCATCGACCAATTTTACGACAAAAAACATATTCAAGTACTTTTAGACCAATACATGGTTTATCATCAGCAAGATCAGCTCTATAAACCAGCGGTATGTGTCAGTGACTAATACCTAAAAGAGCTGGGTTCGAATCACATATGATGTTTCCCTAGACTTTGCTAGTTGCACGAAAAATATCGTGATGAATATTTTTCGTAAGATATAATAATTAGATTAAGTTAGCTATGATTTAATAATTAGCTAGGTCATGTAAAGTATTTATCTATTGATTGTAAACTGTAATAATAGTTAGTAATTATTAAATGTCAATAATTTACAGACTAATTGTAATTTAGTGTCTCACTATTTACTTGTATTTATAAATAAATTTAATATATAATAAATTTATAAATCAATATAGTGTATTTAATTAAATTATTTAATTTCTATATAAGAATACTTTTTCTTTTGCCCTTTTCAACGTACTTATTTTTCTGCTTATACTTTTTTTCTGTATTGGTATTTTTTTACCAGTGATTTCCCAAACCAGTTATTTTTTTGTCAATATTCTATACTAAACATTTATGCAGCAGGACTTTCTTTATAAAAGGTTTATTTCAATATATAATTAATTTTTCAAACATACCATTATATACAATACATAATAACCATTTTCATGTTTACAATTGTGTTATTGTGCTAGTGGTTACAATTTCGTGGGGGGGGGGGGCTTAAACTCTTTAACAATTCAAGTGCAAATGAACTACGATCTAAAGTACCAAATAGATTACGATATTTTTAATATCTAAAGGGTAATCCAACTTTAGTTAAAATAACCCACAAATTTAAGGATGTCTTCGGTTTTTTTATTAATCGAACATTTGATATACTTCATTAATTATTAAAAATAATATCAAATAAATAGCCATCTTTAAACAATTTTCAGCAGCCGATCCATGACTTTTCTTGACGATATCTCAGCTATAACTTGGCGGATGTTGGTTTTTATGCATTTTAACGTTTGGGTCTGTTGGCGTAGACATGACCCTTAGCACACAAAAAATCTAATCTACGCATGTTTTTCGCTATTCATGGCCTCTGAGTTTCAGTTCTTGTATTTTCTAAATTTTATATAGGTGTAAATGCAAGTCCAGATATAAAATGCGCCAAAGCCCAAAAACTGTGAACACCATCGAATCGACAATTCTGGGTCTTCAGCTACACTTTCACTTACAGCAGCAATATTCTCGGCTGAACAGACGCCACTGTGATGCACAGGTCTTGCCATATCTCCAACGCCTCCAGTATTTTTAATTTATATTTATTACGTTGTGAATTATTTGCTCAATATGACGATGAAATTGACCATCATCTTCCCGTAATTTTCTATACATAGTTCGTATACAGAATTATTATTTTTGTAGAATAATTGAACAATTTTAATGCGTTAAGCGGTGTTTCATTAATAAATTTCATTAATTTGATGTTGAAAACAAACATTTGCCACTTTGAACACGCGTGATTATTCACAGCTGTCTGATTTACAGTGTTGCCAACATAGGAAAATCAAACTGGATAATCTTGTACAACATCATAAAATTCATTGTATCTTTTTAGTTCAGTAATGTGTTTTAAATTTATATGTATGTTTCTGTTTATATTAAAAACACATCATAACTGGATATAATAGAATAAAATATTTTCTAAATAAACCTACATATACAATATTTTATTCTCCAATACTATTTTACAATTTATTAATGAGTAAATGTTGAACTTTAAAGTGATTATTCTTATTAACTTATTTATTTATTTTAAATTGCTATGGTTAACCTTTAAACTTATTCTAAATCTCGGTAAATCCTGGAATTATGACCGATGCTCTTCCAGGTCTATAAAAAACGGTGAAAAATCTTGCATCACGGTTACAATTGTTAAATATTAAAATAATAAATATATAATATAATAAAAAAATATAATATATTAAATTCCTATTAAAATAGAAAAAATAAAATAAAAATTTAAATATTTAAAAAAACAACTTTCACTATATTTATATATTTTATTAGAAATCTTAACATATATTAAAATTATAAAATACATACGCCTATCTTGCCACACTCCGTATAAGTATTTGTTAAGAAATTTTTTGGTAGGGGAATCGTGTGGTCTGCGGACGATAAATAACCGCAGTCGTGTGGTCTGCGGATATACGAATAACTGACGATAAATTTAACGCTCGTTATACGAAACGCCGTTCGTTGCTTTTGCTAAAGAGTCACCACTTAGTGGCGGAATTTGGTTGAGATGCGATAATAGGCTACTCGTAAATAATTTAGCTGCGGATGTAAATGCTTACAAAAAAATATATAAATAAAAAAATACTACTAAATGTAAGCATATCTATGTGAAATATTTTTATTTATAGTATTTTGTTGTTAAACGGGAAATGAATATGTGATTAAGTAAAAACAGGAAATGGTATCAAACCGTTACATTTCACATATTGTACATTATAACAAAACATTTTAAAATCAATGTATAGATTATATAAGCATACATTTTCATACCAAACTAAGCTAATACATTTTGAAAATTAACTTCTTTAAATAATGCCTAATTAAAATATATGAAACGAATACCTAATATTTAATTAGCTACATGTATTGAAATTTGTGCTTTATAAACTAAATAAATTAATATTTATAATTTTAATTTTAATATATTTTAGAGTTGTTCATTTTCTTAATTAAAATTAGACTTTAAAATGTTTAATTAACATCATTAATTCAGGTAAAAAATATTACAAATAACTTAACATGATTAACATCAAATTTCCCAACGTGCATTTTTGTTCAGTTTTTTCAATTTATTCCGATGGTTTTTTTACTTAAAATATTTGTATACTGTTATATGTTATTATACAATATACAACGCGTATTTAAAATATAACTGAATTAATACAAACATTTTTTTAAAATTATTTGTTGATTTACATTTACTTACCATAAGCCCTTTTGAAACCATATTTAGTATAACACCAAAAAGCCAAAAAGTCATGCTGTTATGAGCTAAAAAATAGTTACCTCAGACATTGTGATAAAATGGCAGGTGACAAAAATGTTTTTTTTTTAAAATGGAGATGGATCGTTTCTGTTTGCGAAAAAAATCGTAATGGTGATTTTTTGCTTTGTATTCAGTTAGTGCGGCACCCACTTATAAAGATTTTAAAGTTTTTTAATTGCTTTAAGTAGTCTTAACTGTAGCTATTTGCTTATACTTACATACATATATGTAGCTACAATCAAGCAGCTAGATATCTATACATATCTCCACTTGAATCAAATCAAATCGTTGCATTTAATTGCTGTGAGGGCGTCTCGAGACGTTTTGATGCGGGTAGGTGGCATGGCACTGCGATTCGCGCGTTTTTGTCTGTATGTCACGTGTCGTTTAAAACGAGATTGATGAGAGTTTGATTGGCGCACTCAAAAATGCGGCGGTGCGATTGGCCCGTCGTCTAGGAGGGGCTACCGCCCAAAGCCCGCCTCCCAGTTCCCCCACCCCTGCGCTGCCACGTGGAGCGACAGTCGGTCGACGAACGTGCGAGTGGATGCTCCACGTTATTGAAAACTCTGACGATTGCTTGCTATCCAAATTTATCGTAATTTTGTATGCATAATGATAAATTTAAAATTAATAACAAAAAAGTTCTGACCTTCTTTACTATACTAAGAATAATTAAAAATCAATATTTTTTCAAATACCTCCGATTCAATTTTCGCAAAATTCACCATGTGATAAGAGTTTAACTATTGAATAAATGAATACTAGAACTTGATTGTAAAATAAACATTGATAAACAAATTAATCAAAAATCTTCACGCCTGCACCACCTCGCGTTTCAAAACATAAAAAATACACCTGTTGTGAGATAAGCGTTACACAATAGTAAAAGACGAACTATGCGTGCTGTTTCATTCACTTCTTTCATTAAAAAGGGCTCTTCAACTAATAATTCAAATTATAAAATTTAGGTGTTAATGATCCGTTTCACTTTTAACGTTTGCAGCATTTCACTCAGACATTGGTATTTTTAGTTGAGTTTTAAATTGAGTTAAAATGCCGTTATTATTATTATATTGCCAAATACACTATGAAGTTCCGGATAATTCCGGTTTACTTTATTTATTTAATAAAAAATACATGTGCAATTGACGCTAATATAAATACACACTTAATTTATCTATATCATATAATATTTATCGTATATATAGATTGATTTATCAATTTACTTATTAGTATATTTGTTTCGCAAAAATGGGTCAAAACAGTGTTTGAGATCAAAACGCGTGATCATGTTTCTGGGCAACTTGAGTTTGGCAATTATAGAAGGACTATGCGTGATAAACATATTTTACCCACATAAAAAAAATCTGAGTTTGTAAGATAAACTTGCTTAAATATTAGGAAGTAGAATTTTCGACTTTTTCAAAAACTTAAAAATGATGCTATTCTAATAATAATGAATATTAATTGTTATTGGGATTATATGTTATAATAAGTTATTTATCATTACCATACAAAATCATTTTTATTGAAAAATTTTATTATTATCAATATTTTTAAGCAATTTAATAATTATTTTAGTTTTCATTTTAAGAATTTTAACAATCTCGGAATAATTATCTTTAAAATATCTACAGTGTCTAACTTTCTAAAAGATATTACAAGACACCTAAACTAACCTAATTTTTCAAAATAAATTGCTTTAGAGTCAGAAAAACACGTTTCAAATGTTTCAGATCTTTAGCAAACTATATGTTTATAAGTTTTTAATTCTTTGTTTAGTTTTTCTCTTTTTAATTATACAAAATATCTTAGTTTTTCTTATTAATTATAATATCTAATGTATTGTAATTTTTTTTTTATTTTGTCATTTATACATCACAATTTTAAGCAAAAAATTATAAAATTTACAATCACATATGTTTATAAATTTATTTATCATTGTGAAATATGCGTTTTTAACATAAAAAAATATTAAAACATCAAAACACTTGTCAGTGCTGATTGGCATTATTTTTTAGATAAGCCCATATCATCAATGTTTTTAAATTATCTTATAGTCTATAGATTTTTATATCATTAGTATTATTGAAACGTTCAGAAAAAGCTACTAAATTTTCTTACTAGATAAAATCTGCGGGATAAATTTATTTTGAAACAGTATTCTTGTAAGATAATTCTAGAGAGAAAATTTTATTTTTTTTACTAGAAAATAAAAATTTTAGGCAAAATCTATTTCATTTTATTTCGTTAAAAAATATACATACGTATCAAACGACAGTATAATGTTTTTTGTATATTATAATACTTGTACAACAAAATTATTAAATTTTAGTGAAACATTGATATTAAATGCATTATAAAATCTACTTTCTTATGTACAAAAAAACTAACCTTTTCTAACCATATATTTTCATGCGTACTTCAATTTCATATTGTTACAAAATTGTTACATAGCTATGCTTCCTAATATTAAATTTACTACACCTACGATTTTTTTTTTTATTTTTTATATTAAGTTTCCACCATGAAGTGGCAAATAATAAATATGTATTTAAATTGAATTAAATTTACAAAAAATGCATTTATCAATTAAATTAATATTTTGAGTCTAATT
Source organism: Plectrocnemia conspersa (assembly GCF_051122295.1). Lineage (NCBI taxonomy): Eukaryota > Metazoa > Arthropoda > Insecta > Trichoptera > Polycentropodidae > Plectrocnemia > Plectrocnemia conspersa. Next base: position 9,074,251 of record NW_028277167.1, on the reverse strand, counting down.
ACCAAAACTAAATATGACAATTTTAGTTAATATAAATATTTAGCTATTTGCTATAATAGTGAGTAGATAGTACATTTTGTTTATTCAATTTTCCTGTTCTTTGATACATACATTTATAAATTTGAATTTAATTTAATAATATAAAATGGTTTCTTCATTATATATGCAGAAGTGTAGACATTTTATTTAATGTATTTAATTTCCAAAAACAGTTTTAACTCATACAAATAAAAAGAGTCATAGCATTTATATGACGCTACTGATTGTTATATGGGTGTAACTTTTTATCTTATTTTTGACAAAATGAAACAAACCCAGAAAAATATTTTTCGACATATACTGTAATTTTGTTATATAATTAAAATTATAATAATATTTCATGATTTAAAATAACAAAAAATAGTAAATGTGATAAAATTGACTAAAAATTAATTTTATTACAATTTTTATCAGAATTTGAGAGAAGGAAATGTGACTTGTATGCTAATAATTTTAGTCTTATATGCGTGATGCAAATAATATACCCATTTTATTAATGTGAACTTCTAACTTCTTTTCATTATTAAATCAATCATATCCCTTTGAATTTCAAATCACTAAGAAATTATTGCTAGTTACCTCTAAAAAATATATTTATCAAAGATTGAATTACTAGAAACATAAGACTGTATTTAAAAGCATAATATTACGAATAATATTTTTTAGTGTTAAAATATACTTTTAGATTGACAAATACTACTTCTGAAACATACCTTTATTTTATTTTTAACATAGTAAAAATGGACCTTATAATTTTTTGACTTCAATACTATGGAAACATCTTTTTTTCCTACTAACTTTCTGACTCAAACGTTTTTAACCTCTTTCAATCCCTAGGCACATTGCAATGTACATAAACTGTTTTAAATATATATTTAAGTGTTATTTTGTAATACTTCATACCATTTGTACACTGCATTGTAAACTCTGAATTTTATGAAAAAAAAGGTAAAATATTAAAAATTAAATATTTTTTTCAAGAATAAAAAGTTAGGACTAATTGGATTAAGTTCATCAGTTAACAATCTATAAATACTGTGCGAATCTCGCTCTTTTACACTGCCATTTTAATCACTCACTGTAAACTAAATATTTCCGTTTTTAAGGATTAGTAAACTTCAGTACATAATGTGGATACTACTAAAAACAATATTGCTGCCAACTGAGTATATTCATTTTCCGAATAGTTCTCATATTTCTTAGAAATAAAGTTTTGTAATTACTTTTCTCTTAATCAAGTTCATAACAATTCTTGTATTGCTTGAAACATATAATCTAAAACTGCTTATTTGTTTTACATTCATGTAATTATTTATAATGTTTTTTATCTTAATTAAAAAGACCTGTATAATTTTAATACAACCCATTTTGTAATTGAATATAAAAATATATCCCACTCTGACTTGAAATTGTTTATCTTTTAAAAGTTAACGTGTAAATGGCTATTATAAATGACTTTATAAAGGCAACAATCTACATAATATAATATATTATACAATTCAGACAACATGTGCGTATCAAATATATCACGTACAAGTGTAATGTTTGTTTATGCTTTATACGTCACTGACAGGTCTTTGAGCTGTTTTTTACTCTTCTCCGGGATAAAACTATCCCTTCCTTTTTAGCCACAGCGCAGAGTCTGTTGAGCCGTTTGCGTAACGCAAAAAACCCTAAACTGGTTAAACATAATCCGAGCCGAAGTCGCGGCTTATGGGGCAAACGGCAACTTTAACTAAAGTGCTCTCGCAGCCCCACACGGGGGTGGGCAAATCGAATTATTTCCCCCTATTTAACTTTGTATATTTACAATATTAAATTTGTATGAAGGGACAAAGCGCATTGTTTGCACACCCCCAGCGGCAACGAGGGTGGCTTTTAAACGTATAAATTAATGTTGTGTTGCCGAGCTAGGATTTTGGCGATGATCAATTTGAATTATTTAGTTAATGTCTTCAACGAGCGCATAAAATTAAACGCGCTTTTAACGAGGTCGTTTTGGCGATGCGATTGCAACCGCGATGATTCATAGTTAGAAGATGACTATCGCATTATTGTTCTGCAGTGTCGGTAATTTAATTATAAAGGGATTCCAGCATTTAATTAAGATAATGAGTTTTAGTATTAGTTTTCACTATTCAATAACCCGACATTGACCGTCGCGGTGACTATAGTCCGTTTATTTTTAAGAGTCAGTGGACCATAACTTGTTCAATGAATGATCATCAAGCGCTCTTTTTAGCTTTGTGATAGTTGTTCGCTGAAATAAATGCACCAGTGCGTGTAAAGACACGGGGCAGTATCGGTTTGTTGTTCTCGAGGTATAGTGAATATTGTTTACTATCGCTTATTTTACTATATTTTAAAAACATAAAAATGTCTACTGCGAAATCCAAAAAAGTATGGAAAAAGCTGCTTTTCAAAGTTAGATAATAATACAACTACTGTTTTAGGAATTTATATTTTATTTAATATAGTCCTTGCTTTTGCTTTTTTTTTCATTGAGTTGCCCTCTAATATTAACAACGCTACATATATGTGCAGAAATTGAAATAATTCTACCTGAAATCTATCAAACCTTTTTTTATTTTACTTGAAATTTTTGTTGATTAAAAAATTTGTAATAAAAACGTTAAATATTTCAATTGCGCCAAGAGCGTCGTTAAACAATTATTAGACGATCGAAAAAGGATAGTACCGATTTCTTGTTGGTTGTTAACCTCTTTTTTGTGCTTAACCGTTTTTATTAAAACTTAGTTTTAACAAAAAAAATATATTTAAACAATACATACACTTACTGAATCATTATGTAACTAAGTTAGTATTTATGTAACTGGTTTATTCCAGAGGTGTAAAGACTTTTATAGCCAACGGGCTAAACACGATTTTTGGGCATTAGGTGGGGCCACTCTTAAAGGGTTAATTTAAAATTTTAATTAATACATTAAATTTTTTATTGAAAATCAAAGAAAAAAATCGTAGTTTGGTTTTTGTAAGCTAAAAATTTACGATCATACAGATAAATTATTGAAAAACATATTTTTAAAGCTTGATTTTATAGTGTGAAAATTTGTTGATTCGATGCAAAATCTTAAATGCAAAAAAAATATTATGCTTCTTAAAAATTATAACTTAAAATGATTTATGTTTTTTTTTATAAATAATTATTATTTAAATTATTGATTAATTAACGTGGAGTTAATGAAAATAACAGACGTTATTTTTATTGTGCTAGTAAGCGAACTTTAGCTTTTATATCGATAATAAACTCTTAAATAAGTATAATTTTGTTTGGTATTAGATCAATAAGCAATGACTTTAACTAAAAATAAAAAGGCCTTTTAATTTTCATTATATTTAATTGCAGAAATATTTTTTTTTCAATAGTACTTTTGCTTAGCCAAGAGTCTCACTCTGATTAACACTTAAGGCACTTAAGCATAATTTTCAGCCAATAATTTTTCAAATTTTCGATGATTAAGTGCCAGAGATTCGCTATAATTAATCTCGTTGATACTACAGTGAACTTTCTCATATTGCTTGGCGATTTGTTTTGCAGATGTATTTTTAATGTGAAAATGCACAGTAGAAAACAACATTATTATTATCAAGTGCAAAATATCAGGTTGTTTTTTTTTTATTTACAAGTTTTTTAACCTGTAGCAAATAAAATTATTAATAATAATTTAGGTTTATTTTTAATCGTACGCAAAAATGGCACAACTATTTGGGGAGTGTTGAATAAAAACTAAATGATTGGACACGTTTTATTTATTTTAATTTAATCGCTAAAAAAAACTTTGTTTTATAATTTCTCTCTTGATTAAATAAATTGAATTTACAGCTGTTTTAGTGAACTGCTTTTTTTTTTTTAATTGAAAAATGGTTAAAGTAACAAAATCCTGCTGTTTGCAAAATATCTCACATTAGTAGCAAAATCCGCATCAATTTATGAAACTTATTCATTCATATTTAATCAATAAATTTGTTCAACTACTTTACATGTTTTTGTGAATGGTGCAGTTAAAAATTATTCTTCTTCTTTACAAAAATATTTTCTAAACAAATTAAATGTGATGGTTTGCTTTTGTGAAGAATGAAAGCATCATTGTTTAAAGGTTAATCCTACTTTTCCAATTTTTTACCCTATAGTGTTAACATTTTTAATTTACTTTTATTGTAACTTAATTAAAAAATGTTTTTTAAGTTGTGTTAAATTAAGAAGCTCTAGTTTTTAATAACGCAACGTTTAATTTCAATAGAAATTCATTGTACAAATAAAATAATCAAGTTAACACTAATTATGCTTTATGTTTATCATGTAACTTAAAACACAATCATTTCCCAGTTTTCCACAGAGATTTGATAACTACACATTTATTATTATTATACTTTATTATACGGTCTTTTTTTATTGATAATAACAACTTGTGTACTTTATCAGTAAATCTTCTTCACAATACTTAACCCGTTAAAACAAAGTAAACACAATCAGTAACCATAAAATAGATTAGATTTACACAAAAAAAAACTAGGTCAGATAGGAATCAACCCAAAATTTTTCAATCACTACACCACATAACTATCGTGCTAATAAAAAAATACAATTCTTCATAGCTAAATATATTAACGTTTATAAATTTAATATAAATTAATTTTTAAATAATATATTAAAGCAAAACTGCTAAAAGACAATAAAATTTGCCTAAAATGATAAAATAGTTAAAACAACAAATCACGTAAAATCTATTTAATTTTATACGGTATTTTTTTAATAATTTAAAATCTTTTACAACGTATGCTAATAACAATACCGGTTTTAGAGGTATTTAAAAACTTATTTACCTAATTTATCCTCCAAGAGCATTCAAATGTCAAGGAGTGTAGTCACCACTATAATGTCATATTATTTATATATTTTAATAAAAATATTTACAATATTTTATAACGACATCAAATATCAGATATTATAATAATAACAAATTCATAATTAATCGTCTGTTTTTTTGAAAAGCATTAATTTTTCTAAAGTATTTCTAGTATATAATACATAATATAATACAACTAGCTGCGGTACCTCACGATAGTGAAGGACCGACAGCTAGCATATATACAATGTATTGGCACTAAATTCATACTAATAACGAATTAAATATAAATTTATGTTAACTACTAAGACATGATTTAAAATTTCTGATTTTTTTGTTAATGTCATATTTTTAAATTATACTGAAATTATTCCCTAATTTAACAATAGAAATGTACATACAAAATAATATTTCATTATTCATCCAATATATGCATGTATCTCCTTTAAATAAATAAGATAAAGTTCTATTATATCAATATATTGTTACAATATATTTTCTCTTACTAGAAGTATTAAAATACGTTCTCCTTAGGCGATTATTTAATACCAAAGTTTTAATGGCATACGTAACTATTATTGCCGATTTTATCGCGATATACCATTAGTGAATACGTGCAATTGTGCCTCTTTTAAAACATTGTCTTTCATGTCTTATCTCATATTAAAGCCCTTGGTTCGACAAAATACCTACTCGTCCCATAGGTGTGTGCGACGAACGACGTCATAAAAAATGAATTATTGTTAACATGTGTAAAAGCTCAGACGCTAAAAATGTCATAAAAGACACACACCCAAACGGGGCCTCAGCCACATAAAAATTACAATGCAAGTTCGTATTAAAATATTATATTATATACGTAAAGGTTTATGAATATTCCAAAAAAAAAAATATAGATATTAATATGTGTGTGTTTATACAGACTGGCCATTAGTCGAAAGAAGGAATGACATATCAATGCACCGGTCGACGGTTTGTTCCGATTGCCCACTAATAAAGGGTATAAATCATCGTCGTACAAACGTGACTTTGGTACAAGAGTTATAGTGGTTCTAAAAATGGGTATGACTTAAAATATATATTTTTACGGTGCATTAGTATGCATGTGTAAATATAAATTTAAAAAATATTTACATCCACATCAACATGTTTTATATGATTAACTATTTAAGTCTATGCAATTATTAAATAGTTTAGACATGCATGCAAAATGCATCTAGATAACTTAAATATTTTTAAATGAAACTATACGAATTTTGGTCAAATTTTTACAGCAATTTGGATTAGTGTAACCGCATTACAAAATGTATTCTTATTCTAGCAACAAGCTTAGGGACTAGTCGAGATTTATTTATAAAAAATACTCATTTCTGAACTACACTTTCATTATTCTAGAATCTAGATCAGAGGTAGCCAACCCGCGGCCCACCTTGAACATTTTTGCTGGCCCACGAGACTCATCACACTTTTACAAAATATATTTATTTTTTAATGACCAATACACTGTAGACAATTTTTCAGTCCAAAAAACGTTTATAGTGTATCTAAATTTAATATGGGAATAAATAATTTAACATGTGGCCCGTGAAGTTATGATGTATTTCCAAAGTGGCCCGCAAGGCAATTTGGGTTGGCCACCCCTGATCTAGATGCTTCAAAAAAGTAAAATGAAAGAAGTTAAATCGATTTTATTTTGATTAATGCAAGTACTATTATTTTCAAAGCCATTTCTTTGTAGATTCTTTAAACACTGATAATTAAAATTCTAAAATAAAACAATCAAGCACTTTTAAGTTACATGTAATTTTGCATTTCATTAAAATTGTAGATGTTTTTTATAGTATTATTGTTTGTGTTTGCAACGTACAATTAAATGTTTTCATGATTATGTGTCACATGAAAATAAATGGGTACCGCACGAACTGAATAAACTGTTTCGAAATTTGCGTTTTTTACAAAATATAAACTATTAATTTCTCAATTTTATTGTAGCATGAATAAAAAACTAATGTGATTCTTAATCCGTTCACCACGACAAATATTTTTGCGCGCTATTTTAAAATTTGTTAATATGTGGGGAGCATCTATTCGTGCCATATTTTTTTAAATATTAAAGTTCAAGAAATTCAAGTGATTTACAACCATAAATTGTACTAAATAACCATATTATTAGGCTAAAATGTTTATTGCAATGAGTACTTGCGATTTTCTTGATGACTTCTATAGAAGCCATCCACGATGAAAGGGTTATGACGAAAGAAAACCCCACGGATTAAATTATATTGACTGGTGACCTGCGTTCCATATAATCTACTACAATTTTATAAATATTTGCAGAATCTATTACAGCTCAGGGAAAATGTAAATAAATTGAAAAAATGCAGTAACACCGCAATGTTATTAGTGCTGTGGTCCAGTACCACCCACTAATGGTTGATTCAAGCTTCCATGGTGGGCGATGGGTGTTTTTGTCTGGTGCTACAGTTTTTTTTTTAAAATGAAACATTGCTATATAACAACTTTGCATGTTTGACTTTTTAAAAATATTTTTATAAGTTTGCCCTATAACCCAGTCACGACAGAAAAATAGATTAGAACATTGATTTGCCTAGATTTTGTTTTTTGTACATTTTATATATGTATAACAACTATACTTTTGGCTTCACAAATCTTCCACTGTCAGTTATAATACTGAAAATCTACCATGTTTTTATGATAAAATAAAACAATAGGTACTCACATATGTATATAATAAAAGGTTTTAAAAGTATGTTGATCTAAAAATTTACCATAGAACAATCTTTAAAAAATATATCGCTCAAATTTTTGTTGTCAGATTTATATACATATATACATTGACGTCAAACTGTTATGTTATGCATATATTGTAAATTTTTAATACATTTTTAACAGGCTTACTTTTACCTAGTGATCTTTATAAGTTTATTATTCAAAATAAAAAATACCTTTGATTTAGTCATAGATTTTTAGCGCGACTGTTTACTTAAAGTACGATTTTTCCTTATTTCGTGCGTGACGTTCGTCGGGTCCGTTTCGCGTTATTGGAGCGTGTTTTTTCCGTCTTGGTTTTAGTGGTTTGCCGTCTCTATGAGGCATTTGAATTCATACATTCGGAAGACATGAGCATTAAAACAAATGAAAGGAATAAAAGTTTACGGCCGCCCCACCTGGCCTCAGGTGCCCTCCGACGCAAACATTTTACGAGCGCCGGCCAGAAATATTATGCAATGTATTGGGAGGAGGAGGGATCCGATAAAAAAAACGGAAGGAAACCAAACCAAATGTCCCCGAATCAAGCATCTTCACTACCCTCAAGTTTTACCCTCTAATAACCGGCCGCATGCTGTAAGGACCTCGCTCCCGGGTCGGCCGTCATCTTACGGACATGATTATTTTTTATACGACACTTTGCATAATCGAACCGGGAATTAAACTTGTATACGTTGATTTTATTCGTTTTTTTACTTTTCTTCGAATCTATATTACCTATGCGATGGATATAATTTTGTAGAAAAATAAATTCAATAATGAAAAACATATATCTTTAATGTGATCTAGTCTACATAATAACACATATGTAAATACAAACAAGTTTACATATATTTCAAGATCCTCATATTAACATTGATATGTAGATGTGATTAAGTTATTTATGTTTAATTTGCACATGTTCGCTCCAACGCAACCTTGATTCCATTGCGGTATAGGCATATGGTATTATTTCTGAGTTGATCGTTATTAGTAATGGATCAATTTTACTATTGGTAAAATTAATTCTTAATTTTCTTTCTTAATCTTCCATTATAACCTAACAGGCGTTACTCCAATGGATTTTAACGGAGTAAATCAGTACCAACTGTTTACTGATTAATCGGTGACAAGTATATAATTAATTGGATAATAATATGAATCATAATTTTTCTCTTTGCAGCTCGAAATGAGTTTTTTTAATAACAGCGCATTTTTATAAATAAAAATTTTACTCTCCTGCCTGAGCCCAAGCCCGTGAGCTCTAGTTCTTGACCAATATATACCTTACAGACTACACTAATCCGAACAATATTAATTTGATACGCCACATTTTGTTCTATTTTATTGCATTATTCTTCTACAGATTTTTCAGTATTCTATCATCTGAAAATTTAGATATCGTTATATAACTGTATCAACTATGTTGGTCTTATTAGATTTGCAATCAATTTTAGTATTCTCTGTTTTTTATATATTTTTTGGTATAATTATCGCTAACTCTGCCTTTTTAACTTCTTTTTTGCATATAAATTAAATAACTATAAATTAATTAACCACGATAATGAACGGTGGACCCGGTGGAACGGTGGACACATTAAACGATAATGAACGGTGGACCATTTCAACATTTTATTTCGGTGTACAAAGAAATTTTGCAAATTTCGGTCATAGTAGATACGGCCAATAAGCATTAAATACACAAATGTTTTTCGAATGCGTATTTTTTTTTATTTTTTTAAAGAAGCATCTAATCCTCTTAAAATAAAGGAACATGATTTTGGATACTTTGGATTTGGTATAATGAGAGAATAACAACTGCTTGTCTTGCTCAAGTATAGAAATTGTTTGATTCTAAGATTTTTTAAATTTAATTGGGGTTAATAAAACGAATATTCGAGCAATTATTAAAATACTCCTTTATTGTAAATCGTTTTTAACCAAGATATTTAAAAAAAAATTGTGTTCCTAAAGTGTAATAATTTGACATTTTTACCGTTATAGTATTTATGGAAGAAGAGCAAAAATTCCAACATTTTCTCTGTTTCAAAGAATTTAGACAGTAACGAATAATCTCCGTCTGTGCCATTATAACCATGAAAAAAATTATTCCACTATGAATAAAAATTACAAGTAAGGCTTACATTAATTTGCAATGATCCCACATTTGTTATTGAAGTTATCACCTGCTTCAGTTCTAGTAGGCGTAGGTGTGTAACGATATTTCGGCTGAATTCCTTTGCCGTTAACAAAACAGTGATAATTACTGAAATGTGTTTTTTCACAAAACAAATAGGTTTACCTCTATTTTTATAAATTAAGGAAAATTTTGTGAAACGCGTTTAGAACGAAATATAGATGTGATTTAGAGACTACATTTCATTTTTATATTTATATAAAATAATAAAAAAATTGTTTGTACTTTTTTTTATTATTTTTAATGTTTACATTTGAAGATTATCTAGAAACTGAGATTTTGTAGATAAAACTGTTAATATTTTTACATATAATCATTATGAGATAAAATACTTACTGTTATATAAATGTGATAAACAGTTCTTTTCTTCTCGAAAAATACCATAATATGAAATATATGAATTGTTCAATAGTAAAATAATGTAATTAAACATATTTTGTATTAACTTCTATATTTTTTTAAAAAGAAATTTCTTTAAATATCTTGATTTTCGTTAAGCTTTAGATTTGATACTAAAAATAGAGAAATCAGGAACTAAATAAAAATTATGTGTTGATAAAAAATAAAATGTATAATTTCTCTCTTGCGTATTTTTTTGTGTATTTTCGCTGTTAATTTCTGTATTTTCGTATGTTTTTCTCATTTTTTAGTTTTATCCAAGTATAATTTTATCGCTTTTTATTTTTCTCTGGAGTAATTCTTTCTACATGTGTTATTATATCACATATTTTTTCCTACGTATTTTCATCATGTAACCTGAAAAAAATATCACTTAGCTTTTCTAACGATTATGATAACAAAAATTAGTATTTAATTATGTTAAATAAAATCATAAAAACCAAATTCCATTGAAATTTTAAAATATACAAAATTAATAAACCAATTTTGTTTAAAATAAAATATATCACCAACTCTAACTCTTTAATTCGAATAATTGAATATTTAAACATTTTATACTTTTATTATTTATAATACACATAATATATACATATAGTGAAAAAATAGAAAATTACAATAGATACACTTGAAATATTGTGTTAAAGTAGAATCGATGTCCTTTAAACATACATATAAGAAAAACAATGTATCATATTAAAAGATCTACGGTTTTAAATACTGTATTTCATCATTATAAAAAAAAAAGTGACATATATTGCCTTGTAGACGTTCTAAATCTAAAATCCCTATCACTAAAATATGAGTGTTTTTAGTAAAAATTCGATAAAAATCTTCTAAAAAAATCAGGCAGGCAGCGATTGTTTGCCTCAATAATAAGGAAGTACAATAATCAATATACATTTTAAGATAAATAAATATCAAATTGTACATATGAAAATATTTTTATTGGTATTCTCCAAATCTATTATATATTTCTTAATCAAAGATACTTATAATTTTCGTTTGTAACGTATGGCCGCAAAATCCGGTATATGTTTCTCATACGTTACATAAAACATCGTAAAACCTTTCAACCTTCCTTTGATATTTTGTGGTCGTACAAATATTACTTTACGATTCAAAATGGTGGATCGCCATCTTATTGCCCGCGTTTTTATGTGGCGTATGGCACCCGTGCATTATTTCGCTACCTGTCCAAAAGCAAATAAAACATTCGCATACCAAAGTCGTAAATGACCAAAAAGAAAAACAACATAAACAATCTGGAAAATTCAACATTTCAATTAATGTATTATTTATGATCTGTCGAAAATTATTTTTTTACAACCCCTCTCTAATTACGCACACTTTCTGAACAATTACCATAATACTAATTTATTTTTTAATCAATCGCAAGTTGGATGGGGAAAAAAATGTATTGAAAAAGTACAGCAGCAATACAAAAGTTTCTTTACAATTAAACGAAAAGAGCTTTAGGGCTAATTTTGCGACGAGAACGTGAATTTACGATTGTAGTTTCCTTGTGTATTTTTTTCCTGCGCGACTAACTTTTCTTGTAGATTTTTCAACCCCGCCGAAATAAATCGCACTAATGCGAGTCCCCATTCGCAAATTGCAAAGTTGAGTATTGATGTCAGGAAATAAATGGCTTATTTTGTATTTTTATGATTTTTCACCGTGGAAAGAGTGCGCGGTGCACAATAACGCCGTTAGAGGCAAAGTACATTATGATCGGATCTTTAGGGGAGAACCGGGTCGAATAAGAACAACTATATTACATAAAAATAATTAATATTCAATAAACATATGTTTAAATGTAAGCATTTAATTAAAACATATTGAAATTTTTTAAACAAAATAAAATATAATGTTAGTAAAAGATTTTTCTATTATCATAGATGAAATTTGCATGGATTTCTAGTCTCGTCTCCCCACACTCTCCCCAGTAGGTGAGACCGGGAGAGTGCGCTAAGAAAAGAAAATCAAATTATCCGAAATGAAAATGCTGTTTTAAAATTTATCGCTTGAAACACATTTCACGTTATTGAATCGCACTACTGTAATACTAATAACCGGCTGTACAGGGCGACCAAAAGTTTCTTTCTTGAGTAGCTTTCTTTGTTTCGTACTTTAGGGGGCGTAAATTAATTCATTTGCACGTGTACATATTTGAAAGAATACACATATTTTACAATTTTAATTTTGAAAACATGCTTAGAAACTATTTAGGTTCATATTTTACTGAATTTGTATTCAATTCAGAATAACATTTAAAAAAATGAAACTTTGTCAGACAGAACAATATTTGTCCAAAATACTTATAGTTAATATTGCTTATATTAAAACATGTCTCTCGATTATATACAACAAATAAAAAATATAGTTTTTATATACAAGTCAGTCATCATTATATATTTTTTTAATGACTAATTAAGGCATGGTAATCATCTGAAAGACCTAGATTCAATTAAGCCCAATTGATTTTATAGAGAATATTACATAAATATAAACAAAATAAATAAAAAGTACACAATCATAAAATTATTTTGCACCCAAATCGCAGTATTTGCATTAACATTTTCTATAGCTAATGGGAAATTTGTATGTTACAGCTAGATTATATTCGACATATTCTAGAATGCCTAAGGTATCGACCAACGATAAAAATATTCCATGGTTCTTATCATGAAACATGAAAAAATTAACTATAGAATGAAACTGATTTTTTTTAATACTGTTATACTTGCAATAAAATGTTATTAAATATATATTTTTATTCTATATAAAAAATACAGTTTTAAGTAAATGTTAAACTGTTTTATTTATTTATTAAACAGAAAATAGAATATAAAAAAAAACTTAATTTTATAATTTAATTCTTAATGCATGAGGGTGTTTTTTATTTCATTAAGGAAACCCGTTATAGTTTAATTTTTGCAGATTGTCCTAGAAATATTACTACTATATTTTTTAGCTTATATATAAATATTGAAACATTCATCTTCAATATTTCTTGACTATTTAACCATTCCAATTAATCAATCATACTTCTACAACTAATAAATCTATTTTTATTTAAGACTACTCTCATTGCCCTATTATGTAATATTTGCAACATTTCTTTATCCAATTTATTTAACATATCTAATAGTGTTGCACAAAAAGTAAAATAGGGCTATAAGACAATAAAATAATTTATATTAGATCTACTAATGTAAATTATTTTTTTGTGTTAATAATTAACATATTTTTCATTTTGGAAAATATATCTATTTATTTACTATTTTTTTAATATGTAATTAAAATTAAAATTAAATTTTGAATCCACAATTACTCTCAAATATTTTATATTATAAACTATTTCTATAATAAAGTTATCTATAATTTTGATATTATCATCTAACATATTTTTATAATTAATAAACATAGATACATATAGTTTTATTTTCATTTAGTTCTACTTTGATTACAGAGCGTCGAATTATGAAAAAAGTTCAGTTATAACAGCTGTAGCTAATTTATTTTCTTTATATTATATTTCGAATAATATAAAGACAGTACATCTCTTTGGTTTATTGAAAAAAATGAGATTTAAGATCGCCGACAGGCAAATTTTGTGACGTAACTATGTAGAAAGTCCTTATAATTTTTTTAATCTACTGATTCCCAGATGGAGTGGTTTCTTCTTATTTTCTTATTACTGTAATTCTTAGATTACCAAAGCAAATATAAGGCGGATAAAAAATAGTACGTATACATTTTTTTGTAATTCAAATACTTTCCGACCTCTATGTATAGCTTTCAAGAACACATGCAAATCTTTAAAATCTGGTACGGATCCTCCCTTTTTATGCAAAAATATAAAAAAACAGTGGTTGTAAAACATTTAAAAATATTTGTATAAATTTAATTTTCAGCAAAATAGTCACTATTAAATTTCCCGATAAATTTGTTGATTTCTTAGGAAAAATGAATCCACAATTTAGCATTTTTCTCAAGGAATTCGCAAAAAGTTATCACTGTCTTGCTTTTATTGTTGTTATAATGTTTATCCTTGATTGATACTTCATAACTGGTGATTCATCCGGACAAATAATTTGTTCATTTTCACTTTGATTTAAAGCAAACATCTCTCAATCTTTATTAAGCAATAGATTTATTAACATGATCATTTGTTTCGTAATTTATTTTTTATTATGTTGTTTAAATAAGGATTTTACTATTTCATTTTCGCAATTATTGAAATTACATTCATATAAATTTAATATAACTGGATTTTACAACATCTCTTGATTGATTGACACTTACTGATTATGAATTATATTGCATGTAATAATTATATAAATGGCACCGATTCCCAGTCTAAAAAATCTGGTGTTACTTGTAGGTATTTATGAGGTCTAATTGCCTTATCCAGTTAGTACAAATTTTATACTAACTAGGTTATGCATTTTGCTTAATCCTGTCAGATTACAGCGAAAGAATAAAAAATATATATCTTATTCGTAATGGATATAGTGGTGTTGTATATGTAATATCTGTTGACTTTTTAACGAATCCGATTCTAGTAATGAAATTATTTAAAAACTCTCTTATAAACAATATTTTCTATTCGTGACTATGAGTAAATGAGTAAAAATTATCGCAATTAAATTAAGTAGCCTGCAAACGGCGCTGTTAATGCGCACGATTACTTTCGAAAGTATTAAATTAAGTATTAATATCGTGTCCTTAATTAAAAAAAGTTGTCGGTAATGCGCGCATAACGATCGCGCTCAATAAATCAGGGCTGGCTGGAGCCCCGAAAAAACAATATGCAAGTCATTCCGGAGTTTGCACCGTCCCCCCGGTTGACTAAACTTAATAAAATTACAAAGTGCTCGCTCATAAAATCACAGTTTTTATTAATCGGGCATCGAATCGGTCGGTTCGAATCCCGACTCGCTCGCCGATGAAGTGCCGAGGGATGAAAGTTCGCGAAGAAAGCGATCGAATGCAAATTTTTATTATATTATTTCAATAATAATTTAAAACGATATTCGAAATGATTTATAACGTATATTATTAGTTTTTTATATTAATAATATATTTTTAATATATTACTAAAAAAACATTCGTTCTTTAGACACTCAATTTTTTAAATTTTTAATTCGTCGCTTTTTAACCATTTTACTTAAAATCTACTAATTTTAGTACTACTAAAATAATTTTAAAACCATTTGTATTATTTATTAAAATATAAAATTTTACATCCATATCGATAGGATTTATTAATATTTATGGTGAAGATAATTTTTCGATATACAAAAAATACTTATTTATATACTACATTACATTAATTAGAGTTATTAATACAGTAGCTTCATCTGCATTATTCTTTGAAACGATGTTATGTTTAAATTACAAATGTTTTCTAAGGAATGATATCGAACATCCATTACATTTTATAATTGTAGAACATTTGGTATTTTAACTGTTTCTGAGGCAACATATTTTATAAAAAAAACTCCTAGCTTAGATTTCTTCCAACTTATTCTTACTGGGGATTTGAAGTAAAAAAAATATATATTAGTATGTATATATATATAATAAATTGTAACATAAATATACATTACTCAAAATGATAATACAATACCTGATTTGTGGTTTATGAAGTAACTTTTTTCGTTTTTTAGAATTATTTTGAAACTAAAAAAGATATTTGCACTGCAACTTTTGGTTGTTAAATGAACTTCGTTAAAAAATATCTCTTGTATTTATATGAAATTTATGAGAAAGAAAAACATTTTTTCTGATATTAATCATTCGAAGAAAGATTATCTTTTGATTATTCCCACGTAAAAAGCCATAAAGCATTACGGCTTAGTTACTTTTTTTGTCAAATGCTTTAGCGATAATTGTCCCAGTCGTTGTTTTTTTAAGTATAAATTTACCTACATAAAAAAATCTAAATTACTATGATTAATTGAAAAAAATAACTCTCAGTGAATTTTTAATTTGAAAAAATTTGTTTACAAAATACAGATTAATTTACAATTGCATTTCGGACTGTTAAATAAGAATTTCCTGTCCCTTTTCGACACATCGTTCCAGTACCCCATTAATCTCTAAATTGGTTTGGTAAAATAGAGCCAGCGAATTTTGCATCTTTAAAATTGTGTGAGATATAATATTTCATACAAAAAAAAATATTATATAAAAATTAAAATAAGCGGGTACCCGTTTAACACAATAGAGTATTCAATTGTTTTAAAAACGTTTATGTATATCTGAGGGTGGAGCTTTTCCAAGAAATTTTGCACTGTTTCCCATATTTTACAGACATTTCTAATCTCATTTGAAGTGAGTAGTTTGTCAACTTCTTTCTCCTTTTCCTCAAACGAGATCTTCTATATAGCCTTGTGCTGTTTTTCACGATGCAGGCCTATTAGTTATTCGATAGTCAGATGATTTTGAGAGGATTTCTCAAAATTTTTTAACAATTGCTGTGGAATGTTTTTTTATATGAAAATATACACCTGAAGCACAAACACGATTTTGTAGAGTCTAAGCTAAACACCACAACCGCAATAGCTACATATGAGTATAGCACCCAAGTCTCTGTCACTTCTCCTAGTTAATTTTTTTTATATTAAATTGCTAGGGGAGGAGTTACTGTACTGATAGATACGGTTGGCACCCATGGATCAGCTACTAGTAACGCTGATAAGAAGCTGAAATCCTCACACTTTTAATTTGGCGACTTTTTATACATTATTTCGAATACCTGTAGTTTTCTTAGCGTCATTAAACTGCTGTTTTTTATCAAATAAGATAATAACAATAAATAACAAAACTTGTTAATTTGTTATCGATATTGTGACACTACTTTCCGATCACAACCCCATTTGCAAAAATCATCCCTGATTCGACTTTGGTTGACGCTACGCCCCTTTATATAACTCGATCATACCTTGGCAATAATATTTCCCTAAAATAAAATATGAAGTTTTTCCTTCGTTTCATTTCGTTATTGGATATAAATTAGGCGACCCAATCGTAAGACGTTCGGCGGGGACACGTGTCGCAGATTCCGGCAGGGGGTGGGGACATTCGGGGATGGGAGGTTTGTCGTATAACGGAGGGGAAACGGCCTCGTAACGGCCGGCAACGATTGCAACGTTGCACGTGAATTAGCATGCAACGTCGCGACGACATCGCCAAATGCGTCGTTTTGAATGAGTAATGGCATCATTTTATCAGTATAATTTTCTTACTAGTTCACTCTAACATTTAATAAGAACCTGCATATTCAAAATATTAATGCTATTTTTAAGTACAAATAGCTGTGAAACAATCACACTTGTATGTACTCCATCTGTGCATCAAACATTATATGTATAATTACATGTTATAGTGAATGTGTAATAGCATTTTAGTTAATTTTTACAGGCGTTTAAGCTAAATTATATCTTAATGCATTTTACCAGTGAGAATATATTTATACTGACAAAACTATAATTTAATTAATAGACACTAGTGAATTGCTGCACTAAAATGTCGATGAAACTTAATTTAATAGTTGTGAAATGTTTATTTTAAATAATCGAATTAACCAAATCTAATATGTTCTAATGTAAGTTCTAAAAGTAACTTTACTTTTTGAACTTTCATTAAGGTAATTTCGTTTAAGTTAATTTTGGGTTTAGTTTAATATTTTTTTCATATTGTTGTATTCTGTTAAAATACGCGAAATACGATATTGAGCTGTGAAATTCTTAATCAACTATTTAATACATTTTAAATGAAGATTCTGTGAAATTATATTTATACTATTAAAAATTTTACATTTACTGTAACATTAGGTTGTAACTTTTTTTACAAATAAATTGAGTCAAATATGTATGCATAACAGAGAAAATATTGCTCTGCTGTTTTTCTGGATATAAGTTAAGCATTCGGTCTGTTTGGCATATGGAATTAAAATATAAAATTAAAAAGGCAGTAGACCTCCTATAACACTGTAAATTGGAGACGTGCTATTTGGATGCGTGTAGTTAGGGGGATAAAAATATTTATACAATTTTTTTTCAATACGTGCAAATACGTACAAATCATGCGCGTGTGGTAAGATATCCTCCCTTTGGCTTGCTCACATATAAAGTAACGTGCATCCAAAATGCACGTCCACAATATACCGTGTTATTGGGGGATCTACTGTATATGAAAAATTATAAAGTAATATCTAAGCGATAAATATTTGATAGTAAAATATAAAGACAAAAAATCCTTGCTCTGCCAAATAAAATCTGGAGTACTTCAAGGAATATCCGAACAGTCAAAAGTTCACTGACCACAATTCACCGATTCTAAAATTGATCGCCGATGATTTATTAATTAAAAATAATTTATTTTTTAATTACTTTAGTTTTATTACAAATTAATGCAATGTACATTATTTCATTATTATATCGGAAATATTTTTTTTAACATTTCCATAGATTATAAATAAAAATAATATATTTACATTTATATAATAAATAATAACGATACTAATTTGAATAATATATTTTTTTACATAATAATAATATATATAAATAATAATAATATACATATGATACATCTATTAAAAGCTATTTGAGATATTTTGGATTTTATTTGGCTATAGATACGTTTTGTAATGTATTTTATTTTGAATTAATTTGTTTATATTTATTATTACATTCACATATATATTTAGTTGTTTATTTAATTTTACTTAATTTTTTTTTATTTAATATAATATATCTTTGCAAGTTATCTTTAAGCTCCGTTGTGTATTTATTTATAAATTTGGAAAAATTAAATATTTAATTACGTATAGATAAAAATTAATTATTTCCACTCTGATTTGTTAATAACTTGAATTTAATGTAATATGTTTTCTTGCAAATTAATACAATGTAGTTCATTATATATATTTTTTAACTCTATGCATTCCCAGGTTCAAAAGAGCTGGCGATACACAGAATTTTGCATACCTACACAGTGCTGTAAGCCATCCATATTTTGAGCAAATTCTATTTAACAAATTGGTAAAACTTTAACATTAAAATTCTCTCATGACCATATTGCATTTTAATAATTTGCAATAAAACATATTACCATAAAATACAGTTGCTAAAAAATAAGAGTGGAAATAATTACTTTTTTCTTTACGTAATTAAAAAATAATTTTCCCAAATTTATAAATAAATAAACAATGACGCACGCGCTTAAAGATATCGTAAATAAAAATACAATCAAAGTACAATTGCATAGAAAATGAAATACATATATATGTAAATATTTAATAATAGACATAAATAAATTAATGCAAAATAAAATACATTTCTTAATATATAAAAAAACGTATCTATAAAAATATAGTTTCCAAAATATATCAAATGTCTGATTATATATGTATATTACTATCAAACCACCTTATTCATTGTTAATATTTATTATAAAAGTAAAAATTTATTATTAAAATTAGTATCGTTATTATTTAATATTTAAATGTGAATATATTATTTTTATTTATAATTTATCAGGAACGCATGGAGTTAAAAAAAATCTTATATAATTATTAAATACATTGCAGTATAACATATTAAATTAAATTAAAGTAAATAAAAAATAAAAGTGTGAATAATTATTTTTAATAAATAAATAATGGTTTATATCACAGTGATGCAAAATACTACACAATTGACATCAAAATTTCCTTATACACCGTAAAAAAATTGGTAAAAAATTATAGTAAGAAGTTAAAAAATTTTAATTTTATATATAAAACTAGAGATTACTAATCACTTTTTTTTTTTTAAATGTCAAAAAAAATCATAAATTTTTATTCCATTAAAAATGTTATTTATTAAAAAAAAATAATAGTACTAATGATATTGAATTTCGAGTGAAAAATCACCCTTTATATTTTTTATGTACCATAATATAAAATAAGGAAGGAATATATTTAATAAAAATAATATAACGTAGGGTTCTAATAATGCGAAAACATTTTTATTTTAATCTCTAATGAAAAATGTCTGTTCTCTCCATCGATATTAAACGTTCTTTTACTTGAAAGCTATCGCTTTTTACGCTACTTCGCTATTCATTTCCCAGGTCGTTAATCGTAAAAAAGTTAAAAATCGCAGGGGTGAATTGGATTTATTTATATATTTATTGTAAATTTTTAATAATATTCAGACTTTAAATATTATTAAAATTAGAATATTATATAAAATAATAATTGTATACGACTAGAATAAAACTATAAAAAAATTATTGGAATACTAGCCTAAACTGATAATTAAATGGTTTAAATTAAGGGATGATCTTAGAAAATCAATATTATTATAGCATACACAAAGTGAAAAATACTGTCAAAATGTTATGTAATCTGTATATAGCAGTAAAGGGGGTTTTTGATTTAAAACTTAAGAATAATAATATGTTTTACTAATTTTTATATTACTGATATAAATTAAGATTATTGACTATTCTCAATTCTTTCAAAATAAATAATTAATATTTACAGTAAAAAACTAGTATTAACACACAAATACAAGTTATATACTAATTTTCTATATCCTGGTATTTTTATGGGGATATTAACATCAGTTTACTTACATAGCCTTTTATTTTAGTGATTTTCATAACATATGTATCAAAATATGGATAGCAAATTTTTTTATTATTTTATTGAAAAATGATCTAATAGTATTTTAAAAAAGTATTAACAAATCACTCATCTAATTTAATGCTTTATTAATTCGAATATAAAGTTATTAGTCTGTTTATTATTTATTCAATATATTTTATCAAAATATCAAAGATATGAAGCGAAATGTTTTAGAACTGTAATACTTTTTATATACTGCTAAGAATGAAGATAATAATTTTTAATTCTGTTTTGTAAAGCATTAACTACGCTTAAGCTCCGATGTATAATATGTATTAATCAATTATATAATGGCTTTAGATTTTTAAATTTATCCTATTTTACAATTCGTCCCTATTTTTATCCAAATTTGCAATCAAGTGGAAAAGCGCGCCTAGATAAAGAGATCAAGCGGAGGCGGGGTGCGATATTCGCCAAAAAAATATCCTTTTATAATTGGATTATGTCTTCAGGCAGTTTTGGCAGTGATTCCCAACCGAATAAAGTTTCTTGCACGTTTCGCCCATGATTAATGAGCGCATTTATTGTTATCGACCATGCTAACTCATTTCGGAATTTCGACATCCACCCTCGACATTTTTCTTCATATTGAACTTTCGCAATTGATTTATGGAATCGCAATTAACGAATATTCATTCCGACATTATATTTTATGCATATGTATA
Source organism: Plectrocnemia conspersa (assembly GCF_051122295.1). Lineage (NCBI taxonomy): Eukaryota > Metazoa > Arthropoda > Insecta > Trichoptera > Polycentropodidae > Plectrocnemia > Plectrocnemia conspersa. Next base: position 9,052,630 of record NW_028277167.1, on the reverse strand, counting down.
TTCGCTTGAGAATTTTGAAGACTATTCGCGATCGATTCGTTTGTAATATAATTTCAGTTCGTTTGCGATTATATATCAAAGGACGATAAACACGCCAAATCGATCTTTAATTAAAATTTAACTTTGACAGTCGGCGATTATAAGATTTAACTGCGTGTTTTCTTCTTCACTAAGGGTTATATATTATTGTTCATATAAATTAATGTTGGAATATGCCTTAAATCAAATCACACTAATACAATCTACTTAAAAGGATTAAATGGAATCTATAAAACATGAAAGCATATTAACTCAATTATTTATGACTGAGACTATTACAAAGTTATTTTATTTAAAGTATAGATATACAATAAAAATACTTTTTCGATAACATTTGATATATAAATATTGCTAGAAAAATCTTATTTTTAATAGATTTTATGAAAATTTATGTTACATGTTATTATTATTTATAGTGAATGTCTCAGTCTACGTTAAATTAAGTTTATTATTAGCTTTTCTATATTTAACTAAAGATCGATAAAAGCAAATAAAATCACATTTTTGTATAAGTTCAAAGCGAGTTGTAAAACAGCTAAAACTGCTCGTAAACTATACAAAGTTTTTTATGTGGATACTTTTAAGAAATCTACGCTGCAATAATGCTTCGACTAATTTTGAGCTACAGAACCGTGAATATGAAGTATAGACGCCCTTCATTAGTTTGATAGCGTTAGCTTATTAATAGTTCTGGACCACTTAACCTAGCAAAGAAAATTAAAAATGGGTACCGCACGAACTGAATTTCAACAAAAACATCGTTGCAATAGAAACAATATATTTCTCAGGCAAATATGTTATTGTAATTGTATTTGGCATAAATTAGTATGATTTATTTTCTGCCCCCTCCCCTCCGAGTATATTTAATTGAATTTTTATTTCGTTATTATTATGTTTTACTTGTTATAAAGACCCTGCACCCACCACAAAGCGAGCATAACGAATTCGTTTAACCTTAATGTTTACACACGCGTGTTACATGTGTTATCGCATTACACGCTGCGATTACACACTCGGTCGCGTCTTGATCTCGGACACGCGACACAATTGCTATGACACGTGTCGGTCGCGTGGCGAGCGCGCGTGCCAAAGGTTGCCGACCACTCACCCGCGCCGCCGATGAAGGGTTGGCGACGTTATCTCCTCAACATTAACCCTAATGATCTGGATAATGCACTGTTTTCGGTTGTTGCAATGTTCCATTGTATCTAATTGAGCGATTGGGTTTGATGTATGAGTGGAATACATCAAAAACGATAAATTGAATGGAAATATTGCACTAATAGACATGATAATAAATAATCGATAGGATAACATAAAAAGTAAATATTATTCCCTTGTAATGACTATAGTAGTTATTAAAAAATATGTGATACTAATGCGTGGCATTTACATATAAATTACAAAAAAATATAAAATATAAAAATATTACTATCCAAGGAAAATATTATTTTTTCATAATACGAAATTCAATTGATATATATTTAACTAATCTCTAATATGTATAAATGATCGAAAGTAATTATTGTTGTATTTAATAAAAGCACAGGCTTTAAAATTTATTATGAAGCGTGAAAATTGTTTATAGCACATAGTCATACTCTGAAATGAAGCACTAAGAATGAAATTGTAAATGTAGCACTCACATGTCACGACTCATTATGTTTAGGGATATAAAAGTTACTACCTAATATTATGCACAATCTAAGAATAACAATAATAATATAAATTTATTCAAAAATAAATAGTACCATTATTACTTTATTTAATATTGATTTAATATACCAGTTTTTGCAACAAAAATAAGAGAATCCGACTTGTGTAAGCTTGCAAATAACCTTAAAATTAATATTTTTCAGTTAGATTAAATGCTTAATAACTGCTGTAACATATTTAAGAATTTTTCATAGTAATTATATAATGTATATAATTATTTTATTAATACCAGCAGGCATAGTTTTTTCTTTACGCTCATTTTTATAATGTTTTACTTTTGCGCGTTGTTTTTTTAAATATTCTGCTGAAATATAATATTTTGCTATAAATACTTTTTTGTAGCAAAGTATTATATTTAATGTTTAATTGACGGTTGTTATCTGATCATTGTGTCAAAAATCTATATATACATATATTTAACATCTTATAGAAAAATCTGTATACAATACTAAATATTAAATATCCAACAAACCTTTTTGCGTTAACGACCCACCCACACATTTAAATTACACCTCGATAGCGATTAAAACCCTTTTCGAAACCTTGACAAAAAAGTTCACGCCAATTATAACGCACCGCGATCTCCATTTTTGCCATGCCCATTTGCATACGCATATTATAAATTTTTGGCCATTCGCTATCTATAGGTCGTTTCGGACATTTTCACACATGATGGTGGTCGCAATAAAAGTAATTTACGATCGCCGAATATAATTCGCATTGTACACGATTTAAATAATTGGTTCCTTCGCCCCTCAACTATAAAAAGCGCACGTTTAAAACCTTATCTTCATAACTTACACACGAAATAAACTTTATCAATTGCCTGACTCCCTGTTTTATAACCTTTGCAAATTTTATGGTCGGAAAACAACATTATGATTTTGCCGAGGGATTGCTTTAATGATAACATGTATGAATGATCTTAATCAAAATATAATTTGATATACATAATACAGACAATTTAAAAAAATATATTTTTATAGTACTCGTATTTTTTATAGATTAATTTCTACTGTAGTATAAGCTCAATACACTGAATCACCAAAATAGCAAGTAATAATAAAAGTTTAAAAAAAAATGATATTCTATCCATAGTCAATACTGCAAAATATTTTGCAAAATGTGTTCGCTAATAAAAAGTTCATTGTTGCTCTAAAATAAAAATTTACTTTTAAAAACATGGATATAAAAAATTGATTTATTGCTGATTTAACTCTGTTATTCTGAAATATTAGAGCGATGTTGTTATTCGAGGGTTCTTCAAGGTTCCATTCTGGGCCCTCTGCTCTTCATACTATTTATTATTGACATAAATACACCAGTTACAAATTAAAAATTTCTTTTTTATTATATCTGAAATTATTTTAGCCAAGTTTAAAACTAATTATAATATAATAAGTATCTGTGGCTATTAATAGTTTTAAGTTTAAATGAAAATTACTTACTTTAAAAAAATATGTTTATTACTATTTATTTTATTAGAATGTGTATAACTAACAATGAGTAAACCACAATTTTTTTCCATAAGTTAATTATGAAGTTAGACAATTTACACTTAGAGACATCGATATGAAATGTATTATTATATGTCCAGGTATAAAAACAAATTAGAACTTTTTTCTACAAAAAATACAATTATAAAATATATTAATAAAAATTCCCGTGAATTGTTTTTTTAATTAATTATTTTAAAATCAATATATTTATGTATACCCTTAAAAACTCTTTTAATGAAAAATGTTTCAGGTAGTAGAAGTTATATAATAATTTAAATTTTTATTATTTTTATTATTTTTGACATTTTCATGTTTGAATCATATTAACCTTTATATTGTTTTCGTACATAATTGACGATTGTGTTTACCAGTTTATTCGAAATTTAGTTTTATTTAATACCGTATAATTCAGCCGGTCCACGAACCACAACGAAAAGTTTTTTCTTTTGTATTTCAAGAGACCTCTGTAAAGTTATGTCGTATATATCATTTAGCCAGACAGCGAAATTGACAAAAACCTCCCCAACGCCATAATCTGCTTTATAATTAATATATACATGGTTATCTCTTACAATTAATTACCGAAATCCAACTAACACTATAGACCGTTTTACGTCTTCATTCTGCGAAAATATCTTTATTAGCATAATGAAGTTTAGTGTCATTTGGGTTCGCTTCGACACACTATGGAAGCTGTTCAAAACAATTGGTTTTATTTAGAGAATGGTATTAAATGTAGTATTCCAAAAAAAAAAATCAAAATAAAGACTATGCCACGGTTCATACCTGTTTATAATATTAAAATTTTGAGCATCATATTATTGGTATTTTTTTCATTTTGTTTCACCCTTTTAAAAATCATAATAAAGCTAAATTAATTTTTAGATAGTGTTTTTAGTATTAAGGGAAATATAAACACAAATTATTAATTCAAGATTAGTAAGGGCGTGTAGCGTTAAACGGGTAAAAAATTAAAACATTTATTGGGAGTAATAAATAGCTGAAGAGTAGAACCAACGCTCACTGAAGTAAAAGTTGTTTTAGAATGATTGAAAACAATAAAGCATTTAGATCATATTCATATATAACATCAGAGGGGAAGTTAAGAATAGAGGGCCAACCCTAATAAGTAACATGCATAAATTAATAAGCATAATATGAAAGGATAAAGTAGTTCCTGGGGAGTAGAAGATTGAATCAATACTAAAAAATGATAAAACAACTGTGAAATCTATATGCTATATTATTATTATTTTTGTATCATTTATCATATTGGAAATTTTCATTTTACTTACTGTTAATTTAGTTTGTATTTTGGTAGTCTCATAATATGACCGAGATGTTGAAGCATTTTTTATCTTGGTGACTTGTGATCTTGTTATATTCACTCAATTAGTTTGGATCCCATACAACTTGTTCCCATGCCTTCACAATATTCTTATTATTTTTGAGGCTTACTTTTGAGTAAGATTTATATATATTTCTGCAACCAGAACATATTCTTGATACCGTAATTCCCGTTTAAATTTGTTTAAACCATCTAACGTTAACAGATTTCTAATGAATCACCTACCACTTCATGTATGTTTTTAGTAACAGTGATTACTGAAATTTGTTTAAGAAATTCATATTACATGCAATTTCACACAAATTGTTTACTTGACAAAAAAAATTTGCCATCTAAATATATTATATTGATATATATTTAAATTATTTTAAAAGGTTCGTGCCTCCTTTTCGATAGGAATAGTGAACATACTAGAAGTACCCTTTTCAAAGTAGCCGAACGGTGAAAAGAGACAGAAATAGAGGGTGGGAGAGAGAGTATAAAGCTGCCCAAAGTTTCCATAATGATTTAAACGTCATTAGAAGAAAAGCGCGTAACGAGGGTGCGGATTCCCTTGTTTTTGTTTATCCGCCACTTTCCCAGTCGAAGAGTCGAGAGCGTTGGCTGGTACTGGAGGGTTGGTAGTAGGAGTCGCTCCTGAGCTCAGGAACGGGGGCCGCTAAGTCAGGGGACTGCGGTTCCGCTCCCTGAGTGGCCGTTTGTCTCACTTAGCGCCGAGGCGCTGCTCGCCGTACACCGTCGTACACTGTGCAAATGTAGTATCGAGTCTAAATCAGAAAAAAATAAAGGAATAAGTAAAGAAACAAATCTTGAATTAAAAAATAAGATTAATATTTTATACACTGAATTAATAGCCAGGCGAATTAAAAAGGTGCAAGAGAACCACCCACAACCATGGTTATTGAAAGGCGTACATAAAAAATAAATACAAGTTAAAGCGGATTCAAATACTACACAAAAATCACAGTTTGTGATATCTAGAATTTATTTTAAATAGTAATTTTCAATTACAACAATAGTGTTTTAAAATACATAGAATCATCCAATTACAAGTTTTCCAATTGTGCGATAATATTTGCATATTCAAATATCATTCTGAATTAATTCATATACATCCATTTTTTAACTATTCGCTTTTCTAAAGTATATGCTGGATTCGAAATCTTTTAGTGAAAAATTCACTTTTAATTAGAAATGTCACAAACACAGATCATGGACAACTACCTGAAAAAAAACCCACCCAAGAATGCAATGACGAAAGAAAGAATATTATTCGTTCTATGCCTTGTAATTTGTTAATTGTTCACTATTGTAATTAGGGATTGCAATAATACCGAAATTTTTAATACCAGTTAATAATGTAACAGTTAATAATAGTATTACCGGTATTGACATTATTATTATTATTTGCGTAAAAATGTGTCTGAATGGAGATAAAAATGTACATTTAGTAGAAAGAAATTCGTGTATTTTACTGCTTTTGTTTTCACTTCGCCAGCCATCCCTATCATAAAAAATTGAGTGTTCCTTTCTCTGTTACATGACAGAATTACTATTAACTGCTAGGTAACATTATATTTGCTTGAGATGGAGCAAATGTATTCCTTTTAACCCTTTGGACGCGTTAATCAAAAATAAATAAAAAATTGTTTTTTTTTTTAAATGCAAATTTTATTTTGATATAATGTTTAAATGTTCTAATTTTTTAATTTTTATTTACTTACAATAATATTTAATGTTTATTTACAAACAAAAGTTTTTTTTTAAATCATTATTTTTTACTGATTTTTGCGTAAAGAGATAAAAAAATCAATTGGCGTCTTTAGTCGATATTTTCGTATTTTCGTAAAAATACGAAAATATCGAACAACTTTAATTCAATTTTAAAAATTTGCGCCGAAATATCGGACAGTGTGATTTTTTGCAAAAGTAGGGTGGGCTGATAAAAATGGATAATATTATTCTACTTTGCTATCTTATCCCGATAAAACTGCTTAATCCCCCACAATGAGCATATTTTTTTGGGTTTTGTTCTTTCAATCAATATGGGCGTCGTCGTTTTCATAGTTAAAGCCACGAATATATTGTTTTCAACAAATAATATGCATAGATTTAATAAAAAAATTTTCATTATTACCGATAGTACCAAAGATCGATTAATTGTTTTTATTATTACTTTGATAAATGAAACCCTAAATATATTTATATTTGCACATTATAATTACTTACTTTCATAATTGATATTTGATTATATTTGTATCATATCATAATATTTCTCTAGGTAATCTTCCACATGTATATATGATTTTCGATCACATGTTCTGAAAAATATCGTCGTTGTTTTTATTTCACTAGTTTTTTTGACATAATATAGGAGTTTACTATATTGGAATAGTGCCTATTTGATAAGTCACATCTAGAGCACATCGTAACGATTTTCTTGTTCTTTTATACAAACACTATCTATAATAATATTGGTCGTTCATCTATAAGTTACAATTTCTCCCTGCCTATTTTTTTTTGCTTATGAAAAGTCTCTTTTGTTAGAAATTTTTGGAAAAATAAATTATCAGCATAATCATATAAAATTGGCCAACATACAAATGATATTCTGTAGCATGAACAATGAATTACAACAATCTGTCATACAACTATAGGACTATTCCTGTTTGAAGTAATATATTCTGCCTATTTAATCCTCGTGAAGTTATAACTCATAATATAACAATAATATTCACTTAAAAATCAACTAAAATATACCTATATACGGATTCCCTATATATGTATATCTTTTTCAATAATTTTATAATTGGCAGTTGATTCATCAATAATCTCATGATTCGGAATTTAATACTCTTGAAATCTTTTCTTGTCTAAGTATTGAAGAAGCCCATCAATCTTAGTGATCTTCTCATAAATTTTGGATTTAATCATGATTATTTTATTATTGTAATGTCAAAAAAATGAGTAGAAAGCCTTTAATTTTTTCAAATTGATCATCTCGACAGATATCAGCCATTTTACAATTGGCAAAGTTTTTGTTTTTTTTCACAAATTTTATTCTATAATATAAATTCAATTTTTTAATAAGATTTAACTACATTGGCAGTGACAAAATTGAATTTTAATCTTTTATTACAAATCTTACCAGCATAACTTGACAGGTTTCCCCAGTGCGTCATAATGCCCGGATTATATAGAATAAACTATAAAATACAATTTCATAAGTAATAAAGAAACGTATATCCACATGCTAAAACTTTACCAATATCATCAAAAATAATTTATAAATTTAGAATCGCAAATTTATAGTTAAGATTACATCATAATCTTAAGAATAAATATTAAAATTACATTGTTAGTATATTTAAAACATTCTGTCATAAACAAATAATTATCTTTCAGCCTAAAATGGAATTTGTAGAACTTTAGCTTTGTCTCTGTCAGAATTAAAAGTATTTAAGCTACTTCGAAAAATGTTGTTTCTGATTCCAAAAATTTATTATTTTTTTATTAAATACTTTTTCACGATATTATTTTAAAATAAAATTGTAAAGTAATGTTTGGTTACTAAACTTAATATTTTTAATACCTTTTACCTTTTTCACTATTCATGTTTTTTATTTAATGATAAATATTTTCTGTTCGACATTCATAAGAAATATTTAATAACAATAGCAACTAAATGTTGCAAGTAACATTTCAATGATTTAAAAAAAAAGTATTCTCCTAATATCATGAACGAATATTAATGTTAGTAACTAAAATCATATTTTATAGTTATATTTAACAAAAGTAACATATTGAAAAATAAATATATGTACATATATTCCGATAATAAAGACATAAGTTAAATATTTTGAACATAAGCTATTGGCGTTTTCTATATTTTTTGTGAATATTACTCTGTATACTAAATAAATAGTATTTATTTCGCAAAAACACTGTAAATTATATTCTTTGACTGTACATGTAGTTCATTCTGCGTACCAATGTTCTTTGGCTCGATAACAAAGTGTTTTAAGTGACACATTACGTAGCTCGCACTTTAACCAGGGTTTAGCCACTTTTACATGTCGTTTGAGCCGTTCTAAACAGTATTAAATAGTTTAATGCTATTTATAGCTAATTCTTAAATTGCCTCTTTTCAATTTTTGCCACAAATTTTATAAAATCTAAAAGTGGCAATTATGTGGAAAACAATGATTTGGAAAATATTCTAGAACAGTGGTCTATTGAATTATTTTCCCATATATAAAATTGCTATAAATTATTTAAACGAATCATAGTTGAGAGTTGCTGTGAAATGTAGATTGCTTAGAAGGACCTGTCGTTGTAGCTTCTTTCAAAATAATTTTAAAATTTGATATAAAATAACTGAAACAGCAATTGTGATATTGCTCATTTATTATGAAAAATATGTCAAGATAATTATTAATATATTTACTTTTCCCTATACAAAAGACTTTTACTAACAAAATACTCGAATATATTTTTTTATGTATAGTTTAGCTTTGGAAAAATAGAAAAATATTTAAATTATGAAGAAAAAAACAATTTTTAGTATATATGTATAAATAGCTGTCCACACTTGACGCAGGTCTATAAAAATTTTTACGATTTCAGACACAAAAAAAATATTTATTTTAAATAATTATAAATATTCTATTTACTTGAAAAAATCAATTACTTACTCTACAGTCACAATGTTTCATAAATATTATATAATCCACTTTTAAATAATGTTTTAAAATTAACCATATTAATATAAATTAAAAATATATTATGTATAATATATATCGTGATAATTTATTTACTAAATTTATTTTTGAGAATTGTAATATTATACTATTATTACAATGTTTCTCGAGGCTCTCTCACACAAGTTACAGGATTTCAGTGTAATAATTAAATCATTCTTAGTACATTGTAATTGAGTTTATAATTTAATTTATAATATTTATTAGTATACCGTTAACGTTAACGTTAGGATCAACCCTGGGAGCAAATCCAAAGAGGAAAAGGCATCGCTACAACCGCCGCCTAACAATATGCGACAAGAAAATGACCAAACTATAAATTTCAGTCAATTATCACCGTTGTCGACGACGAAGGGAAAAAACAACACCGCCATCTTTTAGCCAAATCTACTTCGGCCATTAAAAGGATTTACGCTTTTAGACTTTTTCTTTTTATTTTTTGGCCCCACTCTGGCGTCATCCGTTAACTCGCTTAATGTAAAATTATGACGGCAAAAGTTATGCCAACCGCTGAAAAAAATTAATGGAACTTATAACGTATTTCTGTACGTATGTTTTTTGCATTATACTGATTCACAAATACACATACTACTATTATAAATTTTATAACTTCAATACAATTTCAGATAATGAGGATTTTTGTTGTAGAAAGTTGACACCGCAACAATTACATATAAAATAGTGTTTCAATAATCACTATTAAGTTTATTTTTAGCTATTTTTTTACATTTATTATCTACATAATAAATTATATGTAATATTTAAATAAATTTAATTTTTCATTTCTTAATAATTTAATAAGCAATAATGTCTCATTTTTATAAATAATCTCAACTGCGGTTTTAAGTAAATGGTTATTTTCATAAAAAAGTTCAGCACTATTATGAACCTGCATATCTTGATGACTTTTATAAATAAAAACTCAAATTATTTGTTCAAAAAATCACAGTAAGAAGTATGCTATTTTTTATCGCAGTCAATCATTTTTATTTTTTTTCAATCATCGTTACCCAGAGTTAAACTCAATCCTTGAGACTAAAATTACCATCATACATATAAGATTCCCAACTCTCAGATTGACAAATCCTTGTCGCTGAAAAAGCTTAAGCATGTAATATTGTAAAGTATCGCTAGTTTTATTAACGAAATCCTAACATGAAAATATCAACTTTAATGTTAATGACTCATGAAACACCTTGTATATATTTACAAACATTCATAGATATGCAAAGACACATACAATAAAAGTTAGATATTGGAGTTACAAGCGCACCTTTACGCGTTAGCATAAATTTTATCTGTCCGATATAAATCGCCGGAATGACAGGCCTGAAAATGAAATAAGTTGTCAGTTGTGAAACGATATAGGAAAAGTTGACGTGGTCCTATCGGGACGCATCCTTTTTATACATTTGTATGTGGGGCTGGTCAAGCAATTTCAATTCCGGAATAGGAAATGTATTCCTCTTTGAGGGTGGAGTAGCAGGACATTCCCCCTTTACCAGTTGGCGGTCGTAAACTTCCTCTATTCAAATCTGGCTATTTTCTAAACTCCTCGCAGATGCATTATTCCATAAGGGAAATGCGTCCCGATTTCTTTGAATGTGTAGCACACCTTATATAAGGCGATATCCATAAAAAAGTATAATATTTGCTTACAAATGTATTATTCTGCACGTATGCCGGCACATGTGCGGCCATAATATATAACGTTGGCGCCTATGAAATGTCGCATTTTTAACCAAATGTTTAAAGTACATATTTTGACTAACTAAATACAAGTTTACGGATTATAAATTATAATGGTGTCACAAATCATTTTTTTTAATATTAGAATTAAATCTTAATCTTGCTGAGAGAAATTGAGTGTTGATAACAAAAGCGTTTTATACAAAAAACGATTTTCACGAAATGCATTCAATGACTCGGCAAATAACAGACTAAATAAACACATTTCCGCGTATTACAACATGAAAAAAATACAGTAATAGTTTGATACAATGACTTAATAAGTTTCGACCTTGAACGCGTTACCAGTGGAGCTCACGCAAAATCCACATATTGTCAACCAACAAACAATTTGGTTGCCCAATTTGTTTAAATTGAATTAGAAATGCTGCTTTGCTGTACTAGTTTGTCTGTGTCGATTTTGCGTGAGCTCCACTGGTGGCGCGCAAGAGGTCGAAACTTCAGTGTAATTTCAAAATTAAGCTTTATATGTAAATATATAAAATAATAATTGCAGTTCATACAATATTTTGTCAATAAATATATAATATTCAAACATGCATCTGCTCCTTTTGACTAAATACAGCTGGTATGAGCGGAAACAAAAAGTTTATATTTTACATTTAAAAGATAAAAATATTATTCTTCTAATATTAAAATCTTTGCATAAGCATTGTAATAGTCTGTGATCATTTTTTGTTATGCTTCTTGATCATGTCAGCAAACACAGGTTTCGACAATACAAAAAAAATATAATTTATGTGTGATTCACTTGTTCAAACATTTGTTTTCTCGATTTTCTCCGTTACTTCATATTATAACCTTTCAATTTATCTTTAATTTTTTAATTTCATTAGCATAAAATGAAATACTGTTTATGAAAACGTTCTGTTCATTACGAATATTAAAAATCATATAAAAACAGATCATTAGTTTTGCTTTTGTGGTGTCTTTTTTCTCAAAGCCCATGACAGTATGTTACATTTCACTGTCATTGTTCTATTTGCCATAAATGGTATATTAAAAATTTTCCATACCGTTTCAAGAGCGGGTATTCCCAAAGGAAGGGGCTGGTGCTATTCCGAAATCGAAGGGTGCAAAATAAAACGCCGTTCGTACATAAATAGGCAATCGTTGGCATTTGTTCCCTTAAAATACTTTTTCGATTTTCGAAGGGCGTTCACGTATATATCCTGAATATCCTTGTAGCGGAAATCCGGGATAAAGCCTTCCGTGATAGTTTCACCTGCGAGCGCCAGGTGGCTGCCAAGCGTTCGAGATATGCTCTTTGTCTGGAATATTTTAACGATATTTTTCCCGTTCGTACCAATATGGAATGGTCAGTATCGATATTCGAAAGCGGGGAGTCTGTATAATGCAGCGGCATCCATATTCTCATATCAAACACACACCTATAAGTATGTATGTCTATGAAAAAAATATTTTTAATAATATACCTAATTTTAGATATTATTTTATTAAAATGCAATCTTTTTATTTGAATAATAAGCGATTATTATAATATATATTTCTCTTTTTCTTCTTTTTCCCAGAAAAGAAAATAGAACATACAGGAAGTGTCCCGCTGGAAACTAAATAATTAACACTTAAATTATAGTCTTACCTCTATCTAATTATAGATTAGTTGGTAGTAATTTTGTAGTGGTCGTGACATTGATTATATTAATTAAATATATTTATTATTTTTATCATATTTACATGCTTAAGTCTACGTTTCGTTAACATTGTCTTTAGCAGATTTCTTGCCAGTATGTTGGGGTGAGTTTTGTATTTACTTATCCAATCTTTATTTGAAAATAGTGTGGAAGCAGTCTTTTATTTTTGTAGAGTAGTCCAGGGTGCCACACTTTGCCAAAAGCCTATGTTATACATATGTAATTGTAAAATTATTAAAATAAGTCTCACTATTTACTTCATAGCTATTAATTGTGTTTACTCTGTTGTAACGCCTGCTATGTTGCAATGGAATATTCATAATAAATTACCATTAATTATAATATATCAAACAAATTAAATAAGCCACCACTATATCTAAAAATATTTTCTCATCTAGGTATATGAAATCATGTTTTGCGAGATTTTCTACGTATGTTATTATTATTTTATAAAATGTATATTTACTAAAAAAAAGAATAATTGCTTAAATGTATTATTGAATATGTCTTGATAAAAAATATATTTTGAAAAAGTCAGAATTCATTATCGAGAATTTTCCTTTTATATATTATTGTTATCATATATTCACAAAGGTCGAATAATATTTATCCAAGCGTTCCCGATTGTTTATTAGAGAATTGGGTCGTTGATAAATAATACAAAATTCGAAACGTAGGCCACAAAAAGCGATTGTTATTGTTTGTTAGTAAAATATTATTGTTATAGTGATACGTGTTACGCGCCGATGGGAAACGTCGAAGATGAGGGGATATTTGGGTCGGATAAAGGAGAGAAGGAAAAAACGGACAAATAGGAGGAGGACGATCCGCTTATCCGACCGGACGCACATCAAACCCTACGGCGAACGAATCACGTCCGAGAAATGTTTTGATGCTGCGATAACTTTACTGAACTGTGAAAGATTCACAAAGTGACCGCGAGGTGCCCCCTGCCTAAAGGGGCAGACGCGGTCAGTTTAGAAAACGAGCCAAGTATTATATTTACAAATAAAATATAATAAAAGGAGTATTAATTATAAGTGCTAAATATATACATCAATACGTTTTATATGTATATTAATTAAGTTCACCTCATGCACTTCTTAATAATATATTGATATTCTTAAAAAAAATATTTGGAAATCGGTTTTGTAAAAGTACTTAAAATCAACAATAATTTGTGTCTAAATCTTAAATGATTCAACATGATTGTTGTACATTTTAAATAACTGTAATGACTATTTCAATTATGCTATAATTTACAATTTATAGATTGCTAGTAAAAGTGAATGTTTGTAAGCCAGCAAATATTATGGTATGTTTCACTACCTTTCATACTTGATATTTCAAACGAATATTAAATAAAACTATTGTAGAGAGTTAGAGACCACACACTGATGAACACGTCTGAAAGGGTCATTGTCTCAAACCCTAAACTGCGTTAATGACTGTGACCAAAAACGATCATTCATTATCAATGGAGACAAACAATATAATAGCGTAAAGGATTTGGGGAGTTCACAGTAAATATTTTTCGTCGTTTCGAGAATCGCGAAACCGTGACATTTCCGAAAAATGTTCATGTTTTTTTTCTGCTTTTTTCCCCTGAAAGATGAGTTGGTTTAGTTTATATTTTAGACTTGACCTAATAAAGTTCTAAAACTATAATTGGTTTCAGAACTTTCATTAGGTTAGATTTGGGTTTAAACAGCAAATAGACGTTTTGCAACTGTAAAATTGAGTTTCATATACATCTTAGAGAAGCATATTAGCGCCTATCAATTAAATTATATTTTCGTTAGTAGAAATATAAACAAATACAAACATAAAGAATTATAGTGTAATTTAATAACTAGTCATGAACTTCGGTTCTCAATTATTAGATTGTTCAATATTTTGTCAAGTATTTTTTTAATATCATTCATTCAAGTATTTGTTTATATGATTTCAAATATTTTATTAAATAAAAAATATATTATTTTGCGTTGGCTCGTTTACAATCTCCCTCGGGCAAACTCCGATTGATATTCGATTCGTATTTCAATACACAAAGCCTGGCCGGCGGGGATCTGCGGCGGATGATCGCAAAAATTGAATTCGAAAATAGAGGGCTCCCGGGGATCAAACGGGAATCTGTGTTTCCAACATTTATTGGTTTATTTCACATAATAACACGTAACGCACGAATAACCGTTCCCACTTCCCCCGCCCGCGGCTCATGTTTGCCGATTGCTTCATTTATTCGACGACGAAAACCTTCTACAAACGTATATGTTTATAAATGTATACCTACATATTTACACACACATACACATTTATCTCACCAGGGCTTCATTTAAAATAAACATCAGATTTAATCGATAAAATATATAATCTTTATAAGCCATTTGATATTAAAAATCAATGATGGAACTTTTGAGCTCCTCCAGAAAATATTTTATTTTTTATTACAAATCTGAGCATTATGACTTAACAGGTTTTTTCAATGCGTCATGATGGCCATTTTAAAAAAAATAAACAATTATACACACACTTAAAATAAATGAGCACCAAACCCATTTTCCCAGCTCCTCATAGCTATCGCCAAAAACATTATTGTGTTTGGCAAGCTCGTTGAGAAACTGGATAGCTCGTGCAAGAGGAGCATATTCTCAAGCGCTGACGTTCTAGCCGCAACTGATAAAAATTAGGGACGCGTTTGCGAATCTCTAGGGCACTCTAAAACTCGCATGAACCTATAACTGTAATACACAAAAATCACTGATTTGTCAAATCTTATGATATAGTTCCATTACATTTTCTAATTAATTATAGTAACAAAAATAGGTATAGACATTTTATTAATAGTAAACACATTCACACAAGTGGGTAACATTTTATACTCGGTTACAAATATATTCAGGATTCATTTTAGTACTCAGGTCGATAGTTTTGGATATTTTATTTTTAAGCAAAATTTTAAGAAGTATTTATAAAACGGCATAAAAAATATTAAAAATTATATTTTTAAATATATACATATTAACCGAGAAGTATTTTAAATAATCAACATGTTTTTAATTTTTTTGCCACAAAAATAAGATAACTTTTTGCTTATTTTTAATTGTAGGCCACCAATCTCCTTTGTCATCTTTGATGTCTTCGCGACCCTCTTGGAAACGTTTATACCATTCATAAACCCTTCGTTTTAATATATGTATTATCTTTGCCAAAAGCCTGCTCCAACATTCATTGCACTTTTCTCTATTTATAATCCAAAATTTGATGCCAATTTTTTGTTCTGTAATTTTTAAAATAAAATAGATTGATTAATGTGATCATATTATGCTATTAAGCACAAAGTATGTGTCTGAAGTAATTGTAAATAGGCACCTAAATCAATGTCAATAAAAAATTATCTCCATACACATAGATACCCGTAATTTATGATATTATGTTTATAGCGTAATTATATTATTCTTATCTTTTTCATAACGATGCAGTCATAGTTATGCCATAAATAAAAACTAACATTAACACAGCATGTGTAATAAGCATAGTACTATAGTGAAGTATAATCTAGCGCTCGGTTTGGCTTTGCAATTTATGCGGCAGCTCCGCCGCCGTCGTAATGTTAATAATTAGTGCTGTTTTATACATCATGAAGTCGTAATTAGGGGGCAAAGTTTTGTTTAGTTGGCGAAGCCGCAGGCGTGTAAAAGTTCCACCCATCCAACTTTGGTCCGGAATGACCAAGATGGTGTCCGGGCCAAAGTTTGGGCCCGGCCCTCCCTCGGAGCGTACAACACGTGCGGCCATATTGGCGATAATGAGGTTTTTATTGGGCCATCGCTACCAGATAATACATACGATATTAGTAATATTATTATTATAAAAGCGAGAATATCAGCAACGTACATTATATCATGCGTGTGGGGGTGGGATCTGAGCAGGGGTCGGCAACGGTTTGCATTTAATTTCCTCTCTACTAAAAATACCATGATGTTTTATTGGAATGGTAAGTATGTATGTAGATATGCACATTAAAAGCATAATTAAAAGATAATAAAAATGGAATAAATCGTGTATCTTATAAAGAATTTGTTTCATAAAAAATGCCTATATTATATTCTTTCCTCTACTTGCTTACATTGACAACGATTTTGGTTGAATTATTTTTATCTGTAAGCAAATATATGTAGATGTTTTAGATTTACAACAAATCGCTAATAATCAATTGATTCTACTATAACAAACAGATGCTCGTATTTAGATATGCTAGTCAGAATCATTGCCTCAGAAACTTCTGTAACTAAGTTCGAATTACAGAGGTTTAACATTATTAAATACAGCATTTAAAATATAATCTAATAAAATAGTAGGGAAATACCAATATTTAAATTTTTGCAATTTTCTATTACTCTAACCGGCCGGCGGTTTTTTCTTTGTTTTGGTGATCTAAGAACCCGAAAGGAAAGAATGCTTACGCCTTGTAATAGTTTCATGATCATTGAGAAATATCTAATATATCATGACACACACTAAAAAAAAATAACCTAAACGTCTTGATCAGGAAAATGTACTTTTAATTTCATTTCATGGTTTCAATGCAATTCGCTAAACCGATTGTAACTTCATATAATGACACTCCGTCTCGACACCTTGCAAACCGTGACTCAAATTCATAATTTCAGCAACATATTTACTTCTCTTTAAAAAGCATCTGTACATTATTTAATGGAGATGATGCCAATGCTATAATGTAGTTAAGAAAATTTCCAACGTCGGCCCTCGTCGCCGAAAGTTACCCGCCCCGTTCGAGGGCAACATGTCGGCGTCCATAGAACAAAAGTATCATTAAAGAGTAGTCAGCAGCGCGCCCGGGCCCGCTTTAGAAAATAAAAACGATTCGTGTATTATGTATGTGCGACTGCTTTATATTCAGCTTACACCGGCGGCGGGGGCACATTCGCACCGTTGATTGGCCATCAAAACGCGATTACCCGGACCCCGGAGAGAGGCTTAATCGAAAATCATTGGACCGAGACTCGCGGCAGACAGGGCCGCCGCAACTAATTACGGACGCCCGGGAGCGCACCTAATTGCCCCGGAGCTCTCGACATTATCAACGCGATTCGTTAAAACGAACGCGCGCCATCAAATTCAAATCTGACCCCTGGCCGGCGACAATGTTTGCTCTGCTCTCTCTCTCTAAGTGAAGGATCAAATGTATTTATAGATATATTAGCCTACGTACCCGGCTTTGCTTCTGTTTTGTTGCAAGTTGTATCATATCATTCGTATCTTACTACACTAGACTACACACAAGTATTCCTTCCAAACCTTCCAATTTGCTAAAGAGTATTAGTGTAATTCACACACTGAGTTTTTTAATATTGCATCAACCTTCAATTATTATTTTTTAATGCCAGTAATAGTATTCAGCTCGTCTGATTGCTCCTGCTATTATTAGCATTCGCATATTATTATATTTGTATTTGAATCGAATTAGATAAAAAATATAACATGTTTCAAATTATTTTTTATGGATTACTCTCCAACTCCTAACTTAGTAATGGAAAAACATTTCGCTAGCATTGATTCGGTTTTTTAGCGGTTACAAGTTATACAATTTATTATCAAATGAGATAGAAATAGTTTTACAAAGGTAGGCGATAAAATTTTTTGTCGTTAAAAAGTGGACGATGAGTAAATTAAGATTGAGAATCTATGGTATAGACCAGGGGTCGGCAAAGTGCGGCTCCGGAGCCGCATGCGGCTCTTTGGCTCCTTGAGTGCGGCTCTGGCACAAATATCCACGGGCCCGGGCGTTAATTCTGGTCGAGTGTCCTTTCCATGCAACGTTGAATGTGTACGTGAGCGTTGACGTAATATCTGTTTCGTCCGATAGGGGCGCAGCGCAGCGTAGTAGTATGACAGCTGTCAATCTGCGTACTTGGCGGTTACAGACGGGGCCAAAAGTATGACTGGCGTCAGAAAAGGGTTTGTTGCCATTTTGAAAGAAAAAAATAATTACGAGATATTGGTTTATCATTGCATTATTCACCAAGAAGCGCTTTGTGCGCAGATATTTCCGGAAGAAATTAGTAAAGTTATGGGATTAGTGATCACGATCATCAACTCCATTGTAGCTAAAGCTCTTAATCATCGTCAATTCAGAGAATTTTTAGTTGAAATGAAGAGTGAGTACGCTGATTTTCTGCTTCATAACAAGGTTCGATGGTTATCAAGAGGGAACGTTTTAAAACGCTTTTGCTCAAGATTTTGAAAGGGAAACATTGTTTCACTTTCTGAGCCTGCTGAAGCATCGCCAAGAAAATAATTCCTCTATTGACAAACACCATTTCAAAATAACAATTTTAAATATGAGGAAAGCATTTCTCAGCAAGTTTCAAAGCGACCTTAGCATTCGTCAAAAATCTTCTTAATGCTACAATAAACTGAGTTGAAATTTTCTCCTTTTGGCATTGACATTAGTAACTTTGAAATATAATTGCAGGATTTAAAAAACAAGAAAATATGGAGCTCCAAATTTGAACGTCTTTGTATTGATTTGGAAATATCGGAGAAGAACGAATGTGATCTTAGTTCACAACACAAGTGGTCTGCTTTGAAAGACCTGGAGAATGAAGTCATGATCATTTTCAACGTTTGGAATAGTATTCCTGACTCTTAAGATCCGCTGAAAAAACTTGCGTTTGCTGTTCTTTCCCTTTTTGGTTCTACATATTAATGCGAACAAACCTTTTCAAGCATGAACTTTATCAAGAGTAAACTGAAAAGTTGTCTTATTGATGAGAACCTGGAATCATGCCTAAAATCAAAAACAACAACATATAAACCTGACTTACTGAAACTTTCCAAGGAGATGCAAGGACATTGTTTGAATTAAGTGTTTGTCAGTCATTGTCATGATTTACATTTATGGATACCTTACTTTCTTATTATTGTTTATCAACTAATAAATCTTTATTAAGTGTGAAATCAAGTTTTATTCAGTGTACCTGTAATTTAATGAAGGTTTAAAATTATAATAAAGGTTTACTAAATTAAAAAACAGATTTGGCTCTCAGAACTATTTTGAATCGTTGTAATGTACATATTTGGCTCTTCGGCCAATATGTTTGCCGACCACTGGTATAGACCAACCTTTTCACGTTGGAAGGCCGCATTATGTTAGTTCAAACAAAAAAGGCCGCATTCAATAAATTTCAATTAATTAACCTCAAAATACCAGTACATACCAGAAAGTTTAGGAACATATCATGGGTTGATTACGCTCTTTTCCAAAAACCTTGCGTATAATTCTTTAATCAAAGGAAATATATTGAAATTTATTTTTATTTATAAAAAAAAAACAAATAAATAAATTCTGGTGTTAGTCAAAAAGCCGCACCAAAGGAGCCAAAAGGATACATGCGGCCTTAAGTCCGCAGGTTACCCACCTCTGGTATAGATTATAACAGGCATGGCGAACCTTTTTGGGTTCACGTGCCAAAAATCCTCCAAAAAAAAAAAAATATTATTCCTCGATTGTGTGGCGTGCCCAAGGAGTAAAAAAATTACCAAGATAGAAAAAATAAATAATTATTTTTTTAAAACGGTTGTCGTTTATCTTAGAAAACATTTAATAATTAATAAAATGAAATAAATTAATAAATCACGGGCTATTTAATCAAGATTTTAATTTTTAAATTTCAAATTAAAAAATATTTTTGAACTTGGAAATCGTTCGCGTGCAATCCAAATTCTCAAACGTGCCACCTCGGGCACGCGTGCCCTAGGTTCGCCATGCCTGGACTATAAGGACTACAACCTGAAAACGATCTAAAGTTACTGCCTATTTAAAATAGCGATAAGACGGTTAGTTTTTAAAACTAAAGCTAAGAACCATATTCAAAGGATTCAATGTTACTTATACCCGTAATGTATTTTGTGATGGTAAAGAATATTTTATTTAAATTATCCGTGTGTATTATTTTATTAATCCTGGTTGAAGTCATAAACACATAACTATTACCATTATCTAGGTCGCGACTAAAAAATGTTAAGAAACGCTGCTATGTGTTTTAGTGAATTATTTTCACCTGCCACCAATAATGTATTCTGGATACTACAAGAAAAGGAGAGAAGCATTTATTACCCTTAGCTTATTTATTTAATCGATTAGAGAAATCAATAGAAATGAATGGTGTTTTAGGAATATGTTCCATAGATTTGGTGAATTCAAAATTCACACTAGCACAATAAGACTATGCTGCGGTAATCCACATATATCAGTTAATTTAAAACTTCAACTGAATAAGCAGTAGCTTCAGCTTCGTCCATTACCTTCACAATTGAGTAAAACGAATGTGCTGCAATTGGTTTAATATCTTAAATTAAAGAATCGCTTCACTTATACATTGAATAAAACAAATAATGTATTTTTGAAGACATCCACTGATTTGCATTACATTCGCTTTACTGAAGATTTTATTTTATCTTCAAAAATATTTAAAAACCTATTTTATTGAAAACAAGATACTAAAAAGAATGTGTGTTTAGTTCATCCACAACTCGAGGTTTAAACGTACCTATTTAGTTGACATAAATTTCATTTTATTCAGAATTTTTATTTGGAAATGTTAAGAAAGTTCTAAAAAATATATATGATTTAGATAAGCTTTTTGCTGGATGGTGCTAATGAAATGTCAGAGAAAATGCTCCTCAAAATAATTAATAATAAATATATTTAATTTTCGGGGTGTGTTAGTGTAGTGCCAAATGAGACGCCATTCATGTCTTTAATACATTTATTTATAGTGTTGCTACGTTTTAATATAATATATATAAACAATGAAAATATAATAGTGCAGTTAGATACAATGGCAGATTACTACATCTCCGCGGACGCTCTTTTTTGAGTGCTTTAATGAGTCATCTCTTACCTTGCCACACCATTAAAATTACTTTATTTTGTTTGTTTGTGTTACATATTGGTCACCACAAACCCTAGATATGATTTAAATCAACAAATAGTTTACTTATAGTACACTGGTTAAATGTGACTAAATTGGCAATATATTGTTTAAAAACATACTAATAATTTAAATACAATTAGGTATATCTTAATACTATATGATTTTATGTATACAACTACTGATGATTATTTGCTAGTTCTTCGGGAAATACAGATGAAAACTACCAATAAAACTACTGTCGAATTTTTAGTTCGTAAATACGAATAATATAGGTTTCATATTGTAATAAATAAATATATAAGCCAATTTATATTGCTTATCATAATAAAAATAAAAGTGAATTTTTTTCTTTAAATTAATTTCCATAAGTATATAAAACAAATAGTAACTTTCTATATTGCACAGTACAACATTTTGAACATTAGTGCTTTAAATATAATATGGCTTGATTTATATGTAATATATTACATCAGTTTTTCAATAAGCTCTTGTTTTAAAATACCATTGATTACGTTCTTAAAATTTTTCAGCCAAACCTATCGTGTTTTCAGATTTTTGTATTTGGATAATAGAAAAAATCATATTTAAATGCAGTTTTCTGTATTTTAATAATTAATTTTTAAAGCAAAATAGTGAAACTTTTTAATTTTCGTTGAGAGTTAACTTTTTTGATTAACATATTCAATAATCTGAATTATTTCTAAAATTAAACACCAATATCCAATTTGTTACTATATTTTTTTGTTATTATATAAAATCAGTGTATATAAATGTTTTACAACTATTTCTTCTGTTTACAAATAAAATATAATATTTATCTTCGAATTTATATTTCATCACAAAATTTGCCAGAATTTTTTTTGTTCATTTTGCATTAAATAGTTTTACAATCTTGACTTAAGATTTCATAATATTCGATATTAACATGTAATAATACTCCATAATTATAAATTCTCTAATAGAAAAAAAATAAAGAAAATGTTTTATTTACTATAAAATCTGTGATAAAATATATATATAAAAAAATACGTGTATCTAAATTAATTAAATTTGTATTTGTTAAATCCATATTGTACTGTATTGCATACACATAACTAAAAATTTCGCCCCATTGCGGAGATAAGATTACAATAAATTAAAACATCATTGGTCGTTATCTCGATCAAATTATCTCAGGTACGAGCAATGTACTCAAATTAACATATGGCATTTTATTAAACGATAACATTTTTATAAAGTAATGATAATAATATGTATAATGTAAGCAATTATTCCATATATTTTCTTGTCTTTTTCAGCTCTTTAACAAGTTCTAATAGAGATTCCCCATGGATCAATATACTATGATCCTTAATCTTGTTTTCGATGCAATCTTTGATTGACATATTTAATTTAAGACAACCGACGGCACCTTCAGGAGGCGGTGTGGTTTCAAGTTTAACCAATTTAGTCACTGAAAATGAAAAATAAACTTAATTTTTAATACAACTAAATAGATGTCGTAATATATATTCTAGCAAAGTTTCAAATCAAATAATAAAATTTAATTATTATTTTTATTCATAGATGTCGATGACATTTTTAATAATAATTATTTTTTAAATTGATTAATCAGTGGTACATCCATGATAAAATATATTTAAAAAACATATTTAATTAATTAGTACATATATGCTTACATGTGAGACCTTGTCGTCTCATTTTAGATCCAATTTCTGTTCCGTACTCATCAAAAGCTGTTCTCAGACCTCGTATCATATGAGTGGATATTCTAATGGTCCTCATGCCAGCCGCAAGTTGAGCAGAGTCGGAATCCCAACGAGCGCAAGTTCTCAAGACGTATAAAACCGAAGCCATTACAAGCTGCACTTCTTCTGTAGTCTCTATAAATAAGATACACATAATTTTCAACGATGTACTATTTCGTGTCGAATGATATTGCACAGTGACATTTTAATAATAAAAATAAATATATAACGAATTTCACTGCAAAGGTATGATATAAAAATAAATACTCATATTAAAAATTTATATTTTGAATACTAGGGATACGGAATATCGTAAAATTGTTAAACATAACACAAAACTATTGATAAAATAAGTTTTATAATTTAAAAGAATCAAAATGCTTTATTTAGGAACTTACCGTTAACCAATATTAAAGTAATATTCTTTAATTTTCAAATGACAACAGTAAAATATATATTATATTTAAGAATATGTAGATTCTGTATATAAAAGTGTGCAAAAAAGATTTATTTTTATTTTTTAATATTGTAATAATAATGCAACATTTTTGACCCCTTTACTTTTTTCTTCAGTTTTTTTTAATGTTTTTACTGATTTTTTTTAAATTTTCAAAAAAAATGGTGGTTAAAATAACGAATTTAGCATTTACATTTACAAAATCATTTTTAGAATATGTTTCATGTTGATATGTTTATATTTTTTTTAATTTTTATTAAACTTTAGTTTCTAATACAAAATGTTTTTCTCAAAAAATAAATTAACAGAGCAACGAATTTATTAATTTATTGAATAACCACCATTTTAGAACAATAAACTTAGCCCAGACATTTACAAGATCTATTTTAAGAGCAAGTTTCATGTAGATATTATAAAAAAATGTGGCAATTATCCTATTCTCAAAAACCCACATTAAAAACAAAAACATTTTTTGATTTTTATTATCTTTCAATTTATATTTTAAAACGTTTTTTTTTATTATTTTACCTCTTCTCTTAAGATTTTTTTGAGTTATTGTAAAAGGCGCCATTTTGAAACATAATTGCGAATCAAGCTGTTTTTCAAGCAATTATTTGTTAACAAAACGCAAATTAAAGATGCAATAAAAAAACTGAGCATTATGAGTTTTGAATATAAATAGGAAAGCGTAATTTAGAATAAATTTATTTCTGAAACATAAAATTTGTATAAGTAACTCCATACAAAAGTATTTTTTTGTATGGAGTTACTTATACAATGGATAATTTTGAAATTTGTATGAATGAATGCTGCTATTTTTAAATCTGATTCGAAAAGTTAAATATGTAAAATACATAAATTAAATTAATAAGTATTAGGAGCAGCTTGGTGTCTAATAAAAAAAATTTAATGTAAAACTTTTTGGCTTAGTATAAATTTGTTTCGATTTGGTTTAACATTAAGTTTAATACACCACACAATTTTTCTCAAGAGTCAGTGAACAAAAACAAATGCTCGTAGAATTCTAATGATGGCTGAGTACAGCGATGTACAAATTTAAAAAATAAATAAATCAGTATTAATTTTAGAAATAAATATAATCAAAAAACACACGCAAAGCAAGGCAAAGATTATTAAAAATAAAACATATATAACTATAACAATAGTGAAAGGGGCGATAAGATGATAATCTCGAAAATTGTACCTCGAGAACAAAAAACCAATATCGCCCTGTGTACTTACACATACCGGTACCGCCCCTCAGGGCGACCGACCATTCACAGGACAGAAAATTAAGAGCACGTGGTGATCACGCATTGGTTGATGTTTTTGTGCACTGACTGTTGAAAATAAATAGACTGTAGTAATTAATTAATAATATTTTTATTTATCATACTTGTCAATTTAGATTGTAAGTTATTGGTTATTTATTTAAATAAATTATTATGTTAAATAATAATTTTCTTATATCTTAATTCTAGTATTGTTTATTAAATTATGTACCACATAATAATTGATACATATACATTTATATAACATATTCGAAATTTCCGTATCCCAGTTTATTACTCATTCAGTTAACTGAGAGAAAATACTAAATATAATAATAGTTATATGATAATTAACATTTGAATAGTATACAATTACTTACTCAATCCATGTTTTGCCAGGATCGATTTAAATTCATCTACCTGAAACATTAAATTTAATAATTTAAAGACTAGATTTTCATATCACAGTTGCATATTATTTCAATATACGAAACTAAGCGTCTCAAGTACCCTCATGTTGCAAATTCGAAATAGACTTATGAGAATTATTACATTTAATCTTTTCGTATACGCGTAATATCATACTTGATATAAATTCAGTTTCAACACACACATTAGACTTATGGTCTTATGTTATAAATAGGATTTGCTTTTAAAGAAAACAAATGTATTTTCGGAAGGAGTATAGTGTGCGGCCCTTTGACGTCGAACAATAATGGACATGAATATTTAAAATATATAAAAGTGAATCTTACTCGGGGTTAAATAATATGATTATTGGTATATTATCATTATAAAAATATTAATCATTTTGAAAACATATTGTAATGGTATTAATAGTACTCAAAACCACATAATGGTTGAATATGCTGCAGACAAACATATGTATATACACACAGTTGCAGAACTCTAGGGGTAATATGATAAAAGGCTTTGGACGAGGGCTTTACTTCGTTTCGTACCCTCTGAAAGACATTAAGGCTAAGGTCTTTTGAGATGATAAGTTCCGTTCGCACGTTAAGACAAATTATTGTACATATGCCATAACTCACGTCCAGTGTTTCTCCAGCTGCATGCGAAGCGATCGCCACACATATTGTCTTGGCGTTAGCGGCATCTAATTTGCTACAGCTGAACAATCCTGACAATACCCAGTCTGGGCATTTTCCACCTCCGAAACACTTCAGATCCTATAAATAAAAATGTATTTTATTTACCTTATTGATTAAGTATTGTTAAGTAAAAAATAATCGATAAATACATACCATTTCTTAGTGTTCTATAAAAACACACTAAAGATCTGTAAAATAATAAAATAAAACATTAAATTTACATTGATTTTTAATTTGACTTCTGTAAAAAATGTATCACTCATTTAAGGGGGTGTCTTTATTGTTTTTGAATGGTTACTAATCCAATTGACCGTCAACTTTTGAGGTAAAAATATTTATAAAAACTTTAATGTCAAATCATCCGCAATTTATTTTGAGTAAAAAATCGACTCTTTTGTGTATTCGTCAATCAGATTATTAAGACACATTTTAGTCCGTCAGTTAAAGCTAATCATCAGTTCAAAGACTTTTTAAAAGCATGTCTAAATTGGTGCAATATATCAGGATAAAGGTAAAAATAACTACCATTGGTAGAGAAAGAGTGACTATGAATGTGCTTAGGTAATAGATGAAAAACTGTGAATATTATCAGTGAGTATTTGAAAAATATTTGATAAATATAAAAACGTGAACAACCCTGAGATGTGTCTTAGGGAAGGGGTGTCACCCTACGGTTTCCACGGGTTTCCGGAAACCTGTTGTTAGAAATCAAATGTGTCCAGAAACTCGTTGTTCGAAATCAGAAATTTTTGTTCAAATTTGAATTTATACAAATGTTTTAAAATTATTTTCGACGATTACAACTATGAAAACAAGTAATAGTAGATCCACACTCGAATACATAGCAAGAAGGAGGAAGACCTTCTATGGGTAAGCAAAGTTAGCTCATAGCCATTCAATGTGAACTTTACTCATAGTCCTTCCCAGTAAAAAGTCATAAACTTGATTGTCCTAGTTGTGGAAATAACGGAACCAAAAACCAGTCGATTTGTTTTTCTAGAATGCAGATTTACTTCATCTTTAAGTTTGGCATTCGAATCAAAATGGACGTATTTTTATTTCGGTTTTGCTTGATTGGATTGCTAAGCATTATTTTCATTTATTAAGCATTTTATATTATATTATATCTTTCCATATTAACTTTTTTATAAACATGCAAATTTTATCAAACACACCGCAATATCGATGGTAAAGAACGCGAATTTGCGAATTTATATTTATAATTAATTTCCTCAACTTTAACATTTAATTCGAATTTCATATACTGTGTTTCCAGCTTAAATTATTATTGATTTATTTTATCATTATTAGATACCGAAAATATTTTAAAAAATAAGTTATTTCAATTAAATCATATTGAAATACATTTTTACCGGTAAAATTTATGTCATTTAATGAAATATTATGAATTTTAATGAAATCGAAATATTAAAAAAAACTACCACTGACTAACCAACTTTTGTCCCCCCCTTCTTGGAAAAAATAGAAAGCCTAATATTAGTTAAAATAAATTATATGTTCATAATTAGCGTTTCTTCTTGAGAATTATTTTTCGAGAATATCTGAATGTCTTATCGAGAATTCTCATAAATTTGTACGAATATTTTTAAATATATTTAGCAACAGTTGCATATTCTCATAAATTTGTACGAATATTTTTAAATATTTAACAACAGTTGCATAAGAAAGGGTACGTCAGTACCAGATGTTTAAAACATGCATGCTTTCTTGAAAGCTTGGAAGTATTTGAATGAAAAAAACTTAAATGAAAAATTAAAATGTAAAGTACCAACATTGACAAATTTCTCTACGATTCAAGTATAAATAAGGAAACCCGAAATTCTCTAACGTAAACTCAAACGTAACGCTCTATAATAATCAATCAAAATAGATTAATCCTTTCTGGTTCTCCGATTATTAGCGTCCATTATAACAAATCATCGTCCAATTGAAAATTGTTCTCTTTAAATATCATCCAGTTCTCTATTCATGAATGATTACACAATATATTACGTGTATTTTTTTATTCATCGAAATTTTTCGAGAATTATCAAGAAATTAAAAACAGAATGCCTACTCATAATAATACACGCGCTCATAAGAAAACAACAATACTATTTTTTAAATATTTAAAATATAAGACACATCAACTTTTGCTTGAATCTACATGTGACCGATCGACTTTATTTCAGCTAATTTTTAAATTGCCCAATACAGGCGAATTAAATGCACAATACATATTTTAGATTTTTTAATTATTTAACGTCTAAATGTTAATTAAAAAATCCAAAAAAGATACACTTCTTAGACTCCAAATATGAAATTCGCCCTTAGATTTCCATTCTATTTTATAGATCTATAAAATATTATGCAGACATTACGCTTTATAGCGCAACTAATTATTACACCCACGTGTATCAATTCTATAAAACATAAAATGGATGAATCAAAAAATAAATAATCATAACAGATCGTTGAATTTGAATGATCAACATTACATACGTATCATTAACGCTTATTGTCCGTTTTTAGACACATTTTTAATAAACGATACGAATAAAACCCTTTGATACAGCCTGGCCAAAAAATACTAAAAATTAGACAAATTAATTTACATACGATAGATTCAATGTTATTATAATCTAATTTAACCGTATGGGAATGTCAAAAGATATTTATAGTATGAATAAGAAATTATTAAGTTGGTTGGTAATTTATTAGAAAAGCGCTTTATCGTTATTTCAACGTTGATGCTAGTTATATTTATAGTGATTGAACACAAGATGATACGTTGAAAAGCATAGATAAAATCGAGTATAAAACTTGATGGGTGAAATTGTGTCGTTCGAAACAACATATAAATACATACATATATTTAGAAAAAATATATATAATAAGAAAAAGTGAATTTTAAATTCATTAACGTTAACAAATTAATGTAACGAAATAGATACGGATTAATTAGATTTGAAATATAATTCTGATTTTTTTTATTAAGAAGGAATAGCGACGAAAATTTTGTATACAATTAAAAGTTTGTATCGTTGGAATGAGTAAAGTTAACAATTTCAATTCGGGATATATAAATATAAAAATAAGAATTATTTTGTTCGACAACACAATAAGAATAATATCAATTCAAATATATAAGTGAAATATATTGAACATTTAATTTTATTTTATTAAAAATATTGTAGGCGAAATACACGAGCAAAAATATAATTTTAGAGCAAACAGGATAACGGTATCGTCATACGTACTATAGAGAAAAGGTTTTAGCTTTCCAAAGCAGATTTATTACCACTGTCGGGATTCTACTACCGTATGTTTTCATTCATATGTTATATATATTTTTAAATATTATTATTTATTATATTTAATATTTTTTAATACGTATAGATTTTATTACATATTTGGCTTAAACACACATTTACTTAAATAGCAAGCATGTTTCTCACTCTTCGCTGTAAATCAAGTTGTTTTTTAATTTTTCGCTGTAAATCTGGGTAAGTCAATCAGTCATACTGAATACCTACAAGTAAGAAATAAGAACGTCTGGGAATCGGTGACATCTACATAATTAATAATCTAGTGTATTTTAATAAATAAAATTCGAGTCTGCTACCGTGGCTCGAACTCATGGCTTCTGGGTTACCAGTCTAGACATTATGGAATACGCTATTCCAGCCTTAAGTTGGTAGCGATTTGAAAATACAGGATTTTGCAACGTATTGTTTGTCGAAATTAAGAAATTTCTTGATAAAAAACACTATTAAAGTGAAATAATACAATTAAATATATACATAGGAATATGTTTATTTATTATTAATTATACACTAAGAATGTAAATTATTTAGAATAAATAATTTGTGGTCGGATATTATTTATTATTAAAGAACGGTAAATGCATATTGCAGTAAAGTTCTAAATGTGGGGAATTGTTCAATTAAAAAAAAATATGAAAAAGAATGTGTATTACCAGTGAGAATATTTTATCACGGGAATTTTAGTGAAATCATATCGGAATACATTTTTACCGATATCGAATTTTATGTTCAAATCAATAAATGGGTGTTGTTTTAAAAAAAATACGTCCATTTGCAAACTTTTTGTATCAGTTAAGGTGCTCAACAAGTGCTAGTTAATTTAAATAAATAATTAATAACAGCAAAGGGGTAGTTAAATGTTAATGTACTTAATTTAAATACATATTATTAATTATAAATAATGTTAACTGATGGATAATTGTAATACAGAAATGGTATTAATATATTTGGGAATAATCATAAATAAACAATTCAATTGTAAAGGTCAATGTATAATATTTATATAATAATAAAAAAATGTTCTTGTCTAGGATGAGAATAATAGTGTTTTATTAACTTTCTTTAAATAAGTGTAACGCTATTACAAAAATGATCAATGAAGCAAAGTTGCAGAAGTTTAATTAAAACATATTTTGTATAAGTACGCTTGAATGATTAGATGTTAGAGAAATATTGGTTCAATGTTTAAGCTTAAAATTAATTTGTTAACGGAGTATTTTAATACATACAGGTTAATAGATAGGCATATAGATAAGCAAATATTTAATTAAATAATTAAAGATAATTTAAGAGTAGATAGGTATAAAAAATAAAAGGCTTTTGTAGTAGAATAAATATATATATAAAATTATCTACTTTCCATATAATGTGCTTATTGCGAAATTTCGCGTTGCGCGGCCAAATAGAAACAATCATATTTGACATAGAATTTCTATAGGAGTCAAAGGTTTATACCTTCAGATGGAATATTAATGGTTTATACCACATGAGACTCGACGTTTTAATATTTGTATTGCGTTTGAAAGATCTGGATTAAAAAATATTATAATTATTTATCTTATCAATTACTTTTTCTAATCTATTAATGAATGTGGATATGATAAAAAAAATCCTGACACATAAAAATAAAGGATACATTACATAATTTTCTAAAACCGCATAAAACTAAATTCTTGATTTAAAATACCGAAAAATTATTAAATTTCAGAAAAATAAATAACTTTAAAATATTTCTTTGAAAATGTTTATTCACGTTTTTATAAAAAAAGTTTACAATTATATTTTCTTAAGAATTATCGTTGCTATATGACAGTGTTCGGCATAATTTACGAACTGGTCCGAAATCACTCTTATTACTAGAAGATATAGTCAGCGCATCAGATATATGTCCTGATTTTTTGTACAATATATTCAGTGATTAAACTCTGCGATGGCTTTTTCTATTTTTTTGTACAATTCGTGATATCCACAGCATTTTCATGTGCTAAAAAAATATTTCAGCTGATAATGTCGATGTTTGATTGGTTTCATTGACTGCAACACATTCAAGCTTTGCTTTCCAGCAACAATTTAAAGTTGTTGGTCTCATTTGAGAGATAGCAAATGCAACATGATTTATATAGTCCAAAATAGATTTTTTTCCAAATGTCAGTTACTGTTAATGACTCATTTCCTAGTTTATCCACTATAGATCGATAAGTGCTCTTAATGTAATATTTTTTGAAAGTAGAATATATGTCTTGATCCAATGTTTGAATGACGCTTGTCAACAATCAATAGAACTTTAAAATCAAGAGCTTT
Organism: Plectrocnemia conspersa; assembly: GCF_051122295.1. Lineage (NCBI taxonomy): Eukaryota > Metazoa > Arthropoda > Insecta > Trichoptera > Polycentropodidae > Plectrocnemia > Plectrocnemia conspersa. The sequence goes on along the minus strand of NW_028277167.1, from coordinate 9,020,686 downwards.
CTACTTCATAAACATATATTTCCACTTTCAGTATTATACAAAGCAATTAGTGAAGCATTCATTAAATACAGTAGTTGTTACCAAAGCCTTTGTATTAGCCATCCAAATGTAAAGACAGCTTCTTCAAATCTTTTTTTTCAAATTTAAAGTACGTATTCTTATAGATCGATTAATTAGAACAGGTTTTAATATTCGGTTTCCTGACGCATTACTGAAAAAATAAAAAATTACTCGATCTTTGTTCGCTTTAAATCCACTTTTTTTCAGACTTTGCGATGAATACGTTCGACTAAGCATTTTTTCAATATAATCCAATCTTGTCAGCGTTAAAATCTTGATTGGGTCTATATCTACAGTTTTCAATAATTTTAGCTAACTTCCCTAGTAATAGTTTGACTGCTTCTTCATCTACTGATGCAGTCTCGCCTCTGATCTTCAAATTGTGAAAGGAACTCCTTTTAATAAACTCGCTAGCCACAATTTCTTTACCAGACCGGAGACGTGAAGTAGATCTGTTTAAAAAGCTCAAGAGCCTTTTCCTTAATTAAATAACTACTTATAGGATTTTTTTAGTTAGATCTTCAATCCAAATTACGAGCGCTTGTTCTGTTTTTTTCTAATAAATCATCTCACGAGTATGATGATAATTTGGAACTACGTTTTGTTAAAAAAATGTTTCTTGAAATATAAACCGCATAGACATCTAATATAAATAAGCATATTTAAACGGCTCTCTTCTAGTTTAAACTATTAACTGTACAGAATACATTAACTAGAAAAGCGAACTTAATTAGCTTATCTTGTTATTCTAACTCTTACTTATTCAACCCCTATATAGCATCACAAACAATAACCACACACGTTACGTCACTCGGTTAAATGATTCGCGAGAAATGCACATACGTGAACAACCCTTCTCGGTATAGAAACATTTACGAGCACATACCGCGTTTATTAATTTTTATCTACGGCTTAATGTTACGCCCGCCAAAGTTTACATGATCTTTGGGTGAATGTCAAAAATAAAACTGAAATATAGGCCGAGAATACTCAATGTCGATGGAATGGAGTGGCCGGCCGAAAGACAACAAGGGGTGTTAATAAAATTTCGGGACTAGAAGTTTAATTGAAAGATAATAAATGGTTGTAACAAGCAGTCGAAATTGAAAATATAAATATTTTTTAATCAAAAGTAGAACGAAGCGAAAATTATAATGAAAAATCGTAGCGAATTTGGCAAATATTGAAATAAAGATTTCTAAGCAGGTGAAACGGTTAGGTGATCAACTGATAAATCTCTTCTTTATTTCTTCAAATACACAAAAATAAAATTGTTTCTCTTCTGCAAGTCTGCGACTATTTCGAGAGTGGATCTGAAAATTTTCTGAGAAGGTTCATAGTTTCATCCTTTAACATAATAATTTAAAATAGGCGAATTTTGGAACAAACTAACTATTGCGCAATATTTTTTATACACATGAATGTCAGCGTTCAGAATAATCGATTATATTTTTTTAAGCATGCGAAAGCATTACAGCTGAGAGAAATTTGAATAAGAAATTTGCAGAAATGAATTTAGAATTGCAACATCTAGTACTAATCGAACGAAAAGGTTTGATTCTCTTGCACGACAATGCGCGACCTTGAATCGCACGATTACCTCATCGATCAAACATTTCGACATCAGTTTATAACAACTTTTTACACGGTAATGTTTTCAACGGCAACTGCCAAAAGTAAATAAAATTGTTATCAATTGGAAAATATATGTATAGAAATTCTAATGATCTTCAATTCGATTAATAACTAAGAAAAATGTATTTGAATTTGAAACTTTAAAACCATATTTTTTTAGCAAAATATTTTAAGACAGGAAGTTTCTTATTTTTTATATTAGTACAATATATAATATACATCAAGCGTTTAGTTAAATACACAATATATTTCAGTGTTTGATGTTGAATTTCGATTTTTATATGTGATGAAGCCTTAATGAAGCTCTTTTGTTTAATTGTAGCATTAAACTTATTTCAAACAAAGTATATTGTTTTTATCAGTGGCATTAAAAGATATACAGATAGCCAGAAACAATTTAAAAATATGTAGATAAATATATATATTTTAAGGATGTAAGCTTAAATAGTATTATATTTTAGGCCATTTATATTTTAGGGCATTTAAAGACAATTTAACACAATTCTAAAACAAGTAAAACAACTACTGTGTAAATGTCAAAAACCAGCTAGATGTTAACTTAAAATAGATTAATGAAATTGCAGTATTACTTTCATTCCTATTACGACATTGTATATATTATAATTAAAACAATCTTTAGACGATGCAGACCATTACACTAAATTTTCTTTTTTATGTAAGATTTACAAAAAATAGCAGCACTACGCAACTAACTGAACCTTAGGGTTATACATTTAAAATAAACCAGTTTTTTTAATAAAACGTCACATATTTTTCTGCGCTGTTATTTAGGCTATATGCAATAGTAGTATTTAATTAAAATATTACTGATGTTGACGTTACAATGGCTTTCTTTATATAAAATTATATAAATCGATTTAAATTAAAACCTTCAAAGTGCATTAAAGAAGCGGTAAATGAGTGAAACTCATTAAAACTAATCAATAAGTGAAACTTAAGTATGGTCATGCACGGTTGTCACTCCAGCAAGTGTACTAATGGACTAAAGTTAATTTCTGTAGCAGATACTTGTCTATCATATTATGCACGAGAAGTAATGAGCATACATTGTAGCAGTTAAAATAAAGGAAAATCAGTGAAAAAAATATATAAGCAGAGTACATCATTCATGATATTCTGCAAGTGCATATAGTGTCTGCTATATGTGGACTTCTACTTGATCACTCTGAAGCGAAAAATTAGAGCTTCTTAGAAAGAATTGTTACTGGAGATTAAACTTAGGACTTCAACGATCAGCCGGAAATCAGAGAACGAGACGAAACAACTACAATATGCAAAGACTGCATTTTTTAAATAAATGGAGTGGATGTATATTATAAATTTAAGACGCTGATTACCAGTACGATATACTTTTATATATCTTTTTAATATTTATATTCGACCTGCAATTTATTCAAAATGATTTAAAAGTATAGGTAATTTGTCGCAACATTACACTGTTCCAAGATCTGCTATTTAACTCGTCGTACTCGTCAGATCTTGTCCTCAGTGATTTCGAATCAAAATACAAAACTCAACCAAAATATTTTTTCTTGTGATTTTCATATATTATTTAAGAGTTGTAAAATTTGTATTGGACGCAATAGCGAAATATTAATCGGCAAGGTATAAAGCTTTCATCAAAATGAATGCATATATGTGTTAAAAGCGCAATAAACAAATTGTAATTTTTAGGATTTACGACTCGCAGACAAGTGCATATCGCATGTGTCGATAATAGATTCCAATGGATTAGCTATAATCTCATTTAACGGCCGTTTACGGCCTTTACAAATAAGTGATATTATATCACATTGACAAACATCTTGAATGCGAAATGACAAGTGCGAAGTTGTCACGTAACGCAAATATTTCAATAAGAAAGCAGATGGAAATAAACAAATTCAATTACATCCTCAAGTCTTCGCGTCTAAAGGAGACGACCAAGAAACCTCCTTACAGTTATATCAAGCGTATATAAACGCGTATTCAGACTTTGCTTACATCAGCATTTTATCGATAACCTTAACCCGATATCTTCGACATGGGAGACAAAAGAGTTCATCCGAACTCGCGCCAAGTCGAGCTACGCTGACCATTAATAGAGAGGAGTAAGACCGAGAAAGCAGCCGCTTCCCTCTTCGACGACTGAATTTTTCAGACGCATGCAAGGTTATGAAAAAATCAAGTATACACAATAATAAAACAATCACAAAGTTCCACCAATAACATAAATAAATACATATTCCTAATACTTAAATAATTAATATTTAAAACCCACTTTTAACTATATTAAAATATAACATTCGCAAAATTAAAAAATAACATAGATTAGTATAATCAAATTAATCATATTAATGCTTGCCAAATTTCGTAATCGTATTGAGAACACGGCAAAAAAATTCAACCGCAAGTTAACTTATCTCGTTTTAAAAATTAATTAAATACGAAAAATACTGCATTATAATGTAGCGTTATTTTACTTGGGGAAAATCGAGACGCTGTTCACCTGTCAGGTAGATTTCGAAAAGTTCTCGTCGCACAAAACGAATTGTCAAATGCAAAACGCGAACGAATTATTAAAACTGAGCAAATAACGAGAAACGTGTGTATAATTAGTATAGAGGTATTGTGAACGCGGTATTATTATAACTGAAAGGCGGGTATAAGCGTCGACCTGTGACTTGAACCCACTAACAACCTAATATTTAAATTAGTTTATATGATAAATTATTTTGGCACAATTGGATCGCAAGAAAAACCTCTAAATTAGAATTGCCTAAGATGTTTTATACAAATAGAATTAAAAGTTATACAAAATTAATTTATATTACCCGATATACGGTCGCGAAGGTGTTGGGTTCCAGATCTGAGTATATAAAAGAGGGATGCTGGGACACAAGATCACAAGTCGACCAACAGGTGGATCGTACCATCCTGTTTTGGCGAAACATATTTTTTTCGTCGTAATACTTTTTGAAGAGGCTATAACATCACAAGATTATAAGTGAGTAAATAATAATTTTATATATGTATATATCTTACATTATAATTTAATTTATTTATGTATAAGGGTTAGACAATTTTTAATACTAATATGGTAGTATATCAACGCTGTTGAATTTCAACAGTGTTACGTTAAAACACACGGGGAATTAATAACCCAGCGTTGAGTTTTATGTTTTCATATTAATAAAAATAATGAGACACGTTTTTAAAGCAATTTATATTATTTAAAATAATATATATAAATTACATACATTAAATAAATTTAAATTAAAAATATATAAAATGTTAATAATTATATATTAAAGTGAATTTTGTAAAGATGTACATTATATTTATACAGTAAATAAATATACAAATATAAACTCGTTTACCCACTAGGACTCAAGGATTTTGACAATATTTATATATTTATATCTCTATAAAAAAACGTTAAAAGAAATTACTGGTTTATAACAATTTTATAGTTTATAAAGGGAACTATAATCACTTATGAACAATAAGATAATTAAGTAAAAATCTTTTAAAAATAGTTAAATTTGAAACATATACTTTTATATATATATATTAGTTACAATACGATTATTTAAAAGTTATGAAATAGAAAAAATCTTTTAATAATGTTATTTATTCATTTAATGTATTGAAATATATTTTTAAATACATTTTTAATGTTCTTTATATATCATAAAATATAATTTGGAAAGATAAGTTATGTATCTTAACATATTATATTTTACTTAATTTTATTTAATATTTTTCGCAATTTCTAAATTTCCTGTTTACTTTAAAAATTAAAAAGGTTTGTATATTTTTAGTATATATTAAAATTACAGACCCGATTATATTTTTTATTACTTCAATTTATTTTGAGATGTATAAAATAAAATTATTTATATAATAAAAATCGATGTTATCGAAAACTAACAGACTGAATTTATTGTTTAATGGCTTAAAATATTATATATTAATAGTATATAAAAATTAAAATAATATATATTAATGGCTTAAAATATTATATATTAATAAAAGATTACAATTATTTGTATCGTAATCTATTATATATATATATATGTATATGATTAATTGCACATTACGTATGTTAAGTTTTAAATTGATCTAAAAAATATATTATACTTCAACAAAATCAATGGTATAGAAAGTTAAATTATTAACTCAATACCTTATTATTATATAAAGACCAAAGTTTTTTGCGACCGCTTACAAAATTTCATCTTGTTCTATATTTTTACATTTTCAACAAACTGTAATTTATAATTATAATATAATTAAATATCTAACAAGGTATCTGTTCACGGGAGTTACGATCAGAAATATTTAACCTTGAAACCATAAAATTTGAAGAGATCCCAATTAAAATTATAAATTAATTATTTGAAAATAATTTAGTATTAGCGAGCGTGTTAATTTTTCAGCAACAACATATTTAATAAAGTTTATAGCAAACATTATTCGCTGAAAATTCAATGAAAAGGTAGTCCAAGGGTTTAACCATGCAAAACCGTAAAGATTGCGATATTGCTGAAACAGATCGTCAATACAATAGGAATATAATCCCGGCGATATGAAATGTTTCCATAAAAGACATCCCCTTATTTATGGCCTTTTGCAAAGCTGTTTGGAAAATAAACAAAATAATCTAGCTGGATGCTTCGGTGAAATGTATAGAACAAAGGGCATAGAATATAGATACATGAATAATAGTCAATAGTATAAACATATGGAACTCCATGTATTTATAATAGTGAATTTTAGGGGGCAAAGCTCTAATCTAGTTTGATCGCAGAAAAAAATGCAATTAAACAGCAACACAATTATAATTAAGGAATAGCATATATTATATTTATACTTTTCCTATGTAGATTGGGTGTTTCATAATGAATTAAAGTAATGTATCTACAAAAGGATTAAATTTGATATTAGCCTTTATCATATCTAATTTTTCAATGTAAATGCAATTATTTATTATCAGTACACAAAAATAAATTATCAGTTAAACGAAAATTTAATTTCCACGGATTCTCGAAAAATTTCATGTTCATAAATAGTGTTTCAAAAATGACTATATATTCTGGAAAATAAAAGGATTATAAAAAAAATGGCAATAAAACATGAATATATCGGTGGTTTCATGGAAGATATATCGAAATAAATATATTTTTAGTTCCAAACATAGTATTATATTTTACATCAAAACGCATAACATAGCAAAGGGGTATCCTGTATATTTTATTTGATAGTGAAATTTACATTATACTCTATTGTTATGTTATGAATCGTGATAAAATAAAATAGTATAAACTAAGAAAATAATCGACTTTTTATAGTTATAGAACGGTTTCTTAGGCAAAAAAAATCACCGATATATTTAATCAAAATACATAAGATAATGATTAGTTTCTAGGTGGTTATTATAAATGTCTTTATATATCTCAAAGCAATAAACAAATATAGCTTGTTTAATAATATTTTCTCTCTTACTACTATTGACTTTCATTGAACTTCATGTCTTTTATTTCGTATATTATTACAAAAATTTAGTCCTGCACATTCATTAGCACTGATGTGCTTCTGAAAGGGAACTAACATAAAAGTGAACATATTATAAATAAAACAACTATGTAACAATAAAACAAAAACATATTTTTAGTATGTTTTTTTTAATATTTTTCAAGTTGGATAAAAGCTTGAAAAACATATGTATTGGTCTTTGTTTATATTTCTTCTGCGCGCAAAAATATGATAAAACAGCCTGAATTACCCCATTAATCTACTTTTATTGGTGCTAAGTGAAAAGGGTAAATAAGCACATATTTTTTCTATACAGTAACTAGCGCTTAGAAAGTGCTAGAACACCTTTAATGCCGCTTTTCTCCTAATGCCTCTTCGAAAGGTTAAAATATATAAAATCCTTTTTTAGTTGATGTAGTACCAACCTTCTAGAACCATTTAACCCATTCATACACTTGCTGGAGTGACAGACATGCATCACGAATAATATCTACTTTGATGCTTGCTACAAAAGTCGAAAGGTGAAAAATTAAAATTAACTAGAAAATCAAAGTAGTAACATAAAATAAAAATTTAGCGTTAAATACATATGCATACACCTGTACTCCAAGCTAAATTTAATAAAAGGCCCAATACCAATTTTCAATAGAAAGATTCCACAAAAAAAAACAATTAATCAAAACATATTAAGCATATGCTTGCTCGGTGTGGGTAACACTAATAATACAAATTTTTCAAAAACTGCAAATCATATAAAATAAAAATAATGTATAATAAGCTTTTAAATACTAATCTTAAAAAACTTAATAATAAGTATCAATTAGCAGATAATAAAGAACATTGGCATTTTCATACCAGAAAATACTATAAAAATATTTTGCATAACCACACTAATCAAAAAATCTCCTATATCGGACACTATGTTAGAATAAACCTAAAATTTAAAAATAAGGACAAAATGGCAAAGCACATACTGCTTTAGAGAGAGAAAAATATATTTCACTGTTTCTATATCTTCAACCAAATATACTTAAATCACCACTTCATTTATTGTTCGCTTTCACTTAAACTGTCAAAGGTTTTTTATCTTTTATTTACAATTATAATTACTAAAGTTGTATTTTATTTTTCATTATTTATTGCAAATAACACAATTTCAATCATCAACATGTATTATATATTTTAATAGAAAGTTTGTAAAATTATTTATCATACGGAAATAAACGTTTTATAAAAAAAAATGTTGCAAATGCAGTGCCCATTTTAAGCTACTGCTGTGATTCGTACTGCCACCAATATACAAAGCAATCGAGCGATATTTTGAATTTTTATTGCGTTTTTATCTGACTCATCTTAAAATATATGAAAATAATTAAAATTTAATAATATTTATTTTTTCAGAATGGCTAGATTATGGGTACTTCTCTTTTTCGTATGGTATCACGTAATCAACATAGCTAAAACGGAATCCACCAAAGCAACCTATTTCCTTAGTGAAGACAACAGCATTGAAAAAAGCCTGGAAGACTCTTATACACAAAAAGATACTCAATCCCATAAAATTAATATTAACCAAGAATCAGATAATGAAAATGAATCAAATAGAGTTAAACGCTCTTATGAAAATCAACAGGAAGCAAACAATGAGAATGAAAATAATCATGTAATACCAACTCTAAATCCTGGCAAGTCAATTAACAAATGCCTACATCCACTCATTAAAAGGAAGTTTAATTCTTGGGGAGGTAAACGGGTACCATACTCCAACAACGAATTGAGCAACAATTTGATATATGATTGCTTGGTATTTTTAAAAGAGAACCCTGATATATTCAGTAATGAAATATTCGACGACGACGAAATCTTTGACAGCAGAAACAAAATGAACTTCCCAGACGATCAAATGCCGCCGAAGCGATTGCCGTTCAATGCTTGGGGCGGCAAAAGGGAGATTATAGCCGAAGGTCTCGCTCCGAAGCGTCTCCCGTTCAGAGCCTGGGGAGGAAAACGATCGCCGGAAGAGTTCACTTACCCCATTTATCCCGTTACTATTGATGCAGAAATTGGCAGGTTCGCCAAGCTTGCGAGCCCCGTCTACGATCCCGCTTTTAGTCAGAAGAGAATCAATCGCAAAAAGACAAAGTTTCATAGCTGGGGTGGAAAGAGATCATTCGACGACAGTATTCCAACTCAAGAAGCTAACGAACCATGGAATGAAGATGATGAATATCCGACAATTGAAGACATAAAGAGAACTTTTCACTCTTGGGGAGGGAAGCGTAATATAGGAGTTTAAATTAACGATTTATGACTCGGCATTAACATCTTTTAACTTATTTATATTTTATTATCAATGATGTGAATATATACAAAAAAGGTGAATATGTTTTAGGAAAGCGTGGCTGGATTTCCTAAAACAAATTTGTACAATGTATTAATATGTAGATATATACTTTATTTAATAAATATATAATAATTATTGTGTAATCTATATAATGTAATAAAAGCTATTAAAATTGTATTTGTTTATATTATTGAATAGAAAGTATAAATACATATGCAATAATTTATAATGTGTTTCACTATAATAACTCAAATATATAGTACACTTTCATCACACAGTAAGGTAACCATTCATACTGGATATACCAATATACAATAGTACTGGTTTTTTGGTCATCCGTCCTGGTAAGTCGTGAGATGTAACCAATCGACTATTTTAAGAATTCAAAGTCAAAATGATTAATTTATGAAAAAAAACATTTGAGTATTATTTTACTATGGTGACCAGACATACTCCTTTCAAGAGGATTGCCCTCGAACAAAAATTTCTGAGATGACTATTTTTTTTAGCTCCCGCAGCATCTCTAAATGAACAAAAAAAATCCAAAATGACCTTTTTTTTAGTGTCCTGCTTTTAATATTTTCAAAATCTGGTCACCATATCATATAGGTAATTATTAATAAAACCTAACAGCACTGTACAAACGCTATCTAAGAAAAGTTCAATTAACCTTAAAAGTCATTTAAAGCAACATCAACTTCAGTATCAATAATAAAATCTTATAATCTTACCTGGATGTCGGGTCAATAATAGGAAAAATCGGACAATGCAACTGACGTTTAAGCGACTCTTGACATTTGGTCTTAACACGAAAAATAATGGCCGTGACTCTTAATTCTTAAAACTTTATTGTATTAAAATAAATGAAAATAATAACAAACATGAGTTTAATATATGTAATTAAATGTTATTTTTTTGATAAAAATAGTTATATAATTTTATATTGTATTTAAATAATTTATTTTATTTTTTTATAATAATATACTTATTATGGCAGCTATAACAACGAATATTTTTTTATAGACACGTGTTACATATTAATTAAATTGAATTTATTTAAATATTTACACGTGTTGTGCTTTAATAAGTAATTATCATTAACACACGTGTGTCGAATTAAATATTTACTATAAATATGAAGCAATTAGGAAAATAAAGAGTCATAAACCATACGTCAGAACTAGATACAATTGTATTATTTTCGAAGAACTCGTTTGCAATATTCATTATTCCTGGCTTCCGCCACCACAGCGCCCCCTTGGAGGGCGGGTGCTAAAGTGGTGATCAACCGACGTGATCTAGACACAAAAATTTAATTCGCGCCTCACTTATTCCTGGTCTCCACTACACCAGTCCCTCTCTAGAGGCCGAGCAATAAAGATTTATATCAGAAATCTGTAGTAATATCGGTAAGGATAGCTATCATATTTTTAAAACATAATGTAATATCGAAGTGCAAACAAACTATGGAGCAATATGCAAGATGCGACGTGTGTTTACTTCTGTCAAATTGAGTTTCATAGATACTTTAAAGCATATAATTTCACTAATACATATCAGTAAAATTATATTTTCGCTAGTAAAAATACATATTTATTGGTAACAATGTATTCCGATATTATTTTACTGAAATGGCATATTTTAAAAATATTTGCGAGATAAATTCTAATTTTCTTTGAGGCATAACACAATAATTACTGGTTTTGAATCAGAGATATCATTTTTAGGGAGGGGGGCAAAAGTTGTTCAGTCAGTGGTCGTATTTTTTATTATTTGAATTTCATTAACATTCATAGTATTTCATTAAATGACGTGCATTTTCTGGTAAAATTCAAAAAGGGGCAAATGTCTCCACCTGCCCCCCCCCCCTCCTCCCAAATGACATCTTCAAAAGTGAATTCTTAATTTTTGAGGCAAATAAGTTAGAAGGGGAAGAAGGGGGGGGGTCGATACAGATGGCAATCCTGGAGCTACGTAAGCAATATCGAGGTAGAGCGGCAGTGGGAGGGTGAGAGGGGGGCTACTTAATTGGTGTCGTGACGGAAGGACGTGTTTCGTCGATTAGCCTTGTAATAATATTTCATGTATATGTATATAAACCATCTGCACCTACTAACCTGTGTCTCATTACTATCCGTCAGTACATAAAAGACATACTGACTTTATATGTTAAGAAGATCCTGACAGCACCTTTTCTTTTTAAACTTGTCAAAAAATTCCTGATCTTCACGTGTGATGCCCAGAAGTACTACTGTCTTCACAAAACAGATCACATCCTCAGTTTTTATGTCCAGACGGTATATATTCTAGAATTTGAGAAAATGTTTGGCTCACTTATTCCATTAAGTATTACTCATTTATTCAATATTATGATTGTATTTCAAAAAATATACTAAATTAACAGCATGACACTATGTGAAACCATTAGAAGTATGTCATGACTTTAGACATATAAAAATCCTAATACACTAACTTGACCGTCATCTAAAAAGATTTTGAAACCTCTGATATAATATAATAAAAAAATATAAATAAAAAACAGTTTTTGATTTTTAATGATTGTATTTTATTTTGCAAAATTTATATAACTTTCATATATAACCTTTATCCACTCCATCTATTATATTCCCACAATGTCTTAATCTCCCTTTTTGAGTCTTTATCGGTTCTACAGTCCAAATATCCCCTATATCCATGACTTTGTTTTCCTGAGAACATCATAATTACAAATTAAATAGACACTAAGAATAAATTATATAAAAATATGAATAAGTGTTATATACCTTAACAACACTCATATCAAATGCTTCTTCAGGTTCTAAAAGCAATATTGGTGTAGACTCAAGCGAGAACACTATACCGAAGAAAGAATACTTTTCAACTTCTTCGAGAAATAATTCCCAAGGATATATTTCATTTGGATCACTACCTAAGCTTTTAATCTGCTCACTCAAGGTATTATAATAAATGTGCAGCATTGTGTCATAGTATTGTTTTCTCAATTCTCGTGTCGTGCAAGCAAAAATAAACACTGATAAATCCAAAATTGGAGATGCACATCTGCACCATTGAAAGTCAATCATTTTGATGTCGAGTGGAACGTTGGTGCCTGGTAAGTATTTTATTAAGAAATTTGAAGTCCAACAGTCACCGTGGCTGAATACGGCTGTTTTTCCTTTTTCGGTGGCCGCGGCAGCCGCTTTGAAGTATGTGGCGTCAGTTGCAAATTCCTTGATCTTTTTGTCATACTTAGTATCAGGAAATTCCTTTTCTACTGCATCAATAACGCATTTGCATAGTCTGTTCCAAAACTTTTTATACCAATTCCAATATTTACTATCGTTCCAAGTCTCGCATATATTTGCTTGTAATTCTGTGAATTTATCCGGCTCTTGAGCTTTGAATGCAAATGATAATGCATGGAATTTAGCAAGGGCTCTTATAATAAATGTTGCGTGATTATAATCGACTCCTTGTTGTCTAATAGTCAATGAATAATTTTGAAATGTTAAATCTTCCAGAATGATAAAATCATCTTTGCCATCTGTATAAGTAGCAAGTAATCTTGGATAACTATGAAATGGGTCACTTATATTCTTTTTAGATTGAAATTCTATTAACTCTGGTAGCACTTTTGTATAGAAATTAATCTCATTCTTGAAAAAATCAGCAGTTCTAAATGTCAATTTAGCTGCTGCATTCTTCGGAAGACATTTAGTAATCACTTTAATTGACACGTTTGGCTCGTTTTTTGTATTAAGAACCTTTCCGTGAAATGTTATACGATAAATTTCACTCAAATAAGAATCACCTTTTCCAGTTCCTTCACCAAACTAAAATATAATATAATGTTAAAGAGCAAAAAATAAAGCATAATAAATATGACATAATTTTAGAGGTTTTACCTCATAATTGATTAATTCTATTTCTCTTTCAAACCATTCCGTTAACTTTTTATTTATGTATTCCAATGTAAAGTATTTGGATATCTCTAAAAGTGGTTTTATATCACACATGATGATTTTCTAAAATATTGTTAATAATATGATTAATGTAATATCTAATATGTAGTTTAATTTATTAGTAAATACTCACCTACTATATTTACTTGGTATTCTACGCAGATGAATTACGTAATGTGAAATTATTTATGTGAATTGGACTTTAATATACATTTTTTTTGATAATGATAAGAATAATCTTTTTTGGTATTTCTGATAAGGATTCGTGTTCGGGTCAAATAACTGCAATACTGCACAATTAATAATTTTGTTTCTGGAAAAAATACAAAATGGTGTTTGTTATTGTAATAACTCACGATTTTGTGTCAAAATTAAAATGCATTTTAAAAGTTAAAGTAAATATTGTATAACTTTTTTGAATTATCAATAGATTTCGCCTAATAAATAAAAAAATATTTTACTTCATAAACATTTTAATTATTTTATTTATTATTTATTAACATAAATATTTTCAAATAACTTAAAAAATATAAGTAAAAATTGTAATATTTAGCATAGACTCAAACCTTTTTTAAGCAATGTTTTCAGCGAATGCTGACGTTATTTTTTTAAATTAAGTGTCGTATTTAATTTTTCTTTTCACCCTTACCTATCTAGAAATCTATGTACACTAATGTACACTAATAAATTAACAAACAAGATAAAAAATTATAACTTTACCCTAAAATTAATACTTCGGTTCAAGCTTTATGACACTTTGCAAACTTTCGAAGGTAAAGACACGTTTCCTGTCTTTACAGACACTTGTCGGGGTTCGTGGTTAAAACATAAAGTATGACATACCAGCAAAAAGAGGTGCGACGTTACAATAATTAATTAATTACTCCCACAACTATGCGGGTTTATGGCGGTAATTGAAACTTGTCAAAACACTGAATGGAACGGTCTACGGGAATAATGTGAATTTAATTTTGGGGTTTAAGTGGTTAACGTTTCGGTTTACCGTTTCGAATGGAATTTGATTAGACAAACTTTTCGTTTTCGTTAAACGACTATTTTGTTGAATCCAATTAATACATCGTTTGTTTTACGAATAATACAAAAAAGAAAAGAAAAACATCAACAACGAAAAAATATATTAATGTCTAAAGTTTTAACTGGAAAGTTAAACTTTGGATTGGCCACACGATTTTTTGCGTGGTTGTATAAAATAATTCATAATATTCTTTACATTCAATGTATTTTTAGATTTGCTGCAAATGTATTTGAATACTAAGTCGTTATGATTTCTTCAGGGAAAGGGAATGTATTGAAAATAATAAAAGAAAGATAATCCGATGGTTAAGTGGATTTAATATGATTGGAATTTAGGATTATTTGTTTAGTAATAATACACAATATTATATAATATTATTATAGACTTGTTTATTAAGGAATATTCATAAATATTGACCTCTATTAATCCTATAAACTTTGTAGATATTGAATTAAAATAATGATTTATTATTGTGTATTTATCAGTTTAAAATTTAAAATCTTCAAAGCTTTACAAATTATTTTATTAATATTAGACACACATTATATACACAATAAAATATCATTGTGCCATTTCTGCAATATATTTCCAATCTAAACACAGCATCAGAAGACACATTAACCGATTGCTTTCGTATAATAAAATATTAAATAAAAATAATATTCGCATTAAAAATATATTTTCTCGATTAAATAATTATCAACAAAATAAATTATGGTTTAGCAAAACATACTACGAAACATACTATAGTTTAGCAAAACATACTTACATAGAATTTAGGACAGAAAGGTTTGCTGCCATTGTGGCAATAAGATTTTATAAACAATTAATTATATCGATAATAAAGTACGGTGTGGAGTAACACCAAGAATATTTTTTTAAAAAACATTTTTTTTTTTTTTTTTAATATTATACTATATTTTGCTGCTTATTCTAATCCCACGATTTACAATATTTTAATCAGTACTGTTTTTAATTTAAAAACAATTAAAATCAACGATGAATTTGTTCTTAAGAGGATTTTTGGTGCTAAATAATTTTATGTGGTTTCGTGCTTTTTATTTTTACTTTTATTTCTTCATAGAAATATTTCTTTAAAGTAATTTTTAATATATTTTACTAAATGGCGGTAATACTTTGATATAGCAATAATTTATCAGAATGGCATCTTCTTTATCGGGTTTCTTATTTGGATGGATTTTTGCGATGGGGAAGTACTTGCATTATAAGATTCTTTGTTCGATAATGAAACAATATCGAGAAATGTGCTTAATTTTATTTAACAGAATCAATCCATATTTGGATTTGTTGAATCGTGACAAAGTTGCAACAAATCTGGTTTTAGCGATCCAAGATCTGTATTGCTTAGATCCAAATTACTCTTTAGGTTTGAATAGACGATGAAAGAAAGAGGTTCAGATCCGACAAAGAAGTGCAGCAGGCGGTGCACACTAGTGCTTGCACATTTGACAAAAAAATATTTTCTAGGGATATCCACGCTCTTTAAAAGCGCTGGAAAACTTGTATTGAATGTTATGGATACCACGTAGAAAAATGGTTTCCATTTGTACTTTGTTCATTTAATATATTACAAGATAAAAAAACATTTCATTTGACTATTCACCCTCGCACATTGTTTCGTATTCTTTTACTGCGGGTCTAACTTTTATTCTTATTTCTATATTATATAAGTTTTGTGTATAATAAGACATTGTTTGAACATTTACAATAAATTTGTATTATTTCAATATAATTTTCTTATCCAACTCACAAATTAATTATTTATTAAGGATCTATTATATAAAGTGAAATGAGTTAAGATATGACGTATTTAGTCAGTTCAGCGACTATATTAATTCGTTTAATTACTTTAAAAAAATATATGCAGTGCCAGTTTCGAACATTTATTAGTCAATTAGCACATTTAATGAAATGGTAATTATCAGATAGGCAAAATATAATTGCTTTGCAAAATGTATATACATATTTATGCTTGTCTTAATAAATTTAGTTTAAAAACTTATTCAATGAAATATCAAAGTTTTAATACTTTCTTGGTAATTTTGTTAATTACAATACAAATAGAAATCAATCTTAATATTCTGACATTTCGGTAACAACGCTTCTCTCTTCTCGGTTGAACATTTTTTAATGTTATTTAATTGAATTAAATAATGATTCGCGAAATCAAAATTTGAGCTAAGAATATTTTGAGTACACACACAGAGACAATTTTTTTAGTTTATTACCACGTCTAATTTTTCGCACGACTTGGCCCGAATGAATGGGAGAAGAGAGTTCAGAACCGAATAGAGAGATAGAACAGCCTCTTGAAGACAAATACCTTTAAGAATTGTAAGAGCCACTTTTGTTCTTTAATTTTTCGATGGTGGTACTTCAGAGATTTACAATATTTTTCGCAAGAAGGTTTACGTCGCACTTCAGTCCCTCGTGCGCCTAAGTGTGGTTTTTATTGTTTTGTTGTATATAACTTTGTGCATGAATAACATTTTAATACGTATAACATAAAAATATGAAGTACACTGTACAAAAATATTTTTGCTACAAAGATAAGATAATTTAAATAAATAATAAAAGCTGTCGTTATCATTATCATATGGATTCATATTTTAGGATATCTTCAAATTTGATTTAGAGATTTTTTGTCAAAATTCATTGTTTTTAATTCGGCGAAATAATAAAATTATTTTAATTGTCACTTAAATTATTGTTTATTATATTTTATGTATTACAATATAATAGAAAAAAATTAAAAGTAGACTAAAAACACAACTGTTTTGTTAAGACCACCACTTGAATGTAAGACTAAATTTCACGCAAATAATTATTAAAAGCATCATAAAACTAATTTTTGTTAGTTTTTTTTATATACAAACAAGTATGTTATTCTCGTCAGCGTTATACAAGTTTGCGTGCCGAATGGCTAATTTAGACGGATTAGGGTTATTTTAATAGACTTCAGCAAAGGTCAGTGTTTATACAAATACAAAAAAATGCCAAAAGGTACCCTTAATGGAATGTGCTCAGCAGGTACCCAATTACAAGTGACAGCGTTGCAAAATCTCCAGCTGTTTGAACAATATCAGTTTCGCAAAGGCATTCTCATTAGAAAGTAACAGAAAATATCATATTATATTTTCTCTCAATATTTTCGCATTACCCAATGGGTCGAGAGTAGTAAAGATCAAAGCACCTCCTCTATCTCAAAAAAATATATAAGCGCAAACTTTCAAACATTTCGTACTTCAGGATACACATACATACATCAGATAGCTACGCCAATTCATGGATCTCAGAGAAAATAGCACAGTTGATCTAGAAATGGAAGCTAGAATGACATATGCAAATATCACGTCATTACCGTTCCTTGTTTGGGAGAAATTCGTGTTACAGATAGACATTTGTATTTTCTGTTTTATAGTATAGATAACAAACTATAATATGTTTTGTAGAATTTATAAATTAATTAATAAAGAATTTTATTAACCTTTCCGGTAATAGCTACTTAGTATGAATGTATTTTTAGTAAACTTAAACCTATTAAGACTTATTTCAGATCAATTGTATTGAATGAGATTCTAAATTCGTCGGGCATATAATCAATAGAAAATTAAATTGCATAAAATTTGTTAAATCAAGTACTAATACATCTGCAGACTTAAGAGCAGGAAAGCAAAAGTTTAAATACTAGTGGATTTATATAAAACGTATCTATTATTGTGTAACTCATATTATTTTTAATTATCGATCAAAAGTATTTCGTAGAATCCAGCAGATGATATTTTACCACAACCTTTATTTATTTAAGTATATAAATGTTTTTACACACCCACTGTTTTTCTATTGAACTTGAAAATTACTTTGATTCAATTTGTCCTATGGTATTTATAGTATAATTGAAAACCTTGTGAATAAATAATTTGAAAATGCAACAAAAAAATATTTATTTATTTATTTTTAAAACGCAAATATTTGTATTAACTCATAAAAATATATTAAGATCACAATTTTAAATCTATTAAAAAAAGATTGCACTTGGATTAAATGGTTTATTTATAATGCTAGCATTGCAAATTGTTAAAAATATTGTACGACTTGAGCATTGTAGAAATAATATCGTCCCTCTACTATGCACATTTTGGTTGCTCAACATAATATTCTTTGTTCTGTAGTCACCATACAGTTATTTGCGCCATTATCTTTATGGCATTGGTCCACTATCTGTTAGGTTTTAAATGTGTAAATTTAATAATTAATTATATTATGATGTAGTTAATTTTTATTGCTATAAATCATAAAATAATTGCTGGTATTAAAATATCTAGTATTTGATTAATAAATTGTTTCATGTTTTATATCTAATGGGTTAATAATATATATAGGTAAAAAGGTGGCACAAACTATAATAAAAAAAATATTCTGCGCTGATTTTTAAGCTCTCCATTCAAAAAAAATCAATAAAAATTCACTTGTCTAAAATCAAAAAAATATTAATTGTGACACCAACATTCCTAAATATATTTTTGCCTGTATTTGTTCCACTTATTTATAGAAGCTAATTAATAATGATTCTCCAAGAGTGAACTAGAGAAACTGAGCAATATCTGTTCTCGCTATAACGTTTGTCTGTTAATTATCTTTCTTCTGGTACAAAATCTTATTGTACAGTTTAATATTTCTTATGTATTTCACTGTATCTTTTCGGGTCTAAAATCTACTATGTATAACATTAATTTTCTATTTTTCTATTATATTCTTTTGTTCAATAACAAGCATCTAAATTTAAATATTTACAAATTAACACACACTAGTAGTCTATAGTTATAGGTATTATAAGCATATTATGCTATGTTAAGCTAAGTTTAAATTTTTAATTTAATCCATTGATATCCATCATATTAAAACAATGCTTATAAAATAATATAATATTTGCACGAGACGCGTATCCAATATAAACCTATTAATAAAGCATTGTCATCCTTTGTCAGTTATTATCCTCTTATCACAAATTGCTTATTAATATCTCGCTTTATCGCCGCCGTATGATTTGTACAAATTTTATTAATTATTCTCGCATGCTCTCAATTAAGCCATTATCGTCTGAGTTATAAATTTTCAACTCGGCGAGATCACGTCGCTGGATTTCACTCCTATATTCATATAATATATTTTCGAGTCGAAACTTCCACAGAGGTTGATGTATGAAGTGGAATAATTAAATTCGTACTTTACAATCGACGACGTTTTGTTATAAAATTTCAACAGCTTGTTAAAAATTAAACACTCGTTCGAACTTACCTCTGATGAAATTCAGTGCGATTTAACGGCTCGTTAAAAGTTGAACGAAATAAAACACAATGATACATATGGGTTATTGCCTCATATATTTATTATCATACATGATGTTTAACTATCTATTATAATAAACATTATAATACACAACAAAGGTACATATTTTTAATACATATTTGATTCTCAATTGGTAACGACGAATAAAATAAAAATGTTCACATGAACGTATCGCCAGCCACATCGATATGTTCATAAAGACATTTTAATAAATAAACACATGTTTATATAACTCTTTTTTTATTATTTATACTTAAAAGCTACAATATGAAAATTAATTCATGTACCCAAATGACGCACATACATTTAAGTAAATTAAAAGCTCGAAAAAATACATTATCGTTGCGTTTGAAAGAGTTTGCGACCACTGACGAAATGATTGATGCTTCGGTGCATCGCTACAGGATAAACACAAACAATGCGTCAATCTTTGCTTTACAAATATTTAATTACACTCGCGTTGTTTGTTGAGCGAATAAAAACAAGTCAAGCTTTTTATTTGCTTTTAAAAATATATATATAGATATATAAACACCCCTTGATCAGATTTTATTAAAGTGTATAATAAAAAGGAAAAATAATAATTGGTTAATATATCATCTAAGGTGTGGAAAGTAGTTATTAATAAAATTTATTCTTCTCCATTTCCGTTGTTTGCGTTATCCGCTTGTGAGAGTTCCGTCTCTGCGGAAGAAATAAAAAAATATATTTTATAACGTTACCGAAATAATAATACGGAGCAGTTAATTAAAACACACTTACCCGAGTTGACCCATTTCTTCCCTCTCATGCCCATGAAGCCGCTAGGTCCTTTTCGTTTTTCAAAACTATCGCTATCCCACGGCATTCCACCGGCCAAGTATTGCATTTCACCAGGTCCCTCTTGATACATCTTCTTGCCCCTCACACCCACAAACTTTCCTCTGAAAGGATAGTCATAAGGTCCCTTTTTGCCCCTCATGCCAAAGAATGACGAAGTAGAAGAAGGCATTTTTTTACCCCTGACTCCAAAAAATCCCATATTTGATGCTCTCCTTTGTCTGGTGCTCATATCGCCAGAATCAATACCATTGGGTTGTTCCATTTCTAATGTCTTATCATCCTTATTATCACCCTCTTTCTTTAATGGATCTTCCGTGATATGTTCATCGAACGCGTGCATGAACTCTTTGCTTAAAAGTTCGCTTTTCTTTCCCCTCATGCCTTGAAATCCGATAGGTCCGCGTTTATCTAAATACGCAAGTGGAGCATACTCATATTCTCTCTTTCCTCTCATACCTTGGAAACCCATGGCCCTCTTTTCCAAATCTTCGGCGAAAAGTTCCTCATATGTCGGACCGGTATCCATCGGATAATTTTTCTTTCCTCTCATTCCTTGAAATCCCTTTGGGGCGCGTTTTAGAGGATTAAAATGGTCTGAATAACCAAAAAACATGTCGTCGCGATTTCTGTCCAAGGGCTCCATATAAACGGGAGAATTATCTAACATGTTATAAGCATATGGGTCGTCTAGGCCGGAAAAATCGATGCTTTTCTTTCCGCGCATTCCGAGAAAGCCTGAAGGTATTCTCTTATTACTGCCATCAGCTTGGATAGCTGCGACCAAAGCTGCTATAGTAAAAGTAAACCAAAGTTTAGTCGTTGACATTCTGAAACAAAAAAAATATCTGTCAGCATATAACATAAATATATAATATATGTAACTATAAAAGCATAATCTAAAACTGAATGCAGTAGTTGTTTTGTTTGTTTTCAATACCCGCATTTCTGTCAGAGCTTAGCTTACAAACTTATACGACAGCTTATAGTAAAATATAAAGCTCATTGTTATTATACAAGTGTCGCTTTTGACATTAAGCAAAATGAGATTTAATCCATTGAGAGATAAAATACTAACATGACTATATGAAGTGATTTTAAAGAACCATATATAAATACAAATTTTAATTTTACCAGCTATGCAGCAAATGGGTAATATACATTTAAATTGCTAAATTTATATAACGTGTCATGCTATATTATACGCGAATATATTTTAAAATATGCTAAACCATATTTGCAGACGCACTATGTAGCATATATAACAGCTGTAATTACCTCAAATATTTTGTAATATAATGTCATACCACATATATGTTTACACATTATTTAATACAATGTTATATAATGATTAATTATTAAAACCAATAATAGATCAGAACAAAATATTGCATAAATTATTACTTAATGAATTTTAATGATAGTATAACTTTCTACGGTTAAAATGAACAATATGCTAATCAAATTAATGTATTGACTATCCTGAGAGAACTTATTAAATATTTAATAGGAGTTAAATAATTTAAACCATTGCATTATTCATAAATCCATAAATTTTGCTCTTTTTTCAATTGCTGCTTTACTTCAAAGTTAATCGATTTGATCAATAATTTTAAAATAAACTATGTTCTTCTGAATTTCATTTCGTCGTTAACTATTCGTTTGAAGTACATATTTCTCGTCTCTAGCAATAAACATTTCGTTTGATTTAATATTACTTAAATAATAATTTAAAGTTTTTTAGATTATTTATATGTTGTAATTTCTTAAAGGGCATTTAATTTTTAATAAATTAATTAACGATAAAATTCACATCAAATGTGTAGATAAAATTATGTATTTAAATTTAAAATATCATACAAGGTCAACGTCTCTAAAAATATACTTCTCTCATGTGAAAGATCCACAATATAAGCCCCGTTCAAAAGCTCCGTCTTTACCTATGTTCCATGGAAAGCTTTGCTCATCTAAACAAAAAGCGCGATGACACACTTATGAGTATACGAGCTTTCTTTCCAGCTACTTGTGCGCCTAAAAGCGCATTTCGCTCACATCTGGGAAAAAAATGTAACACCCACGTGTTTTCCTTTACGTCATATGAAAACTCATTTTTCACCGTCTTATGAATGTTATTATTTTTGCGAACATTTTCATTCAGACGATTTCCATATTCTCATCCCCGTTTGTCATCCATTCTTAGGCCTATTGTTTCCAAAGTTTTCAGTGCACATTTTCCGTAGCACAAAGAAAACATACTTTGCCTATTGTGCGATGAGAGTGCTAGCGCTCGTATCGAAGCTTGGATGTATTATATTTTAAACTAATGGCATATTACAGTGATCATTAAAATGTGCACATTGTATGAGCCGAATGCAGCATAAAAAAATTGAGAAAGTTTGAGCTTAATGGAATACTGTTACGTGAACGGAATACAAAATGCCAAATGAACGAGCGGTAAGCACAATGAGAAAACTTGACAGTTTTAATAAGAAAACTACAAATATTATTAACTCATGTAAATATTTTTTTTCAAAAGCACAAGCGAGCTTAAATATGATATACCAATATCAAATGTTTTAATCGAAATATATTGGATCTTACGTGGATGGAAGTCAGGCGGAAGGGAATTTTTCTTTTTGTCTTGTTAAGAATGTCTGTGATTAAATTGTACAATATCGTATAAATGTATAAAAGAATGGTTTATAGATACAGTATATCATTGCTATTAGAGCTAATTCTAAATTATATAAAGGATTCACAGGATTCAAATGCTACGAACTAGATCAATGTCGAATGAAAACTTATTAAAAAGCCAGATGGCGATAGCCATAGGCGAGTATACTAAAGCTGATGTCATTAAAAGAGGACGCGATCATGATTCTCAAAGACCAGCTTTATCTAATAAAACTTATTTTGGATTGGATTAGATTTAGTTTTAATGTATTTTAAATATTTTATTGAGCAATGTGACGCCAAATTTCTGTGAATCATCCGTTTGTTAACAAATACAGTTTTACTGACACTATGCAGTGAAATATTAAATCAATTGTTTGATTTATTTTATTGTATTTTACCAGTGAATTTATATTTATAATAGTAGAAATATAATTTCACTGGTAATTTGCATACATTCACTGTAACATATACACTTCTTAGTATTATAAGAATCAGGTCTAAAAAGAATTAAATAATACTAATGTAATAGTTATATAAAATATTCACCACAGATGGATGTATTTACCTATTCATAGATGACACAATATAGAGATTTAGATAATATATATACCACGTTTCAGGTGAAACTTGGAGAGACGGTGAGTATTTATGTATTTTTTATTATACACGAAACGCTTAGCTTGAAGACTGAAAAAAATGTAAATGAGCGGAAGTGCATTCTTCTGATGTCACGCTAATGATGCAACACGTGTGGGCTTATAATAAGCAACCTCGTTTATTCCAGAGTTTAAAGCGCATGTCACACCTGAGCTTTAGAATTTTCTTCAAAGAATTAACAAAACTTACACCATTGCGTTAATATCCATCGTTAAGATGTCATAATTCATAATTTCGCTTATGACTCCTAAATTCCTGCGAGACAGACATCAGAATGAGGTGTAATCTTCGCAATTTTGTTCTAGGGGTTATGAAAAACGAGCAAGAGGTCCTTGGTAATACATCTCGCCGACAACGAGCGAATTTAATTGGGTTTAATGGTAAATTTGATTACATTTTACAACCACAATACGCTATAAAGCTGCAAAAAGTTATGAAATTTTTCCACATGCGCAATTATAAGTTTTGACGTTATAACGGCCGTGTTAAAAAATCTGCAATAAACGTAATAATTTGTTTTTTTAATATAGCAACAGGGTGGCTGAAATTATTATTAAAAGTCATAGACACACAAATGACGTGCTTAGATTTTGATGTGAATATTCAATATTTATTGAGTATGATTTTTGGAATGTTTAATTACATCATAGAGCAATTTAATTTTGTTCTATTTACTCGATACATTAATATTAAATATATCTTAGAGCTTTAATATTTTATTACTAATTTATATTGCTTACTTTAAATTTGGGTACATAGATCCTTGAATTAGTTAATTAAATACTTTGAAGTTTTAAGAGATTTTATTAATATTATTAATTTATATTTTAGAGTTTATAATATTCATAGAGAACTGTTTGATACTAATATTATATCTTAAAATTACAGAATATATCATAAATTTTTAATGTATTTTATTAGCTATTAACTATAAAGTATCATAATATTCACATAAAATAAATATGTGCCTTAATTATTTTTTATTTAATTATTTTATACATTTTAAATATAAAAATATTAACCATTTTAATACGTTACACATCGGCGTCCTCCGTTTGCCATGCGTTATTCACCGCATACGCGTCCTCTGACGTATGGGATTTCATTATCAAAAATATGTATAATATTATGTTATGTTTTTTTTCAAGTTTTTTCAAAATATGGAAATATACATTCAAATATTATCGTGATGAAAATATATTTTTTTCGCTATTTTCAACAGAAGAATGTCATTTGAAAAGTTTGTAGATTCGCCACATATAAATGAGATTTAAATAAAATTTTTCATATAAATACAAACAAAAGAATTTGCATTAAAATAATTCGAATTAGAGATATTTTAAAAATAGACAAATTGTCAACCTTTGATAAAAAATATATATTTTTGTAATCTGAGGTGCATGACATTTCGTATTTACAATCCTTATGGTTTATTATCCATGAAATATAACCTTTAACTTGTCTGGATGCATTTAGGTATATTTAAATAAATCAGTAGTTTTGTGACTTCTGACGTTAACGGGCGTGTAAATTGTTTCGTTACATTTTTCTCGAATAAGTGTTTTTATTCTTATTTTTAAAATAATATCCCTTACATTGTTTTTAATTATTGTGCATTATAAAGTGACTATAATAAATATTTAACTATTTAAATTAATTTTAATAAATAGTGCTTAATTTTGTGTTATTATTCTAGTATTCATAGTGACCTAGACCCTTTTGATCAATTGAGGGATCGTTGACATTTTACAAGAAAGTGTAAAGTTTGTGCTTCACACAAACTTCGAAAAGAAACAATTTACATGTGTAAAGAATGTCAAGTTACTTTGCACATCGGGGGGTGTTTCTCAGCATATTTTAATAAGAAAATATTAAGAAAAAACAATAATATTTTAATAATGGTGGCTTAAAAAAATCGTTTATGCTACAATAAATATATTGCTATGTGTTATGACATGATAACAGAAAGCTTTAGTATAATACATATATGCAGTATTAAAATCATGCTATTTGTGCTAAGATTAAAATTTATTTATTATAAGGGCGTAAAGAGAAAAACCTTTTATTTGGTGTTTTTATTCATTTAATAGCATTAATAATTCATGAGAATCGTTCGTTTTTTGTGTCCTTCTTTGTAGACAATTTGGTTTGATATTCTGAACAATAAATTCCGGTTGTATTTATGACTTTTTTTCGATAAACCTTAGCTTCATGATTCAAATGTATTCGATTCATAAAACTCGATGCAAATGTGTTTCGCTTTAAAAACAAATTTAACCCTTTGTACTCGCACACGCATAAACAACATTTAATTATCCACGCAGTCCATTATTCAAGAATCAATTGTCTATTTTTTAGTTGAAATTCGCAGCGGTGTTTTCGCCCGTTTAAATATTTACCCTTTTCCATTCTTGCAGCCCCTTATAAAATGACTTGACCCGCCGGCCCTGTTTAATTTTTCAGTGCCGTACACGCCGACGGCCGCAGGGGACCTTTTAGGGCCCGATGCCCCTTTCAGCGTGAGAGCCTCGTTCGCACCACTGTGACTTCGTTACGAATTATTAGCTCTTTAGGAAAGTTTTGAATTATAAAGTTGGAACCTCGACTGTGGGCGCATCGCGTGTGTGACATACTGACTAGGCGACTAGAGCATAGTGTTCCATGGAGCCAGTATTATAATGTGGTTGTCCAAACAAAAATAAATAGTGCTGATTTTATTGTTAGTAGTTTCAGAATTTTTTTTGTAAAAACTTTTTTTTACAAAAATCATTAAAAAGTCAATGAACAACCAAACAACAAAAACTATTTCACAGTACAATTGCTTGATTGCAAATTTTAAAACTAAGTTAACCCTTTATGTGCTAGGTGCGGATAAATCAGAGTCCCTATGTACGGCTTTTATGTGCGAACTTCGGATTTAACTATAAACAAGTATAGAACATTTAAAAGTTTAACATAGACAAAGTCGATTTATTTTGAAATACAAATATCCTAAAATTTTCTAGATACGTATTTAAAAAGTATTTAATGCATCATATAATGATAAAAAAATACCATTTTATTTAAGAAAAATTTGTATCCTTCCACAATAAATTTGTTAACACATTTCCACTGTTGCAATCCTTCCGCAATAAATTAGCGTCAAAGATTTTCATGAACCATTTACATCGCTTCTTAAACATACCTCCAAAAATATGTTGATTTCTTTAAAAGAAAGCACGGTCCAGATAGCTATTATAGGAAGTTCAGAGAATAATAGATACTGTCTTTTTATTTTTTTGTAGTACCTTGATATATATTTCGTTGTGTGATGTGTAAGGTCATATTTTTCGTAAATGAATTGCTGATTTTGTGGTGTAGCAGACCCCCAAATACTAATTATTATTAATTTAAATAATTTTTCATTATTGGAATACCAGTATTTATAATATTTTTGTTATGAAACTGTTTAGTACATCATAAAGAACACTTTTTTTACTGTTAATCTGTTATTTTCTATGTTTTTACCTACATTCATTTGCCTATATATAATATTTCAAGAACGAAGGATGCAAAATATTTGTAATTTATTCAGACTTTAAACAAACAATAAATATGGTTAATGCAAAATATTATTAACTAGCTCAGTAATAGAAAAAAATAAGAAAAGCAAATTTTTTTTGTTAATGGAAAGTGAATCTTAAATGGGATTTATTATAAAGATGGTATCTAAAGATAAATAAAATATTACTACAAATTAATAATTTAAAAAATATAACTTGCCTTGTAAGAAAAATTAGAAAATATAAGTAATTAAATTTAAATTAAAAACATGCAGAGCAAAATAAAAAAAGGGCTTACAACAAAACATTAGAGATCAGTAGAACATTAATAATTGCTAGTAGAAACCTATCAGAAGCACGTCTATAAAAATACATAAATAGGCCCGCATAGTACAATTCAAATTATACTTTGCAATTATCGGATGGTCGCATCGTGGGGTCTAGAAACAAGCTTTCACTAAAGAGTATGATTTGGAGGTGGAGTTAAAAACTAATTTACTTGAATATCAATAGGCGGACTCTTACGACCCCGGTTTAAATCCAATGCCCGATATTGACATCTTTATTATTCTGTACATATTTTGGTGAATTGTGTATTTGTTCAATGAACTGTTCATAAGCTCCTACTGATAAAAGTTTGGCCAATACTCGGCCAATAATTTTATGATTTAATTATTAAAATAATATTGCTCAATATAATATATTTATAAATCGTGTATGAGTTTATATATATACAGGATTAGGTACACGCTTCAGGGCATCGCGTTTTAAACCGAAACGCGTTATAACAGATTGCGTCAGAGTCAGCACTTTAGACAGTGTTTATCAAACGGTGTAAAATTATTTTTTTATATTCAAACTGGTTGTTTAGGTTAGATTTTTATTCTCGCATGGTTACTTGTAAATTAGGTTAATTCACCGCTGATTTTTTCATACAATTGTGATGCTGGTATAATGTGCATGTTAAAAATTATTTTTTAAGTCAGGTCAGGTGTATATACGCGTTGAGTTTATTAACTGAATTATACAGGACTGAATTATAACTTTGCAAGTTTATTATGAATGGATTATAATATTTACATAATAATGTGTATGTTGTTGCTATGATTTTAAATTAAAATATAAAAGCTATATTTTTTAATTAAATTATAGCAGTATTTTTTAATTAAATATAAATGAAGCAAAAATTTTGAATGAAAATGTATTTACCATAAAAGGGTTGAGCTTACAAAAAATGCTTTGAAATCCCAAATCGTAAAAGGTAAATACAATTCATAATTAATAAGCTTTACTATAATGTCGTGATTGTTCGACTTTTTCTGCTTATCAAAGTCAATTTAATTAAACATGATCAATACCGTAAAACCAAGTTTTATCCCCGTTGTGCATGGGAGTGTACATGACGAATAAATGGAAGAAAGTGGATGTTTTGAAACAAAGCCGCATCTCGAGCTTTTTACTTTCTTTTGACTTTCAACACCGTAGTTCACGTTAATAAGCTTGCCGTTTTAAATTTTCACAAGGGAGAGGAAGTTTATTTAACGCCGAAGAGTATATTCGTGGGCAGAACAAAGTTGAAGAGTATTTTTTTATGTATCGCGTTTAACGATGCGCTAACGATCGCTATTTGTTTTTTTAACGAATCGTTATCATCTTTATCTGACTTTGTTATCGGCGTATTAATGTAATTAGTATAAATATGGCGTAATTAGAAATTATATATATAAATATTGTTATGATAAAATCCCATTAACTTTAGAGTATTCTTAAAGTATATATAATACAATTCATAAAGAATTTTGTTTAATGTACTGGTAACAAAATAATAAGAGGGATATTCTGAGAATTTAGATTCAATGTCCAAATATAAGTTTTTAAGCAATTTATTTTTTAATTGACTTGTAACACTCCTTCATTTATTTTTCAATATAGATAAATAAAAAGTCAATGTCTTGATTTCGAATAATTATAGATACGCCACTGATTTTCTAAACTAAATTGAAATACGAATTTTCTGAGAAACGAAGGCTTTAGAATTTTGGAATTACATACTTATTTGCTTAGAATATAATATATATTAAAAGTAGCAAACAATTATTTTAGCTGCTACAAAAATAAATGTTGTCCTCGTCCTAAAAATAAAGATAAATACAGACGTTGAAGTAATCTTGATTGAAATTTTATTCGAAGCCAAGCATCCTCAGGGTATATTCGCACGAACAAGATCTTAACGTAAAAAGGACGTAAAATAAATTCAAAATTCTTACAGTAGTTGCATATGACAGAAATTACATCCTCGTATGGATAAAGTATTGCTTACATTTTTATATATTATCAAAGTGCTTGTTTGAAGACTGTTGAGGGTTTCGCAGCTTTTACCAAACAAGAGTCGTGCTTATATAATTTAATTTAAATGTATTACCCAATTAATGGAAACAATTGTAACGAGACCGGCAAAAGTTAAATTGTTTAATTCAGAGAAGGGTAAATACATAAATGTTGAGGGATCTCTGGCACGTGTTTTGAATATGTATAAAATTACAATCTATTCGTCCTAGTTTGATCACTATAGATCAATAAAATCTTATCTGATTTGTGAGAATATATTTATAATTTAGAATAAGTGCAAATTATAATATTTTTATCTGTACAACATTTAATCTAGTGCATAATTTGGCTTCCTTGTACGAATATATTATTATATGTCCATGCTCTTGTGGTTTTAGCATGTATATCCATGTTAAATAATATTATTAGAAGTTTGAGAAACCTAAGGGATGCTCACGTAATCTTCGCAGCTGAAGGAACTTGCTATATCCCAAAGGACAGGTCGTGAGACTGTGATTTTACTGTACCGTATTTTATACACAATATAATATGTTACCGAGTAGATAAGATAAAATACTAATGTTTTTATTATTTGTGGCAATTATATCGTTTAGCATTCTTATCAAAATGATTGCCTATGTATGTTATATTATCAAGTTTTTACATTAATAATAAATACTATAAATAATGTATTCTGAAAATGAAAAGCATGTTTCCAATATTATATTTTAAATGTCAAAGGGATTTTTCTATCGATAAAGGTTCGGTTAAATATAATAAATCATAACATATTATAAAGTTGCGGCTTAATAAAATATTGAACAAATCTAAGGAATATAATATAATACAATTGGGTTTGTTTTGTATCCTTTTATCACACTCTACTTCGTATATTGTATAACATATTAATGTTTACCATAATAAAATATAGATATGATTTTAGCATAAGAAAACTTATATATGATTCACAATTTTCGTAAAAATATTTTTTTAACAAACATTTATAGCAAGTTTAATCTTTTCGTCATATTTTTGCTTGGATCATTGTGACGCATTGGGGTAAAAAACAACAAATTGAATTTAAATAAATAAATAATTCAATAGATATTATAAATTTGTAACTTTATATTATAGATTCTACGCAAACTTATATTTGTTTGTATTTAAAACTACAGTACATTAAATAAAAAATTACCTACAATTCGAATCAAAAATTGTGAGGAAAAGTGGCTTTATAATATGAAAAAAACTTTTTGTAAAAATGCACAAAAAAATTGAAGAGAGATATTTAAATAATATAGAGAACGATTACATTAAAAATATATTGCTTAATTGGGTTTTAGGACCACTAAAAATTTACTCTCTCAAACCTCATATTAAATATCATATTTATTTAAATCACAAAGAACAGAATATCTCATATTATTAGACATCACATAAAAAAAATTATTTAAGTAGGTACACCACATAAGACCAACACGTTTTTATGTATTTAAAATATTTTATGATATTTTCCTTTCTTACTATGTATTATTTTTTTATCAAACTTGTATTATATTTTTCAGAAGATTGCAAAAATAGTATATGTTGTTTTTTTCCATTGTGATTCATTAGGGTAACCTGTTAATCAGTAAAAAAATGCTTTTCAAGAAAAATCTTTTTTTTTATGAAAAAACATAAAATATCATTTTAAATAAATAAAAATTAAAAAGTCAATACATTTAAACACAGTATCAAGATAAAATTTAAATTTAAAAAAAAACAAGTAAATATTATTTTTGATTAATATAATTTAAATGAATATGATGATGATAAATAAATATAAAAAATATTTTTTGCTATTAAAACTGTAAACTTTTTAGTCTCTGCCTTTCAATTAAATATTCTTCAAAAACACAGTTTTACGTAGAAAAAATCATGCTTTTACTATTAAATTATATGCATACATCTTGAAAGTTTTTAATAGGGGTCTGAGAATGACGAAAAATTGTTAATACTTATTTTTGCATAAGTTATAAAATAAGACACTCAGATAATAAACCTTTACGAAGGTGTTCACGGCAGATGATTGAAAAAATGCATTGAAAGTATTTAAATGACTTGCGAATTTGCGATTTTCTATTACTCTAACCGGCCGGCGGTTTTATCTTTGCTTTGGTGATCTAAGAATCTTCTCCGATAAGAAGAAATTACGCATGGAAATCGGGAGAATGTAAAACGATTTAGGGCTATTTTTTATTTTGTTTTTGTGAAGTAGCAACAACTGTTATTGATAATCTCACAATTATTATTGACAGCCAAAGGGGCCTTAACTTTTTTTGTTAAAACAATTGAAAAATATCAATTTTGAGCCAAGCTCAAAATTTCAACCGAAATGATATATTCGAAGAAACCAGACATCGCTGGCATTTTTTAAATATTTACAAAATCTAGAATCTTTCACTAGTCAAAAAAAAAATTTCATTTTTTATGCGATTTGCGGCATAATAAAAGCGGCTTTAAATTTAATTTAAATGGTATATTTTTTTTTAGTAAAATATTTGACAAGAAGTGAGTTCCAGCATCTTTTATGTTAAAAAAGCACTGGGTATATGAAAAACAACTGATCGATAATAGATACTATTTTGTAGCGGAGTTTTTGAAACTATTTTTTAATATTATATTTATCTATAATTTTTTATTCGTAAAAATAAGAATCAACGTCAAAATGCTATAGTCCTTTACGTCTGCCTCGAGATTACTTTTCTTGTGAGCAATTTATTAAACATCCAACAGGTCGTCTGTCCCGAACGAGTTTCAACGAAGAGGAACCTTCTGTTTTGCTCTTGTTTTCCTTTCGTCTTGGCGAAATCTAACGCGAGATTCAAATCGGAAAGAGTGAAACGAACCGCTTCGAAGCTTATTGAATGTCTGCGGAATACATTCCGATTTGGACCTGACTTCTTCGCCTCCTTTATCATTTAACAAACAGAAACACTTTTGACGACGCGACGTGCGTCCGTTCCAGTTTTTCTTTTGACGTTTCGAGCTTTTTTAGGCGCACGCCTAATCAAACGCTATGCCAAAAAGCTCTCTAGTAGCATCACCATATAAACCTACTGAATTATCATATCCAGCTCATATGTATAATACAAGGATTTTGCATTTTGCTCTGGCTCCGGAGAGGTCGCACAAAGTTTAATGCAAACAATCAGTTACGGATCCTCGCTGCTGGTGGGGAAAGTTTTCGGTTTGGCACTTAAATTCAAATTATTCAAACACGATTCGAAAGCTCATCCTTTTTAAGGGGAGCTTTTAAAAAAGTACTTGAGTACTTTGCAAAAAAACGTCAACACGGATTTATATGAAAAGTTTCGTCGCAAATGTTGCAAACTTCACAACACTAATAAAAATGCTGGAAAAATAGCCGACGCGATTAATTTATTGTTGTTGTGCGGTTGCTGCTGAGAAGTTTTTGTTGTATTTTGATAAGCTCTCTGAGTCGTAAATTTGAATTGATTAAACACAGAAAATAAATACAATTTCGTATTGAATAAAATATGCAAATATGTATAAAAAAACTTCATTTACATATTAGCCTCGATCACTTTATACATTTTTCCTTTCAATAGAAATGTATTTTTAACAATTTTAACAACTTAATATGCATAATTATTTATTTTCATTTACTAATTAAAATATATTATTATATTATATATATCATACAATTTTTAAGTCATTCAATAATTTTATAAAAAGCATAGGAAATGTCAGAATAATACTGATCGACAAACGGCAAATATTTGAGGTACAATGTATTTTTTTCTACGTCTGAAGAAAATTAAGTGCTTAGGATTGTTAATTGGAATAATAAGTCAATTTCGTTATCAAAACATCGGCCTTCTTTATTTTATTAGCAAAGACCCAAATTATATAATAATATAGATTTTAGTGTTATACATTTCAGGTACACTGTTTCATTAATTTCTATAAGTGACTCTCCCCTCTTTAAACATAATACATAACAGTAATTAAAATTACAGCTATTTGATTTTGCAAGCAAATATGAGCTAGTAGGAGAATAAATATTGCTTTGTCTGCATCATATTTCTTAGATGAAATTTTCGTCATTACCCGGACGCTATCATTATAATGGAAAAACTTGGCGAACAATTGGGTCGCTAGCAGAAAGCGATTTAAGCCGTTTATTCAGCTGTAGGTTGCTATGAAAGCTTCTGCAAGATTTAAAAGCTGCAAGTTGGCGCACCCCGCTTAAAAGCTAGTGAAAGCTTTTAAAATTACTCTTGTTACAGAGCAGCGCAACAGCCTCTATGCGCAATGAAAAATGGCATTTTGAATGTTATACTATAAACAAATTTGACAATATAAAATATGTATATGGGGTTAGCAAAATCCATTTTGTGGAATATTTTATAAGAGTACCTAGTAAAGTAATGATTTTATTACTTATTAAAAATGTGTATTTAATATTAATGTAAAAAATTCCCATTTAATATATTTCATAGAAAATTTGTATCCAAATCATTTGAGTAACAGTAAATATTTATAGTTAACCCTGAAAATAATATTGTTTTTCTCTGTTAATTTTTATATAATAAAATATACATTAAACTTATATCATAAGCTATAATTGTGTGCTATCTAATAATTGCAGACATCAAAACTCGTATGACAAAGAGACTGGAGTTTGGACTTAATATGATTACACCTATTATATCCTTCATTCTCGCTTCTATATAATAGAAAAATAAATAAACTAACAGTACACGTACAAATGAATTGTATTAAAACTTTTACATTTATCTCACCCCATTATAAATTATCAATATAAAATAACTAATTAATTGCTGTTTGTTTTATATTTTAAAATATTATCTAAGAAACTCACTCACGTGTATTTTTATCTGATACAAATGTACACATTTGTACGTTTCCACACGAGCGTCCATAAGTAAGGTTTTGAAATCCCTATCTTGATTGCAATATTCACCCCTTACTCTATGAATATGTTAAGGAATGAATGCTGAGATAACATACCGAATAACAAAATGGCCCTCTTGAATATCCTCACTTTCATCCTTTCATCTTTAAAGGTCGACCACACGACAAAATAAACACCAAAAGATTGGACATAAAATAATAGTACATGTTTATGTATTTTCTATTGCTTATATATGATAAAATATGTTGCTTTAGAGTAATTATCTGTAATGCTTTATTTATTAAAGAATCATACAATAATAAAATAAATGATGGCAAAATATAAATATATGATGTACATATAATTTTTGCCTAATATTTTATAATATCATTGTTAAATAATCTAAAAATATATATTTTGCCACAGGTGAAAGCAATATGGCTTTTCGATTAAGGTGATAATTTGTAGGTTAGTTTGAATTACGCAATTAGCGGTAAGGTTCCGTCAATTTGTTCAAACCCTAGAGAGGCTTAGTTTCGAAACGCGAATGGCTTCATTAACGTTTTTCGATTTTTATCCAACTACATATACGGATTTTTATTTATATTTCGTATATTCTATCCTTTCTCTCTGGAGCGATAAATATGTAGATTTGTAAAAATCGCTACGAGACTAAGTTGAAACGTTTGATTTTAAGATGCGCCTTTTCTAAATAGAAGCGGTCTAAGATAATTTCCCCCGTGGCGAAAAACATGGTTTCCGCTGAAATATTTAAATGTAATGACAAAGAAAATGTTGCAGACCTTAAAACAACGAATTAAATATTTAATATTATAAAATAATTTGAAAAAAAACCCTTAATAACATTTTTGCATTATAAATATTATTAATTTTATAATAATTTCAAGTGATCTGGTTAGCTTTTTCTATTTTAACTTCTTGCATGTATATGACATGTTTTCTTGTATTATGTAACACATGTCAGCATTTTAATGTTTTGTAGGAAATTTTATATTTATGTAAAGTGCGTAGGACACATTTCTGAGGTTCGAATTTCTGTCATTCGACCGCTTTTTATTTTATTGTTATTTCATAAAAATGTACCATCTGTGTTTTATTGTACACCTCATTTTTTATTGTAACGTTACAATATTGGGTAACATGTGATATTTCAATCCAATTTGGTGCAGTATTTTTAAATTCTATTTTAAACAATTTGTAAATCCTCCTTATCTCACCCTTGTGAACTTAGTATACAAAATAGCGTAAATCCTTTTACACAAAGCTCCATTAGGGATACAACCTTTAATCCCATAATGACTTTACCACTGCACTAATCTAAAAACTTCTTAGATTTGCGATTTAATGTGTTTATCACCTTTCTATGTTTTCGTAGTTTTGTTTTAGGATAAAATGAAGCATCTATAATTTATGTTATTTTTTTTTAAACTTGAATATTGCCATATATGTCAATTTTAATTTTAATGATACAAAAAAAATCTTCTTTCATTAATCGGTTAATTTAATTAGCATTATATGCTTTGATACAATATATTTCATTAGTTCTCTTTTCACAACATCTGCATTATGAATTTTATGTATGAAATGTTGCATCGATCGAAATAAATGGTTTTCTAAAGAAGCAATGTCTGGAGAATAAAGTCATGTTCCAGTCATGTTTTCGCCATATGGAGATGTTAATTAACATGTCGTAAAACTCTAAGACTTTTTTTGACAATTGCAGTCTTTGTTTTTACTTCCTTGTGTGAACGACACAGCTGATCAGAATTTGTGTTATATTTTGGGAGCATTTAAATGCTTCTTAATACATAGTCCGGGCTCTTAGATTGTTTTTGCTACTGGACCTATAGGTAACCATGGTATTCTACAACAATTATTGTCGTAAATTGCCCATTTCTCATCTCCGGTTATCGTAAGATTGAAAAAAGGCGACTAAGATTCAAGATTTGAAGCTCTTGACTAGTTTTCTTCGCTCAATTCGTGTGGAACCCATATACTTTGTGTCCATGTCTTCCTAATCTTCCTAATGTGTTTATGAACTAATTAAATATTTTAGTCAGCTGATGAATAGTTTAGGTTTGATTTGATTTCATATCTTTGCTGGTCTCCCATATCCAAGATTATTTTTGATATCAATATTTCCCGTTCGTATTTGTTGTTATCTATCCATCTTTGACATTTACAGACATATAATAAATCACTTCAAAAATGTTTATCGAGACATACTAAATTCATTTAACCTGCAATTTTTTATAAATTGTTTACATCGTAAATATTTGAACCAATTTTTTTTAAGCAACAGAATATATACCTACTTAGTTAACATACAAAATACCTGCTTAGTTAACAACGTTCAAAGCACAACTGTTATTTTGGGTTAATGCAAAAGTTTTAACACTAACAAAATATTTTTTCTTCTGTAAATTGATAAATAACTTAAAAACACAACCTTGCTACTTTCTGCTCATTTTTGACTTAAATATTTTTTTGAAATGTCTCCCGAAAAAGTCAATATATTTTTAAATAATCTAAAAATATATATATTGACACTGCAAATCTTTAATGTAATTTAGCAACTGTGGAAAGCAAATATTGCTATTAAAAATCGATGGTTTACAATTTTTTATTAGCGAATTAATGACATACTTGGCGAACTCCAAAGCCTGGTGGTGACAAATAGAAGGTCAAAATTGACATTGCTTTACTTAAAAATACAAAGGAGACTGTACTAAAGATGGGAGTCAAAACCAGTTGTGAGACATTTGCATTTATTATTATGTATAATTTATTTCATCCAATAAAGATGTAAATACATTTCATATGCATAGAGAGAATTTTTTGGAATTATAATGTTTATTGATATGATTTATATATAAATTACTTTACGTGATGGTAATTTAACAGTTAGGCCATTACTCCCCTTATAATTTGCAGCAAATTTCGATTTAGCAGACTCGAAACCGACGAGTTAAAATTAACTGCTTCGCCGTCGGCGCGCGGTTATCCGGTTAATTTCGGCAGCCGAAGGTCATATTTTCACGGGGGTGAAAATTAATTAGAAACCCCCAAAAAGTACGTCTTACACAGAAATGTATCATCTGAAAATGTCAATTAAATTGTCACGTTAATGTACCGTCGTTCACGTGTTCGCCCATAAATGTCCACCTGTTATGATGTGTTTTAGAGCTTTGTATTCGCAAACGAAACGAGATGAAATTTATGTTTTCCGACAAAGAATTGAATGCTAAAAGCTGTCACGGCGAATGTGTGCGAAAAATCGTGTTTTGAATCGCAATAACCGCTAGAGAGCGGGTGAAAAACGATGACAGGTTTCGATAAGCTTTTGCGTTATGCGATACTGAACAAACGGTGAAAATGCTTAAAAGAATAGCTTTTAGAGCTTTTTTAGAAAATTCAGGCGAGGCAAAAACACGCCGTCATAGAGCTTTCTGAAAATTCAACAAGTTAAAATATTCAACGCGCGGGTAAATACGCCGCAACGTAACTGGACATAAATGAATGAAAGCGGTTAAAAAAAATTGAAAATTCATAGAACGCACATGAACGTAATTCACGAAACGATAAAATTTAACGATATGCTGAATAGTTAAATATTAATAGTAATTAACGGCTTCAGCTGCAGCAATTTATGACAAAAAGACACATGCGTGTTTATTTCTAATTAATTATAGCTTTTATAATTCACCTTTTAAATATATTTATATTAAGTTATACAGTAAAAAATACATCTATAAATTTGAAAGTAGCAAGATTTACTTAAACATGATATAATAATAACTCTCTATATAAAAGAATATACATATGTATATAGTACATCGTCATTTAAAAGACGAACAAGTCACTACAACGAACTTTTTCGCCCTTTGCGTAATATAATATATTAGTATTAAGGTATATGATTTTTTTTATTTATTGTAAAACTTTTGTTGCAACATAAAAGGCGTTAGCCTAATGTGTATATTACACTATACACGACACAACTAAATTTTGTTTTAATTATTTATCACGATATTTTTCCGCGAGAAAAACTCTAAGAAAACCTTTTTAAGATACACGATTATAAATATAATTATATAATAATCACTAATTATAATCTCCCTGATACTAAAAAATTGAAAAAACTCAGGGTGTAATTAGGATTTAAACCCAAATATTAACTTATACCACTGGCTTATCGTGCTGATAATATTTTAGTTTTTTATTTAAAAAACCCTACGTTGATTTCCTAATAAATACGGTGTAAGTAAAATATATAAAATACGAATATTTACATTTTTTTAAAATAAACTAGTTCGTTAATAAAAATTGAATTAAGTTTCATTTATTTTTATGTGTTTGTATATTAGCGCTTAGATAAAATACACGGTGTTCTTAAATTGCTTGTTTTTAATAATTAATAGCACGAAACTTGGATGTATTTGGTTAGATATTGTAAAACAAATATGTACGCAATTATCAAATAACAATTTAAACTCTATCTAAACGTTTACTATTATATACATGAAAATTAGTAGTTTTGAGAAAACAAGAATAATTCTGTAAATAGAGAAGATTAAAAATATATATTTTTAATTATAAAAAATAATTATGAAACTAACAAACTATTTAGGTGAACAATATTATAGGAAAACCCTATACGTCAAAAATTTTGTATAAAAAAAGTACAAGCTTAACTAATAATTTATTTTTGTAGCATTTCTATATATTTTATTATAGCTATACTTTAAAACCCACAACTAATTAATTTAATGTGTAATAAACAATATCTATAATAATAAAAATCTAAGTAAAACTATTGCTATATTTTTAACTATGAATGGACTAATTAGAGTACACTTATTATTAATAGTATTAATTGTAAGAAAATAACTTGCCGCATATATGCGGTAAAAGCGCAATAAGCAGAAATGTGAACAGATAACCAATAGGATAAACATACCTGACGGTCGTTTAGGGCTTTTAAAATTGTATTACATTGTCAAGCATGGCAAGTGGAATGTAAAAAGGACTAGTGCTTACAGTGTTGCAACTATTCTAATAAGAAAAACATGGAAATATACAAATTAAATTTCACCCTAAAATTGCTCTAATTTGTGCACACGTCGAGAAAATAAAATGGAAATAAACCTCCTCCATCTTGACTGAGCGTATACAAACGTATATATAGCGCATATAGCTCATTTCTGACAAGAACTTTTATCAGTAGTTCATTTGAACTCGCACCAAGTAGAGCTATGTCAAGCATCAACCATAATTTTGTCTGAAAAAGCAGCTGCTTCCCTCTTCACGTCAATCCTGATCATGATATAACGTCCAAAATCCAGAATTCAACCTGATCTTTGAAGACGGTTGGATTCTATAGATGCTACAAGAACATTATGTATTTATAATAATCACACGAATTATACACAAATCAAGAATAAAATTTTATAAATAAATAACTTTGCTATAAAATTAATGCAGTATTGATTATAAATATTTAATATCAAGGACCTTATTAATTATCGTTCACTATATTAAATGAAATCAGAAGCAAATGTGTATATAATTTAGTGTATATAATAGCGGTAAATTTTAATACTTATACATCCTTGTGATGTTAACAAGGTAATGCTTTACAAAGAGGTTAGTCTAGAATTTCCACTTCTCAATTAAGCGTCGCTTCTAATACAAATTATAATGAGCCCTCAGGTATGTGTTAAATACAAGGATAAAGTTACAAGAAGTAGCTCTTCAGGAATGTGTTGCATTTCTGTGAAAAGACTAGTTAGTGAGAATTTGCGGTCGATATTAATTTGGTACCGCGGTTTGAGCTTAGTTAGGCGATGTACTGTATAAACTATGGAGCGCAATTAACCACTTTCTGGCTAACCCGTTTACTTGGGTGTGTGTAATTAGGTTTATTTCGCAGCCCGGCAAGATTAAAACGACGAGTGCCTTTACTTGTAGTTTCGCATCACAATTGCCGCTGGGCTGACGAAAAGTGCAACATAAAAATGAAATGGTTAAAATGTGTTATAATGCTTACACTTTAGTGGCTGTAGACACATGGAATTTAATAAGATTTATTTGTTGAATTTTAAAAGGACATAAATTTAAATCATTGTGCAAAATATTTAACGGCAAATATATGGTTAGCAAGCTGGGATTATTAACAGCTGTTTCCATTGGAAATATCAGTGATAGCATAGCATTTTGCTTATAATTGAAAATATAGCCTCAGTTTGTACTGCTGGTATTCAACCCGTGTTATCATTATATTTATTTAATTTTAATGTTTATATATTAAATAATAGACAACATGACATGGAAATTCATTACAGATGTAGGAGATATTTAATTTTATTAAACGACATCCAATGTATGGTCCAATAACGTCAATTAATCGTTGGGTAGATTAGAACGTTTATTTAATAATGAGTAGTAATTTAACGTAAAATGTATAATTGGGTTAAGCAATATACATTTTAAATAATAAAATATACAAAGTAAAATATAGATAACTGATTACTTCATCGCAATTTACTCCACGTATGTAAGTAAATGACATAAAATTAATTTACAAATATCTAACTCACAATCTCTAGAGATTCAATAAAACTCGTCTAGTTGATTGCAAAAATGTGCATATGCGTTACGTATAAAATTATATGAACATACACAACATAAATATTTGAATAATGATAAAAAAATGTGTACGTTATTATTGTGTTTTATTAGGCATATATATACATATGTATAATAAAATATTTATGATAATATAATATTGTATGCGAAAGTGAAATTCCACGAGGCGCTTATTTTCTCGTTGCGTCATAAATTTCCGCAGTTTCGCCCCCTGATGGGTTAAAAATTGAATTTGACAAGATAAATAACTTATTGTTAAAGTATTTTTTTATATTGTAATTTACATAAATAATATTAAATGTTTTTGTTCCATAAACGATTTATTTGAAGCTCTTCTATTCAATGGTTAAATTACGTTAATTGTATGTATTTAGTTTTTAATGTAATATTCATATGCAATATTAATAATCACAATAATCATATATTAACTATTAGGTAAACCCAAAATTCATCCCAAAGAGGTTTTAGTCAACTTCCCTTCTATAAAAAATTAGCCAAATAATCTAGAGTAAGATAATAATTTTAAGAAACAAAGTGTTGGTAATAACTTAGGTAGTTAATATTATTATAAAAATTGTAAATTAATATCAAATAAAGAAAATGTTTTTTATTTATTTGTTTATAAATTAACATAATTTTATTTGAATTATTTTTAGTTATTTAATTTTATTTCAATAACAGCAAAATATTCTTAAGCAAAACATTTTTTTATGTGCTACACTCATAATACTAAAAAAAATCTGTATCACAATAAACTATGTTAAACATTATTATTTTCAATGTAAGGTATTAAAATATATATAAAATAAAAAAAAATAATAAAACATTGCATATATAATATTACAAATAATAATTCAGATGTGACTTGAATTTTTTTATATATTTATATTGTGCCCTTTTGACGTCCTTTTACAGACTTTGTGATCACATTTATCTTTCGCCTCGTTCATTTTAAATTACGACAGCATCTATCGCACCGATATATTTTCCCGTTTCTTGTTACATATACACATATAGCGATTTGCCTTAAGACTACTTGTATCGCTCTGGAAAATTCAGCAAATGGTCTTCCACTTAGTGGAAATTCTTCACATGGGAATCCAACACCTTTATAGCGTATCAAGATAAAAGCATAAACAAAATGCTTTATTTACTCATTTATAATGCACAATATTATTCATATAAAATAAAAAAAATCAATAAAAGAGTAATCGAGACTTATACAATAATCTTTTTGATTATATAACATACATAATATATTCTAATATTATATAATATATTTTTTGATTATAAATATGTATACTTCATAGGTTTTTTGGACCATAAAAATATCATAACAGAATTAAAATCAATTTTAAAAATAATTTTTGTAGCAATTATTAAGTTGTAATTTTATTTTTACCAATTTTCGCAACGTATTTAGTAACACTAATAATGCCACTATTTTCTAAGATCTAAAAGTATGTACGGCAATTATTTAAAATAAATTGTTAATATAACATTCAAAGATATAAAAGTTGGTATTCAGATCATAAATATTTTGTTTACATCATTTGACATTTTGAGAGTATTCTCAATTGTCCTTTGAAGCAAAAAACGCCTGGTAAAAATCTATGTGGGTAAATATAAATGTTGATCAAAAGGTCAACGAGTAAAAATAATCCCTCTCATCTGTATCCCCTATAATTTTGCTTAAAATATTTATGTTAATACTGAGACAAAATTTCAAAAAAATAAAATGGAAATTTACAACACTTGTGGCGTTTTATTCCGCAGGATATCCTTTCATATAGTCCTGGCGGTGCTCTTAATGCTTCATTGTCCGCAAGCCCATAGCCAACGGACGCTTCCTGTGCGCTGGTTTATTTGCATTTTTTTTATAACGGTGAATTCCACCCACCTAATGGCTATTTACATTTTTTGATAGCAAAAAACACTCGCTCGTTCGTTATTTTTTTGCGAGTCCATTTGTGTTCAAATTGTTAAATGCCTAGTTGTGTAACTGAGCGAGCATCTTTTGTGTGCTTAAAAAGTTTTTCCACAATACCACCGCAATACGTAAAAAGTTTGTACATATATGATCTTTAAATAATTTTTATTTAATTGGCAATACTACGTGACGTGTCAGAGCTTTATTTTTTCATTAAATTAATTGCTCAGTGAACGAAAAAGTTTCTGCAAAAATTTCAATGACATTTTTTTTAAGTTAATGATAGTGACTTATGCAAAGGTGCAAAACTAATGTAAAGCTCATTGAAAATGTGTTTTATACATTTAAACGTTATTTTTAATATTTCAACCATTGGTTAAAAATTAGATATCACAAAAAAATAGTACTAAAATTTAAATGTTTTTTTTTTGTACCTTGGTCCTTCGAGATTTGGTCATTATAATGAAAATTAAAAAATATCAGGATCACTAGTTTAGAGTTTGTTCAAATTTAGAATAGCTAGCATGAAAAAAATGCTTTAAATAATATTTTTAATATGATGGATTGATTTATATTTTTGAAATCAAATACATATACAAAAAACGATAATAATCTATGGCAATTTTACGTGATATTTTAAGATGACTGAGTGAAAATGGTATAAATTTTAAAAGTTTTGAAACCCTTTAAATTAGCTGTCTACGTGATGCTATCTACGCTGTCTACATGAGTTGAATTCGCAATGAGTAAATAAATGACTATTTCTCTTAAAAAGATGTAGATAAAATAAGATGAACAGATTTACACAAGACGTTAAAATATATATTATTCCCTATGACTATAATAAAATCTTGTATTGAAAGATTGCAGATATAATTTTAACCGACTAATTCCCAATAATCTAAAACTTTAAATATATATTTAAGATAAACGAATAAAGAACTGCTTAGCATTGAAAATTACTTACGTTTTCATCACTAATCTAATCCCATGACAATTCGTAATTTTTACCGGTAAGTTTTTTGGGTACATAAATTTTATCGATATTGAATAACGAAACACTTAAGGCTTTGATATTAAATACTTCGGGCATATTATTTATAATAAAATGATTTCCCCTTTCAAATTGTTATTTGGAAATCTTACAGTATTATTCACGTTATTGTATGTTGAAAGATTGCTTATTTATATACATATAAATAAATATCTTACTCATATTGTATTTGTATAAATGTCATTTTATATATAAAATAATATATTTATGTATATATTTTTTCT
Organism: Plectrocnemia conspersa; assembly: GCF_051122295.1. Classification (NCBI taxonomy): domain Eukaryota; kingdom Metazoa; phylum Arthropoda; class Insecta; order Trichoptera; family Polycentropodidae; genus Plectrocnemia; species Plectrocnemia conspersa. The sequence continues at coordinate 8,975,921 of NW_028277167.1, read as the reverse complement.
AGTCCCAGATTTCCGTGATGGTCCAATTTTAATCCCAAATCAATTGTTTTTAATGAAAAGATTTTTTTCGATAAGGCTCACAAAATTCGATAAATTGATTACAACCGTCGATCGAAAAAATATTTTTATAACAAACACTAATCCCGATCCTCAAGATACGATAGAAATTAAAAAACATGAAGGTTCATATTGGATTTGAACCCATGTCTTTCAGATATTAATCATTTACTCAGATATAAACTTAAATACTTAATCAGATATGAACCACTGGTCTATAATGCTGATTCGTCCTTAGTTTGCCATCAACTATAATATTATGTTGTTAGCAACATTTAGCAACATTGCTTCCAAAACGTTCATATGGTTTCTGATTTAAAATAGATTATATCGGTGCAATAGTAGCAAGGTATATAATATACGAACACTTATATAATATAATAAGTTATCATGCCACTATTTTTATCATAGCTATTTATAATCCATGAAAATGTTCACAAAAAGTATTTTACATTATTGTCTCGATTGGCTATACAAATAGCTGTGACAATATATTTTGTACTTTATATAAAATGTATTTTTTACAAGCCTTTGAATACCGTTCTATTATTTGTATAATTCTTATGGTGTATTATGAAAATACGTCATAATTTTATACACAATTACCCGCTCTAAATTAATAAAATGTGCTCTATACAATTTTTTATATTTTTAAATTACTTGTTAAAAAATTAATCACGTTTTTCAACATGTTTTCTGGTGTAAAACTTATTTATAATTAATTATTTACATTCATTGAATGGTTCAAAAATTCTTTGAATAATAATACCATTCTAGTCTGTAAATTATATAAGTAATAAGTAATTATGGATTTAACATGTCTGTATGGTAAAGTTTGTTATTAATTTAACTATATAAACTACATACAAGGCCAAGGTTCTCATGGTTAAAATAATATGTAAACCTAAAGTAGCAAAACTTTTTGCCACCAGGGATCATGCCTCTGGAAAACATTATTGCATTAACAACCATGCAGCATTTTCTATTAATTAAATATATAGAGTGGACCAGAAATACAATTTGATGCTTATAGGGCTATAGAAAATATATAAATACTCATAGAATCTTATTAATCAGCACTGCAGCCTTTTTAAATAAGTGAAACAATAATTAGTTACACTTCTTAAATATATCATAAGCTGTTAGGACTTTGTAAGATAACGTTATAATGTGTTTGATTCTAAATCTGAATTTATTTTCAAATTATCTTGGTATGTTTCAGCTAATTTTATAAATTCAAACAATATAGTTCTTACGTGATAAATGTGATTTAGGCGAAAAAGTATCTTTTTTTATAAAATCCATAATATTTTCGAACAACTAAAAATTATTCTATGAGCTATTAATGTACAATAGAAAACTTTGGTTAATTTAAACTATTTTTGTTATATAAATAATGATACATGTAGTATAAAATAAATATATTTGTATAAATAAAATAACTGAAGTTGCAAATATTAGGAAGCTGTTGATATTGAGATACTGTCTGATTTTATAAAATACAACAATATTATTTGAATCGATCTGATGAATTTGGAAACGTCTGTTTAAAATATAGTATTAAGTAATATAACGTTTTAATGCTACAAAATGATATATTAGCTAGTATTTATATTATTATTACTATTGTAAAGCTATCGTTATAATATGACAGATGCGAATTCAATACGATACAACGAAATTTTTAATAAAGCTCTCGATTATTAAATGAGTAACAATAAAAAATATATTCCACTATGAATATTTGTAGTTCATTCACCTTAATCAACTAAGCCTGTCTGACCCATAAAATATGCAATATAAAAGCCACTTTTTATAAATTGATTACACCGAAAAGCTGCACGAAACATAATGATAATTGAACGACGTCTGTCGAAAGTTTCTTCAAACACAATTATACAGTGTATACAGAGTAATCTGTTAAAACCAAAGTTCGAATCACGGGAGGATATTCTTGCAAACACGCTAAAACACACATGTACTACATGTGTTGATATTTTATAGCATGTTCCGAAGCTTGTTTCCTTTGATTATTTGCATGTTAATAGAGAAATTAGTCGCCCGCTTGTTGCTTTTCCTGCTAGGAAAAGCTTAATTGATTGCCTCTCGCATCTCGAATGAAAACATCATGCAACTCAATTACGAAGATGTGGATGTGCCACTTACTTTAACTAAATTTTAGAATCAATACAACACGCTTCAAACTCGGGCTGTGGAATTGTTTTGTGCCAATTTTTAAATTATTCCGTTCCCTACACATACACCTATATCTCGAAGATATACTTTAACGGATTTATGTACTTGAATACTGCCAGGTTATGAATATAAGAGTAAGACTGTGTATTTGCAAAAATGATAAATGTCTGCTCTTAAGTGTTTGATATATTGTTAATATAAAAAGCTAGGACGTTTGTAAGCAATATTTTTTATCATTTTGTCCTTTTTAGTGCTACTTAAAATATTTTAAATAAAGATGTTTACATTAGATAGATTAACATTTCAAATTTACTTTTCAGTTCAACTAATTTAATACTTTGTTATCGTTTACTTCAAATTGATTGATCAATAAAATATATTTTAATATACATTTATGAGCTTAAACAAGCGGTCAAATTCTAAAAAAGATTTTATGACATAACATATACATATTAGTAATTATATTTATGATACTTATATATAAACTAATATTTTTTTATTGCAGAAGTACTACGTGACGTGAACACACATACTCATACACATTTTTGTGATTCATTGAGCTCATTAATATTGTATATATTTAATTTTTTATTTACAAAAGTGCGTTGTAGTATATATTATTAATACATCGCTTATCTCAGAGATCCTGGCTCTATATTTTATTTTTTAATTTCTTAGTAATGATGATATTTTTAAAATATGATTACATTAAAAGAATGCGTGATATATATATATATATATATATATATATATATATATATATATATATATATATATATATATATATATATATATAGTTAAACTCTAAAATATATTTGCTAATAGCTTATCTGCATCGTACACCGTTTTAATATCCGCACATGTTAATTTATTCACCTTGCCCGACCATAGAGCGCTCGTCTATTTACCAACTAACCATCCTTCACTACCGAAGTTTCCTTGGTTAGCAGACAGGATGGAACCAATTCATAAATATGAATTGGGTTGTAAATATGTTATAAACGCTTCAATCGCAAGCTCTTAGAAACTTCATCGAACTTAGAACACGGATTTATGAAAGCTCGCACGTAGAGCTTTTTGTGTTAATAAAAAACCAACCGCTAATTTACAATAGAAGGTCCTTAATTTTTAGCCAAGTTCAATTTGTACGAAGTTTGGCAAAAGTTGAATATTTACATATCAAGTGACGCCTTTGGATTAATTTCTGGTATGATTAAAATGTATACTATTTGACTCACTTAAATAAATATTCCATAAAAATATGGATTTTTTAGTTAAAAAATATAAATGTATAATATATACAATTTAAATATTAGAAAACGAATAAAATTATTTATATTTAATTCTTTTAATTTTTAACGATAACCATTTTTTATTTGTTTTTAAAAAAATGTCATGGAAAGTCCATAATCTATTTGTAAACATCTCTTTTAATATATATGAGATATATGTTTCTATTTAATTGAAACAATTTTAATGTTAGCGCACACTTTTAAATGTGTCATAAGAGTAAAGTTAGACTAGTAATTAATTACTGTCTTAAAGATCAGAATTATTGGTTATTAAAATTATAATTTCGATCAATCATCATATAATAACCTAATCTCACGGATGAAAATTATAATGAATATTTATAATAGTGATATCTTTAGATTTTAAGTTGTAATAATAGTTTTTAATTCTTAAAATATATGCAACAGGTCCATGATTTCAAAAGTGTGTCTCACTACTTAAAAGTCATAGATTGCATTTACTCCATTGTAACGCATTAGGCTGACGCCTGTCATGTTAACAATAAATATGCATGTAATTTATTTTCGAGATTTTACTTAAATATTATAAAGATAATTTGTGTCGTTTTATCTTATTAATTTTAACTTTTACATAAGTGCTTTTTATAAATATATAAATAATAAATACTAAATATATTGATTTTTGTGTCTCTGATTGTGTAAACCACGCTGTAACACATAAAACTAACGCTTGTCAATTTACGATATTTTACAAATACTAATAATAAACTGAATTGACATTAAGAAATATCATTAGTTTATATTTAACTAATTTTAATGTGGATTTCGGGATTTGGGTCCGAGTGGTGTGATATTGGCAATCGTGTGTCATTATCAGGTGGCGGTGTCGAATACAAAATAATCCAGCGTCCAATCAAAGCGGTTTAATGGATCGTAATGGATGTACAAAACATATTTAAATGGAAGGTACATCAGAGATGTACTTAGGACGAATTGCGATTGAATAACAAACTTAGTTGTTAAGACAATGGCTCGGTGTCTTAAGCGCGCGATTTTATATAATAGTATATTATATTTTAACTACAGTGATTATTATTCATGGTTTTAAAATTATGTCTTTAGATATTCTAATATGGCGGTTTTTATTGCACGTTTATTTATATTAACAAAGCGGGGAACGTTAATACGTCATATTCTACAGTTTTGCCATTTTTTTAATTACTTAGGTTACAAGCATATTATAGCATTTTTTATAAATTATTTTAGTATAAAAAAAAAGTAGAAAATCTTATTTTGGTACCACATGTTACACAAAAAGGCGAAAGAAAAAGGCCACAACTAATTTTTAATGACAATAGAAGAAAGGTAAGATAAATTTACCTATTCTTTAGTGGGAGGGGTTTGGTCAACAAAATAATTGGCTACTTTAAATGCTTTAATTGTGTTGCACTTAATACATCAAGATAAATGTTAAAATAAATGATTAAAACATACTCATACAAAAAAAGTAGTAAAATAAATCAAAGCAAGAAAACATCGAGAAACACTGATTTTTTTCTAAATAATTTACTATAAATGCAGTAAAAAAAATAATTATGGAAAAATACTTTAAATTAAGGTGTATACTAAGAAATTAGCAAATGTATGTAAATTAACTCACTATTCAACCTTAAGTTCAGATTTCACTTGATACTTTCTTAGGTAAAATATAAATCTTTACACGATATTTCACCATGAATTCAATCGTTAATCCATCCAACCGTGTCGATGCCGGAAGGTTCGCGTGTGGTTCAATGTAACCAATGCATATCCGGCGCTAACCTCTTGGGAAATCAAGTATTTCATTTGTCATTCTTGCTCAGCAACATATATGTATATAGTACATATATCGCGAATACAGCTTTAGCAAACAGAATTTGCTTAGGTGTAGCTACATTGGCAAGCTGCTGTACCACCATTAGTACATATTATTTTAATCCTCATGTGTCAACATTGAGGTTTGATTCTGCGACAAATCCTTAACAAATATGTATGCGCCATAACGAAATGGCGAAGTTTACTCATTTACGTTTAATGGATCTGTGCTGCGTCCCAGAGGTAAAGATACATGTAAATAATGTTGAAGGTAAAGTACTATTGTTTAACCTTCCGCATTGGACCGGTCATTACAGTGTATCATGCGTGTAATAAAATAACAGGTAAATATTTAACGGAAAAGCAGTAATTGCAAACTAAATATTTTATCTAAAGTTTCATCTGCAAAACCACACTGACTTTATCAATTTTAATACATAACAAAATATATTTGTAAATATTTCAGTAAAAACTACAACATTATTATTTGTAACTGATATTCAGTATTAATCCCCAACATAAATTAAATTGTTATATGGTACAAATAATCATAGCGTATATAAATTAAAATAATTGTGCTAATAAAAGTCATATCGGTTTTAATTAATAAAGAAAAAACTGGTCACTTTACTCTGGCCATAAAAACGTATCATATATAAATATAACTCGTAATTTAAAAAATATGTTTTCAAATCATATTTTAAATTTATTAATAGCAGCAACAGTAACTTTTATATAACCTATTTTTCGACTTTGAGCAAAACACAACCTTTTGGTTACATAAACTGGAAAAAAGCTTTGTACCAAACAAAATAGAACAAGGTTGCATAGAATTCTAAAGGATAAAAAAATTTAAAAATAAATTATATTTAATGTGTATTTTTATGATTTATTCAAGCATTTAAGTTAAAAGACTTTATTGTGTTAAATATATTGTTAAGAATGCTTGTTATGATTAACTGTGCGTAATTAAATTTATGTTTAAAAATAAGTAAACGGTTTTTAATGTTACATTTATTTTTAAACACACAATTTATGTTTTAGGTGTTAAATAATAGAAGTAAGTGTTCAAAACAAGTCCAAATGTTTATATTTCACATAAGTTTATTCAGTTTTGCCATAAATTATACAATTTTGATACTAAATTATAGTGATAATTTCAATACTACGTTTTCTGCTTACCATATAAATTGAATAATTAGTATAAAATATTTAACTATATTAACAAGTATTTATAATTTATATTAACTACATAATTAATCTGCGTGTTCAAACAATGCATTATTGCAATATATGTAATATTAATCAAAAACGTAATCAACAAACCACTACTAATTTAAACGTCGTGTTTTACTAGTAATTCAATAGAATAATATATTTTATACATTTACAATTTAATTAAAAAGGACTAATTAATTTACGCAATTCAATGTATTACATATCTTAAAAGTTTTCTCCAATAAAATACTACAATACATTTGAATTCCATTCATAACAAATTATATATTAAAGGGTTGTTTTTCTCAAAACATTATAAGATTTATATTATAAAGATTATTATTTAAAAGCTCTTAGATTACAATACCAATTTGTTTATGACTTAATTAAAAAAGTAAAATACTTTTCAATTGATGCTCTTATATAAAAAAAATACAACGTAAAAACAAACTCAGCTTCGAACAACTTCCAAGTTCTTATATTATATAATTTATTTTGATAAAATTAATTTAGCAGAAAAATTAAAAAATTAGATAATACACATTATTTTTTGTCCTCATTGATCATTGTACAACATAACATAAAAGTTATTCAATGAGTGCTAGATATCAAAAAAACACTTTGCTTAAACAGGCGGTAAAAATAAGTAAAGCAGCATTTTTTTATGTAATGAGAGCATTAATAGGAAATAAATAATGACACAGTTATTTTTATTTTTGCTTCTTTTTAATGGTTTTTAATTATTTAAGACCACTGGAAATTTTAAAACAACTAATGGTTTAAATCGAAATTTTTAAATACTGTTAGACAGTACAATTTTTATGACTGACTTTAGAATTTACAATTAGCAAATATTTTGTTTTGAATAAAACAAAAAATAAGAGTGCAAGAGTATTTGGCAAAGATATTTTTGACGGCTAAATGAAACGAAAAAAAATCCTTTACATGTTATAAAAATCATACAATAAGACGTATTTTTTTACAAACTACATGAGAAAATATCATGTGATGAAATATCTTTGAATCTTGACAAAATCCTAATCAACGTTACGCATAACTTCCTCGTACATAAATTAATCGATGCTACTATTTTAATTTTATTCCGGTAGTTTTTTTGCATCTAGAAATAGAATATTCAGATTGGTTTTACCTTACAAATATAATACTAATAAAATATAAATATTACTTACATTTTAAACCAGTTCCGCTCCTTACATATGTGATCATATATTCAAAAGATTCAGTGCATGTATTTTGTACATTGTTCAATTATTTACAAACATTACACACGTGTATTCAATACTACTGGCTCAATGTTTACCGGGCGCCAGGTAAACTGTGGGGCTTTGGAATACATTTCAAAACTTTTACCGGTCGCATTGCCGAATGCAGCATTCGCAATAAATATTTTATATATTTTCACGAGCAATTTCGATCGAATTGTTAGTGCCTTATATATACTGGTCGTATGCGGGCGAATTCGAAAGATAAGCGTCGTCAAAAGGGATTTATCGAAAGTTGCCCTTTCACGTCAAACGGTTCGATGTACAATATGATTCTGTGGGCCTTGCCGAATTTTTAGAAATACTCCGACAATTTGTGAAGCAGGCGATATGAAAGAATAAAACTGCTTTCAAACTTTTTTATTATAAATAATTGCAGTACATTTTTAAACTTGCATGTTATCAATAAGCAACTAGATGAGCTGTGATAATTACAAATGCAATTTCACTTTGAAAACTATGAACGAGTGCTTAATAAGAAACAACTATTTGATGAAAAATATTAAAAAGAAAGTATTAAGCAAAAGTTAAAATAATCCATCTAAGAAATTTAATATAAAATGCAAAACTATATCTGACTATTTTGTATATCAATACATCTTACTAATGAATTTTATTATAGACAAACTTCAAATATTACGCTTCCTAAAACAATGTATTAACTTTATTTATAAATAGCAATATTACAATGGATACTAGAAACGTAATAATACAAGAAATGCATTAAAAAATAAATTGCTGCTAAAATTAAATTGCAAACTATATACAATTTCATGGTAACAAAGAGATATTTTAAAGGTATGAGTGAATCTTAAAATAAATTACATATTTGTTTTGAAAGAAAAGATATATACTATAGATGCATGTATCTGAATTAACCTAATTCTATTCCTTCGCTTTCGAACAAGTATTATTGGTAAATCCACATCTGAAAAGGAAGGAAACCTCTGGAATTTTTAAATTGCATCAAAGTAGGGCGAGCGCATTGGTAACTTTATCATAATTTACAATTTACATAAAAGCTCAGCGAAGTATAGTGACATTGCAGCTGAATCAGTGATAAAAACAAATAAACTTTACAAATAATTTTCCTCAAATAACATGTAAATATGTGGTGAAATATTTTGAATAGAACCTCTCAGCGCATAGTCGAGTTTATTCGTAAACTTCCCGACGCTGGATGGCATTCAAAGTGGCGATTTACCTTTCAGAGTTTCGTCGCGCAGTTTAACAGTAAAGTGTCTTTTGATTTCGCTCAGAGCAGTCTAGTTTAATGCGCCGTAAAATCTATACAGCAACAACAGTTTAAATATTATCGTCGGTTAAGATTACTATGTTAAACGTTATTTTAAACGACCGCTGTCTAAATTTACGGAAGGAGCGCAAAAACGTAAACGGAGGGTGCATATAGACGCCTTCATTAACGAAATGTTAATTTTGACTATATTTGTTTAGATAAGATAAAAATATTTTATACAAAGGGATAACTTATAAAGGCTTATCTATATGAAACATTGTGTAGAATAGGTTTTTGTCATAGGCTTTTCATTGTTATTTATCGTTACGAAAACAACTAAAAGCAACATAAATTTAAAATGGCTGTTGTATTAAACATATTATAAATTAAATTATAAAAAATCGCAAACAAATAATTCTCTCAGATTATTTTTAAGCAAACATAAAAAATTTAGGTTAAACAAATTTAAATTTTAAATGACTAAAATACAAGTCAATATTTAAAAAATACAAATATTAGGTTTATAATCTGTGTATAATATATTTTACGTTTAAGTCGATTCATTTTATATTTCCAGTTGGAAAAAAAATATATTCAATGCTATTAACTAAAATGTGATACTATGCAAATTGCGAACATAAAATTCGAATAAAAATTCAGACTGTAACATGAAAATAAAGGAAAAGTTTCTAATTAACTTGTACGAATGTTTGCAGTATACTGTCACACATTGCAATGATCCAATTATCCGAAAAAAAACACTATCCTTAAAAACATTTTTACAACCGATAATTAGTAATAAAATTCGAATATATTCGTTTAGATATAAAAAATCTAAAATTACATACAAATAATTCTATTTAATAAAATAATATTGAAATGATTTTTATTTAAATATATTAGAGCATTAAATTGTTACTGTACCCATAATATAGACTGTAAATTAAACATTTGTCATATTGACACAATAAAGATAAAATAATATTAGCAAATGAGAAAGTCCACAGCAGCACAAAATTAAATCAGAATTTCGGCAGTTACAGCATATTATTATTATTATTTTATATTTATAATTGCAGACACACATAATTATTTGTTATAAAAAATGATCAATAGTATTTAAACTATTTATTAGATTTTTTAAAATCTTACATCAATACGAAACTCCATTTCAAATATTCCTACTACAAAAAATATTACTATAATAAATAACTTAAAATTTTGCATTAATTATATAGCTTTAAAAGAAATAATAAATAATGGCTATTAAGAAAGTCCACAACTACACAATAATAACTTGAAAATATGAGTAACTTAGAGAATTACGGCAGTTAAAAAGTCGGCTATTAGTTGTTATGGCTAGGCTGTTATTCATTAAAAAAATTAATTTCGCAAAAAAGGGTACAATAAAGTTGTAGATGATTCAGAAAAAACTGATTACATACGTTACTGTAATACACAAAAATTTTAGGAAATAGTACAGAAGCTATTCAGTTTGTACTGCTGCTTATAATTTAAAATTTAAAAATATACCACTACAAATAAGAACAAATAGTTGGACATATATTCGAATAACGAATAGTTCAAAAACGGACGGATAAATTCGAAATTCAAGTAACCGAATATTGCGTAATTATAAAATAAATGAAATATAATTATCAAACTTGTTTCTGAATATAAAAAAAACTTTTAACTTCTTGGTTTCTAATTTTGTAGAATATGTAATGATAATAAACTATATTATTATATTAAAATATTAAAATATTTACTACAATCGCATCACATTTATTTAGCAAAGTTACTGCTCGTTTCAAGACAATAGAAATTTCAGCTACATTTCATTTTTATGTCTTTTTAAGAATAACACAATAAAATATTCATATAAATCACGGCTGACGAATTGTTTAACATATTTATTATTCAAGTTAATGGTTTCACATTTTTTTTTCAAAGTTTCACGACAGTTTTGCGCGTCTTGGCAAAAATGATTTTTCACACTACAAAAAATGTAACGGTATTTTTTTAAATATCTGTGACATTCGTTGTACGAAATTATTCCCATCAATTTTATTTCACAGTATCGTATATAAAGATCGTAAGGTTATTTCTCATTGTTGAGCGCCTTAACGTCAATCAAACGCGCGACAAAACCTCTGCGGGGAACTATGCCATTAACGGTAACGTTTATCGAATGCATCTCGACCGACGTGCAACTGAAGCCTTTTTACAAAGAGAAAAATTCGCCAAAACGTGTGGATATAATCGAAAAACGTGGGTGGATATTTTGCTTTTACTGCCGCGGCTTAACTCCAATTTTGACGAAAGACGAGCAACGATTTCGCCAAACGATATTATTCGAGGCGCGTACATTGTTGGTTGTGTATTTTGAGAATTAAACGAGTCCAAATAATCCTACATTAATTATTTATTTCTGCTTTGGACCGTAGCCCATCGTAAAATATACAGGCAATAAGATGGGTATTCTCAAGAAAATAGCGGAAATTGTTCGAATCGAAGAGGTACAAGCAAATAAGCATTTTTAGGGTTAAGCTTTTAATTAAATACATTTAAGATGAAAAATCTATGTTTTCACAATATTGAACGACTGATATTGTTATATTTATTTATAGCTAATTACGTTTTAATTTATTTGATAATATATTCCTACATAAATTATTATCTTAGAAACAGTTTATTAGATATATATATAATTAAATTATGTACAAAAGTATTACTTACCAAAATTTAATCAAGTTATAATTTAGATATTATGTTTCTCTTTTAATTATCACTATAATTTCTATCAATAATTATATTTTAGTAAACTAAAATATGGCTATGAATTTCAATAACCTAAATTATTTTAATAAAAATAATTAGTTTTTTCTATACAGTAATTTTACAAGCATATTTCTTGTTACCCAACTGTTTATTATAGCAAAATTACTTTATTTTATCTTTGCCTTTTTTGCCAGTTATTATTTTTGATAATCGCGAAACATCATTTTCCGGCACGCTTAACATGAAAAACTCGCGAATTAGTTGCGTAAACCTTTTGAGTCTTTATTTCGTCTACTGATATGAAAGATAAGCTTTGTAAAAATGTGTTGTGTATTTTTATGAAAATTATCCACAAATGCGATATTTGTTTGCAAATTAAACTATTTTCAGAAGATAACATAAGAGATCACTTTTGAAACAAGAACTAATTAATAAGTTTTTATAATTAAGCTCAGTAAAAATGTGTAGAAAAATAATATTTTCTAATAATTGATTAAAATGTTTAAATATTGTTTATTGTTTTTATTTACTACTTCTATCATAATTTAATAAAAACAGTATTCATTTAAAATATAGAATTAATAATATGTTTCGGCTATGAAAGTCCTATGTTTTTCATAGCCTTTCGGCTATGAAAAACAACAGGAAAAATCGTTGAAAAATGTTTTGCTAGATATTTATTAATAATAAACCCTTTTTAATAAATTTATTTAAATTTACATAGTATTGCATATGAGACGTCACATATATAAATGAGTATAAATTACTTTTATCAATAACATATGTTTTATCAATGTCACATTTATATTAGACATGATCCATTGTGTCATTACTAATAATCATAAATTTATTTATTTATGTCTTTTATATATATAAGGTCATACTTGTTGAATGAAAATAATTAAATAATAATGATTTTTTTGTTTTATCTTATGTTAATTTGATCCACATTTTAACAAAACCAATACAAAAAAATCGAGACAGTTACAACCATTAAGCCAAAAGCTCCACAAAATAACAGAGATTTACCTGAATAAATATTGGAAGTTTTGTATATTAATACAATGAAAAATTTAATAAAATATACCATAAATATAATATAGAAGAAGAATATATAATTTTAATTTAAATACAAATGTATAAAGGTGTTTTTTTATTTCATTAACCGAAATCAAGTATTTTTTTATTTATGCGAATTGTCATTATAACATAAGAAAATTACTTTAAATGCAATAATTAGTTAAGAAAAATATTTGTGGGTCATACAGCCTTCACAATACATTTATGCATAATTTACATGTTTTATCAGATTTTTGGTAAATAAACATTAGAGATTCTGTGTCTATATAAATATTATATCACTATTAAAAAAATAGTTATAGCAACCGTCTGCCAAATAAGATAACAACTTTTCTTGGAACTGTGCTTAGCTAAATTTTGAACTGCTCTATAATTAATTTAAACCTGCTTATTAAGAAAAGCAAAATGGCGTGACCAAGATTTTTTGTTGAGAGTACTTAAAAATATTTTGATCGGTCAAACGTTTCTGGGCGTTTTTAATAAACCATATCCTTCGCCAAAAGCCACAGTTTTGCATGGATCAAATTATAGATAGCACAATATAACATTAACTTAAAGGCCTTTTAGCAGGCAATAATCGCATCAAGTCACGGTTTGCCAATATTTCGTCCTTAGCCGAGCGTCCCCATTAAGACTACACCGCAGATGACCTGACCCCAAACTTGGAAAAGGGCCCCTTTAATACATTATGATGCTCAGATTTGTAATAAAAAAAAAATAAAAATAATTCAATAGGCAAAAAATATATGACTATATTCATACTTTTTAATTTAAAATATTTATTATAAAAAAATTCTGCTATCCAGAAAATTTTCAATATATATATAAATTCTTGTAAATAGCTTGCTTAATAAATTAAGTTAAATACATATATTCCATATTTATCTATTGACTGTTTTTTTACTGTAATTCAAAGTTAAAAAAACGATTAATATAAGTTGAATATTTTTCAATGTAAATTAAACTAATACATATATTTTTTATTTATATGTTGTTAATGTACTATAAATATAAAATATGATGTTAATTACTTTATTTTTGTAATCAGTTGAGGCTTATCTTATTTTCTATCGAGATTTTTCCTTTTACGCGCAAAAATAACGAGCTTTAATGTAACATAAAAAAACCGCGGCCATTGTTCTCGAAAAAAAGTCTTGTCTTGCATTGAATCCGAAGGAAAACTTTTTTCTCATCAACCACCTGCAATATTAAGATTGGTATCTGACAAAAAAAGCAACCTTAGAGACGAACTAAAGTAATATTTCGTTCAACATTCAGAACTCGGGATATTTGTATGTATGAAGTCTAGACGGTGTATAATATAATTTTTATGATGAAAAATTTATCGTGCCGATAACATGACTGATGGTTTAGCGGTTCCGCCCAAAGGTTTAACCGCAAGCTCGGTTTTGTTCACGATAATGTTTAATATGTCAGATAAAAATATTTTATCGTCAAGCTCTCTCTTGCTTGTGAACATGTCCACATTGGCTCAGGGCGACATAATTAATTAAGCACTTTCAGTGGCCACAAATTGATGATTCGTTAAGCGCTTGGTATATGTACATACTAGGCTGCATCGGCTCTCATTTGAAAAGTTATTGTGGTTGATAGCGATGTTTACCCTGGGGCAAGGGTCGGGATGACCCTTTAATTAATGAGTAATGTATAAATTAAATACACATGAAAGACCGATTTTTTCCCGTGCTATGTACATTTACTTTTAATATTGTAATTCATACATACATATATAACATTCTCGTTTCAGAACGCTACCTTTGATCTTTCATAATGATAATTCGTTTGTGATAGTTCAAGGATATGAATATTCATTAATAATAAATCTTTGAATCATAAAAATTTACATATTGTAAGTATGCATATTACGTACACTGTAGAAGAGTCATATATTTTTTTAAATACAGCTTCAATTTGATTTACTGCAATTTTTTGCGAAATTTATGCCTTTTAACACATTTGCATTACTAAATTTAATTTTAAATCAAAATCTTTTGATTGATTATAAAATAAAAAAAAATATTGATTACGTACTGTATTAACTCATTGAAAGCAAAGTTTTGCTGAATAACATCTACTTCTGCTAATATTTTTTTGCTAGTAGCAGCAATTTTTTAAAACAAGTTCAATATCAGCAAAATAATATATATAATATATAACTACGTGTCAAACTCAGCTCAGCTAGGTAGCGATTAAATCGACTATAATAAAAAAAAATATACAAATATAAATACGATTTCTTGTTATTAATAAAAAATGCGATTTTAAAAAGCAAAACAGCAATAATGTTACTTTTAAAATAAAGATATTAATTTATCTACTAAAAAATCACAATTATAATGTAGGGTGCAAATCTATCAATGTATATTTTTAAATAGTACATTGATACAAAAATTATCAACGTATATTTTTAAATAGTACATTGTCCAAACTACAGTAATTTATTGATTCTCGTTACTTTTACTTCAAAGATGTTCTTTGAAAAACTTCACAATCCTTTTACATATAGTATATATCATTATCGAAAAGGTCTAAAGATAAATATATTTTGCTACAACTTTATGGATAGAAGATATACATTTTTATACGTGTATGTAATAATTTTCCATTATTTTATAACAAATGGTTTTAAGATCATACTGGGCATTTTTATAAAATTCCACTTTTGTAAAGACCTATATTAAAATGAATGCGATATACGACCCAATACCTGTGTAATATTTATTTCGTGTCTATATATCTTATGCCCTATAAATCACGCGTGTCCATAAATTTGGTCATAAAAAACAACAATACGAGACACCCGTGTACATATATAAAAATGATCGATGTCAATTTGTATATTCAGCGAAGAAAAAAATATAATTTTATATTATATAACATGTTCATTGGGCAAACCAAGCACACTTTTGAGCAGTAGCAAATTGCCTTTGCTTCATATTAATTTATAATAATATTTTTGTTCTAAATGAACACTTGCTATATCTACAATAAGAGCGGTAAATTAAACGTAGTTGATTCGAAATGAAAATAATATATACCATAATAAAGATATATTTGTATGCTGTTAATTATTGTAAATTATACTTGCCCACATACTTATTTTTAACCCTTTGACGTCGAGTTTAACCCTCTCGGTCCATTTATTAATATCGGAAAGCGTCGTTAGACCCCAGGCTTGCGTATAAGAGTCGCCATGCAAATGATTTGAATTTTGATGATGTCAGAGTAAAATCAGTTTTGCATAATGGCAGACTTGTACGATTCCTTGTATTACACAGTACAGTACGTTTCTCGTTTAATTTTATTGCACGTCGAACGCGAAAATTTTGCATTTGTGATTCGCACGAGTCGTTAGTTTTACTTTTCGACAGCCTTTGATCTTTTATAGTAAATACGATTTGGCGAAACAATTTTCGAGAAAAGAACTTTCTTCAAAACAACGATCGATATTTTGAAAACAAATACAGCTACGATGGATATTCGGAAGCTAAAGTTAAAGGTTAGTAAAAATGGAATCAAGGAGTGGCAGAAATTACGAGACTTTAGTCGACTTAGTTGCTGGCAATGTGTGTCATGCATTATCTTATCAAGTGCGATAAAAGAAAATTCTCCTGAAATTCTAGCCAACTTTTCTATTTATGTCAATGACATTTTACAAAATATGCCATAATTGTGTTGGTAACGTATAAAAGGAAAAAGTGGAGTTTCTTATAAGAATTAACTTCTAAGTTAAATTCATTTTCAAGATTTCCTCCTATAATACAATTTTTTTAACATTATATTGGTTTGTTTATTTCAGTATTTAATATATATTTTTACACTGTTTTGCCACTCTTTCGGCTTATACGAAAAAGATTTTTCAGAACAATTTTAAACAAATAAAGAAATTGCGACAAAAGCATTGTCTATTGGATATAAATTTCAATTATCCATATGTTTCTGAGAGGATAATGGTTCTAAGAAACCCTTATCTTCCGCTAGGCAGAAAAAATAGCAATGAATTCTAGCCACAAAAAATACAACGCACTTCATTTTTTCGGGTAATTAATCTTTGGCTTATCGGGACTTCATTAAGTCTCTTAGTAAATAATCACAGCAGCATGCTGCCATTTGCCAAGCTTTCGTTCATGGCCTCTGTCCCTAATATTTAAATACTACATCCGGTTATACTTGAACAGACGCTGAGCTTTTGACTTTAGCCGGTTGGGCCAATTTTTAAGGCATTCTTATCGAGGCCTTCTAAGACTTCAGAGTTGCATATGTAGAGCAAAGCTCCTTTTTAAAAATCAACTGCGACTCTGCGTTCAAGATGAGCCTCCATCGGCAACCGCCTGGACTGCAGTCTTTCGAGCCGCAACCACAAAAAAAACTCTCCTTAGAACAATCAGCTAAGAGTGTGCACAGTATCGTTTTTCTGTGGACGATAACACCAGCGCATTTTGCTCGAAGGACCAGAACTGCACAATGGCGCGTCGCCGAGGGTCTGCGCTCTCTATCGTGCTTCATAAACTGTGTTCCTAGTGACGGCAATTAGCAATGTTAACGCTTGCGATAAGGATTCCGGTTTGTAGTTGTATGCATGTACATTGTGGCTCAAAACAATTTCGCTCAGAATATTTATTTATTTTTTTATTTAAAAAATATGTTTATTTAACATACATTTATGATACTACAAAGAGTCCTTTATAAATTTGTAGACATTATAATTTATTTCCTCGGATTAGGCGAAAACTGGTTTTCTTTTTCCAAATTAAAAAATTATTCTAAAAATAATTAATGAATCATAATTAATTACCCTAATCGAAACACAATAATACAATAAATTTAATTTTCATAATAATTGTTACTTAGATTTTTAAAACAAATCTTAGAAAAGAAGAGCAAGAACATTCTGTGTCACACTGCACTTCAATAATAAATAACAGCGATGACTTCATCGCTGTTCAAAAGGACGTTAAAATATGTCCTTAAAAGAGAAAGCGAAACAGCGAATATTCAATAATAGGCACACATAATGGAATTCTTAAATTATCAATTCAATAAAAAATATCTGTATTGCGTTTTTACAAGCATCTAAGATATTTGCATAGGTAAATGAGTTTTCAGAAACGCAATCGCGTACAGTTTAAAAGACCAGTCAATGTAGTTCACGTGAACCATGTAACATACCGCCAAAATTACAATAGAAAAATATTTGCTTCACAAAAACAGATGTAAAAAATCATCTAACGCAATTTTTGAGCCGCAGCTGCTGTTACACAAAAAAAACAATTTTTGTTTTGTGAACCTGTGTAAAACATTGCAAGATTCAAGGGTCAACATTTACATTCCATCTTTTGACAAAGTGGTCCGTTAGCTATATAAAATACCGCTATTGCCGCTTTGGTTCATTACTATATATTTAATAGAATGTATGACATTTTTTATTGACCCCATCAATCATTATCGGTTTCTTTGGCGATGGGAGAAAAAGGTGGGTAGAGCTACATTTTTATAGTCAGATCACTTTCATTCATTCCAAAAATTGATACAAACATCTAAGTTCAGAACTTCAGGCAGAGAACTTAGGAGTTTGGACTTTTTTTAAGTCGTTAAAATTCCTGTTTTGCATCCCACATGAACTTAAGTGTTTCATAATTTCGGTAATTGTTGGAAAATCGAAATTAGTAATTATTATATAACAATAATCTGATAGAACATTACCGATTTGGTTTTCCTATATTTTCCAAATCTTATGTAATAATATCGCTATAATAAATTAAAATCGACCTTGGTCGTACATATTAGATAAATTCTCTAATAATAAACTACTTCAGCTCATATAAAATATCATAATAAATATGTATATAAATAAATTATTATTTGTATATCTTTATGAGTTACATTTTATAACAATGAATATAAAAAAGATGTATTCTTTATTATACCATCCTGTATATCACTTTATATTACATTGCAAACCTAATAGAACCCTTTGTTTTGCAATATATTCTCTTTAGGGAAATAAGAAAGTTTTTCAAAGGTCAGTGTAATTCTAGACAAAATTATTATTTACAATTCACTTTCAGTCACTTGTGAGCTTTTTTATAAAATATTTTCCTGTAAATTGCTCAATAATCACAACCTCAAAACCAAATATATAAACAACTTGTATTAATCATTATTATTATAATAAATATTAAAAGGCGAAATATATTTATTTATACGTTTGATTCACTGAAATGGTAAAACATCTCATATCAAATTTGAATCAATCAGTCCAATACAGTTTTCATATAAATAAATATTAAATATCACTTTTCCCAAAAGTGAAAATACCGTCATATTTTATTTAACAAATATTATTACTTAATTGATGGTTTTAAGTTAAAAGAGAATATTTTTTTATTTGTCGCTTAGTGTTTGTATGATTACTTAAATATAATTTAATGTGAACAAATTAACTATATTTCAGCTAAATTAATTTATTAAGTTCATAAAATATTCATGAAACAATTCACATTTAATTTAAAGTTAAAAATTAATCCAATTGATCTAAGCTGAAAGCTTTCAACAAAAGTCTATCCTATGAAAATATCAACATTGAACAGTCAATTAGGAAGCCATAACTGTTTTTTTTTTTGTGTATGTGTATCGTATTATTTTGTTTAGCATTTTCAATCAGACTGAAACATAATCATTCGTACGTGCGTTGTAATTACAATCTACCTGTATCACTGCGATGCGACTTCTAAACACGTGGGACGTGAATTTTTTTTGCTACGTGATCCAATTATCATGTCTACGTTTTGGCAAACAGGCAAACATTTTAGAGCATTAATAATGTTAAACAGAAACGCAAACAAAGCAGAAGTGCCGTCTATAACAAACTTAAGCGCGTTAGAAATGGTGGTAATTAGTTGCTATGTCGTGAGAAAAAATCATATCATTCAGACATGTTTAATTATTATCAAACAAAGGTATTGGTATAGTTTCGTCACAATTATGTATACGCAGTTTATTATGAAGCAAATATAATAATTTATTATTACAAACAACGGGGGATTTTAATTAATTTAGATAGTAATTTAGTTAGTAGAACATAATAAAACCGCAAGCTCGGTTAGGACTCTGTTGTGCTATCTTCAAGATCATAATTATAGATAGGCAAATAATGAAAATGAGTTAGGTTTTTCTTGTTTAATTAGGTTTAATTCTAACTCTAGAAAGTTTGAACTTTATGTATCGTTGTGATACAATGATTTAATTGAGAATTATTATAACTTTATTAATTACATCATGTAATTATTTTTTTAATATTTACTAATATTATAAAAGACGCACGCTGTAGAAAATAATATTTAATTTAAACGAAATATATTTAGGGTTAAAATAACATCCAATATAGATATATTGGGTATCGGGTTTAATTATCAGCGGCAGAATCGAATTATATAATAAAATTACGCAATTAAAAATAACGGCTGGATCTGTCAGAGGCAGTTATTGGTTAAATCTATATTGTAAATACTTTATAATAAAATTTAATCAGGTCTCTAACTTCGAGACATATTATTGCTTAAAATAATCATTATTTTGTTTTTAATACAGTCAATGCAAAAACATTAGTATGATTCATAATACATATTTAAGTCTGAGTAATTTTGTATGTTTCTAGTAATAAATAAAGTATAGTGCGTTTTTCTATAATTGATTTTTGTTATAGGCAAGTATTTCTGTATAAAATCTGTTTTGAAATGTATTGATATTACTTATAATAGTTTTTATATGTAAGTCAAGATATTTTTGGTCAAAAAAGAGCAAAACTGCTGGGCAGTATAATGCATTTTAAAAATATCAAAAACTCTATTTTTAGACGTTTGAAAGATCATTTTTGAAACAATTAAACTAAAATATAATATAATATTTCAATACTAACGTTATCCTCATCGAACACTACATTATTTAAATAGTGGCTATGTGTAAAATAGTTTTAGTTCAAAATGGAAAATAAATAATCATAATAACAACTAATCAGTATGGATAAAAAAATGACAACACTTTCTTTTAAAGTAAATTAATTCTTTGCTAGCATTTTAAAATTATTTTGTGTCATAATGAATTATTTACTATAGTAAAAAAAAACCTTGTTATAAGCTAATAATATAAAAAAAGTAAAATTTGCAATATTTAAACTTGATTTTGATTTTCATTAAATGTACATATTTCGCAAGCTATTACACACATATAGTGTTTCTTCCCAAAAATTTCTCGAAAAAAATGCTAAAGCAAAAAAATTATATCTCTAAATAAGAATTTTCCAGAAATTCTTGATTTGTTAAATACGTTATTTGTTGAATACGTTATTGAAAAAAATTTCAAAAACGTTTTGTAACCCAAAACTGGAAATGAAAACTCAAGAACCTGAACTTCTTCGATTAAGCTGTTACTTGAAAATTTAAAATTATATATGTATCAATTCAAGAATTCTGCGAATTAGTGTTTTTTAGAAAAATGGCAAATCGAGAATTTTTAACGAGCTTTTTTCGGTAAATATTGAATTTGTACAGATATTTTCAAATGTTTTACAACCGCTGCATTTTTTAGACCACTGCAGAAAAAATGGTGCATGCTTTTATGAGCTTTTAATACAGATCGGAAGTTTTTGAATAACAAAAAAAATGATTTTCTCAACTACTCTAATCGGGCTTTTCTTTGCTTTAATATTCTAAGAACTACATTGATAAGCAAATAAAAAAATCGCGCTACATGAAAATCAGCAGATTTCAAAAATACATGGAGGCTTTTCACAAAGTTTCGCTATAAAATTTCCCTATCGGCGAACCATAATCTCGTTTTTTCAAAGAGGATATTTAACTTTATCTTGCTTGAAATATGAAAAATATAAAGTAGCTATATCTGTTTTCGGCAATTTTCTCCATGATTCAGTTATAAATAAGGGAGCCTAAGGTTTATTTAATAATTTATTAATTTATTAACTCAACATTCTGTAAATAATCGAAGTGGATCGATCCCTTCTGATCCATTATAACAAATCATCATTTTATTGATCTTTGTTGTCTTCAACGATCATCCAGTTCTCTGTTCATCAATAATATAAGAATATTCAAAATTATATACTAAACTGCGAATTTTCGAAAAAATCTGGGGGTAAAGAAAAAAATTATCATTTCTCGAGAAATGCAAAACATCAAAAGACCAGAAAATCTACATACATATATGATAGATTTAGGTTAATTTAAGACAGACACGTACTATATTTAAGCTCACGTTAAGTCACTTCCAGATAATTTCAATGCATTTATTTTACCCGCAAAACTTGGATAAGTAAAAATACAATGTCAAGAAAATATTTCAATTAGAATTTTATTTTAGGTTGTACTTGACCTTTAAAGCGACCCTTTATTTATTTCTTAACATAACCACCGTAGGCCTACAAATATGTTTCTTAACTTCAACATCGGGTAGTGTTTATTATTCATAAATACAAACATTTAAAAATATTGAAATATTTTATAGTAAAATAAAGTCTAAAGATGACGGAAGAAAGACCCTGAATTCATAAAAATATGTTTTCTTACTTGAAGTTTATTTTGCTTAGCCATCGAAATGTGAAAGGATTTTTGACTTAATTCCGAGACTCGCACTAGAGAATTTTAATTAGTTATCAAAGTATTATTCATAGGGTAGTTTTTCGCTTTAAGAAGACCTTCATTATTCTTGTCTAATCACGTATTCCGTTTTTGCGGATTGATACGGAACCAAGGTCGTGCTTTCTCCTTTATCATGCAAATTTTCGCGTAAGAAACGTCAAATACAACATTCACGTGTCAGTGGTCGTGTACCTTTTTCGGCGTAAGACTTGACAAAAGCGAAAATTTCCATATATATTTCACGGATTATGACAATCTGCTCTTATTTAACTGCCTAAAGGTCGACCTTTTGACGGGCGAAATATTACTATACACAAGCATGAGTATTTTATTCAGTGAGTTTAAATTTAGTTTTATTTATTTTGTACAGGGTGCAATAAAAAAATAGAGCTAAAAAATGGATCATAACTTTCCAATTATGTCGACATGGCAAAAATTTTGAAATGAAATGCAAACCGTTAGTTCAGTATTAAGCGAGTTCAATATGCTGCATTGCTAAAATATAGTTTTATATTTATATTGACTAGTTAATAAAATATTTTGATTAATAATATTGTAGGTTTGATAGAATTTATTTTTATGTTAACAATACAATGTATGACGTAATAGAGCCATCTAAAAATCCTTTAATAGCTATTTATATAAGATTAAATTATAAATAATTAATATTTGTTCCCATATCGCATAAATTAAAAGCGTGTTTATTTATATAAAGGTAAACCTAAATTTGTTAGTAAAAACAGCAGAAAAGGATTATTTTAAGTATTAGGAGATTGAAAAATACATAGAAGCAAATATTTATATTTTTATACATATTTCATAAATTCCAACTTGAATGAAAATTTGTATTAAGGAACAAACTCCAATAGTTACCGAGTTCTAAATTTATTGAAAGAGTTCATAAATACTATCCATAGTAAGAACTTATATAAAAGAGCAAAGAAATGATCTTGGAATTTTTTCCAAAAATAATGTTTTTTTTTTTGACAAATCTAAATGAAAAATATAATATATTGACTAGAAAGTAATTACATAATAAAATTTTCAGTTGAATTATAACTATGCTATAAAATAATAATTGTAAAGTTGAAGTTAAAGAATACGATAAGGATGTTTATTACGAATAGTAGATCCAGGCTCTCAAATGTAATACATAAATAGTGAATTAAAAAATATTATAAATTTAAGTTTGTTATAGTTTGTAAATAGCTCGAGCAAATCCTACTCAAACTATTCATCTGCTGGCCGAGAAACTAAACCAGTGCATATACTCGTACACATTAAGATGATTGGGAAGGCTTGGAGGCAAGGTGTATATGTTCCACACTAATTGAGCGAAGAAAACAGTAAGAGTTGCTGGATCTTAAAACGGGTCACCTTTTCTCGATCATTTAATAACCGAAGATAAAAATGTGGTGTTGTACGACAACAATCGCCGTAGAAGACATTCAAAAGTGATCTTCTTAGTTTATTAAAAAATGAAATTCATTTTGGGATTACCTAATAAATACAACTACTTAAATATTCACTTTCTATAAATTACGATATGTGATATTTATAATTATTTATATGACATGTTTTTAAAGAAAATTTTATGTTTGTTTATAAGAACACATGATAAACATTTCGAAGTGCGCATAAATTATTCAGTTTTTCATACATAAAAAATAACGTAACAAGAGACGCATAAAATTAATGCTCCCCTGCTATGTGATACGACCGGGTAAACGGATGCGATTTTTATACCGGGAATATGTATACTACACGTGTCTAGATAAAAAATGGAGTAGTACAAAAAAGGACTATAACGAATTTGTACGAATTTGCATAAAGCGCCGGCACTAAATTAATTGAAAAGTTCTACATAATCGAGTTACGTATCACTTTACGGTTTGACACAAATTTCGTATCTCGGACAAATCACGGGAACTGGACTACAATTTGGTTAAAAATAAATTTGACACCTGTGCGTATATCGAAAATTTACTCCTTTCGCCGGAAACCTTTATCTGTGGGACGGTTCATTGTTTGGCATAGTGAGCGGATGCTGTCAACTGAGACAGTCGGAACAAAAAGTAACAATGATGGTATCTGAGTGTAACCGTCAGGGTGAAATTAGACGTGAATTCAATCGTCGATGTTAAGATGTTGTCGTGCAATGAAAAGCTAGGCATTGTTATGTTTATTTTTTAGCAAATTACAGTTTCTTTAAAAGTTTTCTTTCATGGCATTTCGCAACATCTGGCGCAATCGTAATAATACGATTTTTGTACATAAAAATAAAGCTTTTTCTGTTTAAAGAGTTTTTTCTCATTTTTCAGAGCTTTAATAAAATATATTTTTTTTAAACTACATTATTAATTTTAATATATTATATTTAATTTCATAATTAAAAACACAACATTATAGGTCATTTTGGGCTTTTCGAAACAACCTTGTATTGAATGAACAGCATTCACCTAACTTTTTAGGTTGTTTATTTACACAATTTAACAATAGGCATAATCGGATTCCTTTTCTACACAGGTACTCTTACATAATATAAAGTTACTATAAGGTATTATTATTTAACTTCTAGATATTTTAATGAGGGAAATTAACATATTTTCTAGTTTAAATATGTAGCAAATATTCTCTAATACGAACTTTATGAAATAAATGTATACGTCGACACTATGAAAGTTGAGTAAAATAAAGTTTAGTTTTTTTTTTAACTATCATTCCATTTATGAACTTAGAAATACTTTTTACATTTGATATCAATCTAAAACTATTAATCTGTATATATATTTACGCGAATCAAACATTTTTTTAACATTCATTTTCTGAATATAAAAAGATAAGTTAGCCTATATAGAGTTTTGATATCAAAAAGCTGTTTATACTAAGTATTTATATATCAATTTCATATTTTAGGTGAAAAGTACTTAATGTTGTTTTTATTAACTCAATTTTTATACAGATGTAATACAAAGATTACACATTCCTAAGTTATCATAAAAACTGTAAGCCACACTAAAATGTCTAAAAATAACTTTACTGTTTTGTTAGCTTACTTTTTAAAAAAGTGTTTGTGGATTAGCATATGAGAATTTTGCCTGCAAAGAGGACAGGAGATAGAAAGACACATGCTCCTAATAAATGTGTATCGCACAGGTTTTTACCATTCACGTAAAATTTACAATTAATAAATTACATTTGTATCTGAAACCAGTAATAAAATATTTTTTTTAAATCTAAAAAAATATAGAATAGCGCTTCTGAATATGTATAATCATGGTTTGTGATATTTTACATTATAGCCTTGTATATGAATATATAGAAAGTACTTATAATGTGAATTTTAAGATAAAAAAGTGACCGAAAAAGTTGAGTTTCAGTAACAATACGAGTATGCTATTTATATTTTAATAACAAGTTGAACGATGATTTAATCATGTATATAAAAAATAATATTAATATTTTTTAAGTACATGATTTTTATTAAGAATATTAAATAATATATTAAAAAAATATTTTTGTTTAATATTTGTAATTACTTAATAAAATAAATATTGAAAATATACTTTCTTTTTGTTAAACATTAATTAAAATTGTATAATTGTAAAATATCCGGTTTTACTTTAAAAGTATACATCATTATTTGCATAAGTAATTTAATCACAATTTTATCCAAACACTATTAATTCGCAAATGTCAAATTATACTTTTGGCTGTTTTCAAATGATCAATGCAAATATAATGAAATCGAATTCAAATTTTATATTCCAAAATCCACAAAACCCAATGTCGCACAGTGTAATTATCAAATCCAATATGCAATCCAATGTGTGAAACGTACATAAATGCAAATTTCCTAATCCATCTAGGCTTTATCTTTACTGTGCACATAAAATTGTATAATACCGACAGTTCAATATAATATATAATATATTAATATAATCAATTAATTATGACATATTTGGAATTGGAAACTTATTCCATTAAATCTTAACCGAAGTGGTTATTTTAGACTGAGGCTCGGCAAAATTACAATGTAATAATATATATAATACATTATCATTCAGATGCGTATTATTATCGTAACGCAACGATTATACGACTCTTTTTAATACGAAACGAATTGCAGTATCCATCAATGCGGATTATACAAAGCCCGACAGCTCTTTGAGAGTTTCGACGGGATTTATATATACTCGTTAGGATATCAATCATGTTTAATAATAGATTGCGTTATTATATACACAAATAGTTATATATTGAAAAAAGACAATATTTCTAAAAATTAGATATGTTTATATTTAAAACTGCAACCGTAATAAAATGTTAAATAAATTATGTTTTTAATATTATTTAATTCTTCAAATAGCTTTGTGTGAACTAAAAACGTAATTAACGCGGTTAAAATTAATTATTGCGGATATAAAAACTGAGGAATTCCGTTTTCGCTTTCATTTTTAATGTAATTTATTTAGCGAGTTTATTTTTTTCTATTCTCAATTTTTCACAGAGGAATAAACCCTTATTACAATTATTTATTATGTTGGTACTAAAAAAATATGTAAATTCAAGGCTAAAATTAAAGTGAATTATATAATTTTCATTATTAACTTAATATAACAATTTTCACTTTCATAATCTATTTGTTTCAAAACTGTTTAATACAACCGATACTAATGAGTGAGTTTTTTAATATAAGGTAATCCCAAAAGGAATGTACTTTTTTTTATGAAGCAAATTTTTTCTTACTTTTCAATGATTAAAAATATAATTTTCATTATTGTCGTGATGTAAAACTATTCGACTTTTTTTTATCAAAGCTCACAATAGAAGCTTGCTGTTATTGCTTGGCCTGGATTAGAAAATTCGTAATGCACTTTCAAAAACATTTCGTAACTTTTTTATAGTGAGCCCGGGCTTTAATGTTTTTATGTCTTTTTTTTAACTTTATGGTAAATACTGTTTTCTACTACAATTGATACAACATCTATTTCTCAACTCCAATTATCAAATGATCAAAAAAAAGCGACTAGCTTCAAGATATAAGATCCAGATAATTTTGCGCTACCAAACATGATAAAAATTAATAACACCATGAGATTCAAACACAGGTATTTCAAGTATCATCGACTTACATATACCATTGGTCAATCATGCTTATGTCAAAATTATGAGATGAGCGTAAAAAATAATAATATTCCAGTTTAAAATATATAAAACATCATAAAATATTTTTTTATCTCAAAAATGTTAATTTAAAATAACTAAATAAAATAAATATTGTATAATAATTATGTAATACATAATACATATTACAACCTATGTGGGTATAATATAAAAAAATAATATTTTCTTAGACAACAGTTTTAGTTTAATATATAAATTTACACATAATATATACAGAGGCTAAGAATTTCAGTGTATTAAAAGTTGTATAAGATATTAAGATGTTTACTTTGTTACTATTTCATATACAATTTCATTACTAATTGTTATGTATTATTTTTAGTATTTAGCTAATTTATATATATATAATATTTAAATCTATGCATGATACATGAGTACAGAATTACTTAAAATCCTATTATTAGTCGGAGGTGAAACTATTCATATACTAGCTGTCGGTACCTCACTATCGTGAGGTACCGATAGCTAGCGAGTGTGCGAATACCGGACCCTCAACTTTTTGGGTTTTAAATATAATTTTTGCTTCGTTCTGATTTTTTTAAATATTTTTTAAAATTTAATGGTTCAAATTGGACATTACTATTTAGAATTTTCAATGATAGACAAAATAGTTCAATCTATAAAAAAACTACTTGAAATTTTCAATTCATTTGAAAATAGGTTTACAACTTGACTAAATATTTCTAGAAGAAAACATTTTATATTATTTATTAGATTTACAACGTTAGATTTTATCATTATATTGAAACTTAGATATTTAATGATAAATCTAAATATTGTATATCATTTATGAATAGGTTTAAAACTTTTATTATATAAAAATAAATTTTAAATTGTACTATGAAATTTCAATACAGCGAAACTCACGGAACCAATGAATAAATTTTGGTGTACTGAAAATTCGTTATATTGAATGTAAGGAAGATGATATATTTTTATTTTATTTTTAATTACTATATTACTACAGCATCAAAATAACCTCTTATAAGGTTGACAGATCGTTTTTTTCCTTGTTTAAGGAAAATGTATGAAACACAATAAAATTTGTGAAAAAAATGTTTTATAAAAAAGTTTGAGGGTCAACGAAACACCTGTAATGTCGCTTTTGAACACATCTGGCACACCCCAAGTCAATGATGAACTGAATTCTTAGAAATATTTTGTCAAGTTATAACGTCATTCTTAAATTCGGAGCAAAATATTTTGTTATACTGAGATTAGTCTTCATTACAATGAAAACATTTTGTATGAAAGCTTTTCGGGGACAAATTAAAGATTCGTTTAACTGGGAATTTCGTTATTTCGGTATTCGGTACAAAAAAATATCATTGTATTATTTTTTAAAATAGGTTTGTAACTTTACTAAATATTAATAAAACAAAAAATATCAAAATGTTTTCAACATAAAAAATAATATTAAAACGTAACATTTTGTATCATTTAAAAGTAGGTTTACAGTTTAATAAATAATAATAATAAATAGCATCGGTAACACATCCGCTCAAAAATATTACTGATATGAAAAAATATTTTGTTACACGTTACTAACGCAACAACACAATCGATCATATATAGTTAGTGCAATGTGAGTGATTATAAGTCATTGATTGTGTTTTAGCGTATTTTAGGTGTTTGAGTGTCAGTTTTAACGCTGCATAACACAATTTTATCATAAATTTAAATTTTCGTAACAAAAAAGTTTTTTGGTGACACCATAAGTTACTTTATAATAAAAAAAAATATTTCTATGTTTTATGTGTAAATATAAAAGTCAGTTTTTAATTACATTTACTAATTAGAAAGAAACAATAAACTAAAAATATCAAGCATCTAATCTGTTACTTTAGACCAAAAGTGCGCTTTAAAAATATTAAAAATTTTGAAACCTTTGTCTTTTTTGATCAAAAAATATTTTGATTTACATCTTTTTTAAAGTAAATGTTTTTCTGCGCAGCATTATATATTTTAATAATTAATGAGTGTAAAAAGTTTTCACTGTATTTCAAATTAATAATAAACTAAAGATATTTAAAATCTATAATAAATTATTATTATTTAAAATCCATAATAAAATAAAAAAGATTTTTAATGTTTAAAAAAATATTTTGAATAAATCTTGAAATTTTATTCTGAAACTTTTAATTTTAAAAATATTTAAATTAGTGTTATACATTTTTGTGTAGTTTACTTTTAAAGGCGTCAGTAAGAGGGATTTTTGCAATACTGTGCGCTTAGTAGTTGGTTGGTAATGAATAGTACTTATTTTTAAACTTTGCCCCTTTTTGTTGAAAATATTTTTTAAAGCAAAGTCTTAAAAATTCTCTAAAAACTAAAACTTTAAATTGCCAACGTTCGCCAAAATTTTGGTACATATTTTTTCTGTATAGAGAAGCTAATACATATCCACATTATTTTTATTATATTTTAAATCTATAAACTAAAAAAATATTTTAAAAAACATTTTTTTTAGTATTTGATGATTTTTATACATATTTTAATACATGTTTTACAATTTAAATCGTTAAAATCAATTTCGCTCGTTAAAATCAATTTAGTTCGTTCTCAAGCGCGGGACTTCCCAAATTTGCTTTGACAGTTCTGTCACATCTGGCAAGCGCTCGCTGTGCCGGCTGCGTAATATGTTATAATCGCGGCACTTTTGTTAAAAAGTGATAATTGAAGATGATTCAAGTGATGGAGCATTTGAAATTATAGACAAAACTATAAATTGTGGGTGTGCCAGTAAGTGTTTAGTTATAAATGAATAATATAACACGGTTATTCTAACAAAATTACTATTGACTTTCCAGGATCTAATATTAAAAGACAAACAGCGGTGATTTGGCAATTAAAGGTATACATACCGAAGTTAATTAAACATATTACAATGCTAGTAATAATAAAAAATATATGACATATTGTGACAATTTTGTAGAAGATGAAAATCTACATGTTTAATCCTCTACAGTACATCCATCAATTGTGTTCTTTGGTTGTCGTTTAAATTTAATTCATGGATTATATTAGTAGTAATAATGTGTTCAATGTTTACTCTTGATAGGAGTCTTATTGTTTTTTAATTATTTTTCAGAAGCAATGATGGAACAATTTGATGACCTATATGGCTACAACGTAGAATTGGTATATATAAACAAAGAGTTAATCTTCTAATGTTGAAGTCACTGTCAGCAAGTATTATCTTTTTATAAAGAACATACTACATAAGTTTGATGTAACTGAATATCTTAAATTTGGCTATTCAGAAAGAGGAATGATGGCACAGAACAAAAATTGTACATATTTTGCCACATCGGAATTAAAAATAACCCACTCTTAGATATTTTGGCTATCGATTATTCCAGGTATGCAATCACATATTTATAATCATTGTAAAATGTCGTTTATTAGATAACATCCAAGAAACTACACATTTATAAGCTGTCCGACAGCGCCGATTTGATCGACATTAACTTTCAATCCTCACATATTAAGGATATATTACACATTCATGTTTAAAACATAACTGGTTAATTTAAAATTCTTAAAATCTAACGTATATGTGTATTAAATCGGAAAGCAATGATAATGTTTATGTAATATAAAAGAAAAACTCACTTTCCGGCCTCGGAGCCCGGCGACGGGATTTCAAAATTTGAAGATTTCATTACAAAGATTGTTTTATGATTGTTTATCTAATTTAATCAATGTATTCTTCTTATCCTAAACACATTATGTATATATTTAATTTTCATAGTTATAACACACCTAGTTAATTTGCAATCCGATTATTTATAAAAGCAAAAACTCATTTTTAGGCCTCGGAGCCCGTCGCCGGGAATTCAAAATTTGAAAATTTCATTACGAAGATTATTTTATGATTGTTTATCTAGTTTAATCAATGTATTCTTCTAATCCTCAACACATTATGTATATATTTCATTTTTATTCAGTCAAATGACGAATTATTGAAAATTATTGTCGCGTAGCAAAATTTTATTATTAAATAATAATTATTTAAAAGTG
Source organism: Plectrocnemia conspersa (assembly GCF_051122295.1). Classification (NCBI taxonomy): domain Eukaryota; kingdom Metazoa; phylum Arthropoda; class Insecta; order Trichoptera; family Polycentropodidae; genus Plectrocnemia; species Plectrocnemia conspersa. The sequence goes on along the minus strand of NW_028277167.1, from coordinate 8,944,078 downwards.
TTGTCACGGTACTATCTATTTGAATTTGAATGCTTATTTTTCATTGGTCGACGCTATTTGAATATTTGAATGCTTATTTTTGATTGGTCGAAACAACAGAACGCATTGCCGGCGGCTCGAAAATCAATCGGAACAAATTCAATTTTAATTTTTATTATTATTTATTATTATAATTCCTTTGTTTACGTGTATTGTTACACACTGTTAATACAAAGCGATACGATTTACAGAGTATAGAATTGAACGGAGAATGTTTCATTGAAAGTTATGCGCGTCCGGAAGCGACGACGGCGGCTTAGAACAATTATATATAAGATATTAATTTTATAAATATAACCCTGAGAATTTTCTTGAGACAAGATTTTCCTAGACTATTTTGATATAAAATGCAGATTAAGTGAATGCAGATAAATTGTATTGCTGAATATAATGTAATAATTACTTCTAATTTTTTTTATTTTTCAACCGTTTGTAAATTATTATAGATAATGCATTAAACCAACTATTAAATTACTATTAATTTCTTAGTCAAATCATATTGTAAAATTAAAATAAATTTAAATCTAATTTAAATTTTAAGATTTCCAAAAAAATACTGTTTCTGAGAAAATACTGTATTTTTAATTATTAAAATATTATACATAATCATTAAATTGTTCTTTAATGCATTCTTTTTTAAAACCTAAAAAAGCAACGATTATTTTATAAATCTTGAAAATTCGAGTTAAAATTTGTATTTTATGTACTTTCAATAAGTCTAATGATTAAACAGGTTTATTCCCTATGAAAAAGCAATGATTAATACATAATGTCTCAATATGATATCAGATGATATATTGATGTTATATATAATCAGATTTTTTTCAATAATGCAGTCATGCAATATTATGTAATAAAATTATTTTCGAATAAAACAAATATATTTTTTATTTGTTACAATTTTAAATAATAAAATAAATTATTCATTACAAAAAACGAAGCTACGATAATTTTATTGGGCTTCGAATATTCGAGAAATTATTTTATTTTCACTGTAAAAAAATTATGTCTTATACCCAAAAGCTTTAGAATGCATATTTTAATATTATTAGAACGGAATTTATTATCTTTGCTGATGCGATATATTAATGAAATATATAATCATAATAATTGTTCTAGAATGTATTCCTAAAAGTATGAAAGACACTGCTTTATATTAAAAATATTATGTAACGAAATTATTTTCGAATTCATTACATATATTTTTTAAATACGTTAAGAGTCAGAAAAAAAATATTTATAGGAAATATTTTCAATAATTCTAATGATAAAACAAATTTTATAATTTTTGCTAATATGATATATTATCATAATAGTTGTTCAATAATACATTTATTATAAAATAAAATAGAGCAAATAAAGCAGCGATTATTTTATTAAGTTCAGAAAATTCTTGAAATTATTTTATTTTTATCATAAAACGGAAATTTACGAAAATATTTGTATGCATTATTTCTAAAAGCTCTAGAATAAAGTTAACGTTATAAGAATAATTTTTATACAACATATTTACCAGAAAAATTGGAAATGTTATTTTCATACAACATTAATATTGTAAAAATCACAAAAATCTAATTTAAAAAAATGAATAAATTATAATTCAGCAATAAATTATAATTTATAAAACTTACTCCTTCGCCTTTAAAGTCAATTAGTGTTGATTGTCAATTGTGGTAAAAATAGCATTATAAGTATATTTAAATTCAGCGTAAAAATGTTTCGTGTAGTAAGCAAATTTTTCACGCATATACAAACATGAAAAATTAATGTTTGTTTTTTTTTTTATAAATTTAACACTAATTTAAAGCAAAGATATTTTATTAATAAGTTTTTTATGCATTTATTTAATATATATTTAATCTAATATTAATAAATAGTGATCTGATGCTAGCAATAAAAATTATTATCTTATGAAAAATAAAAATCTAAAATAAATATATTGTTATGTATAATGTATAAATTCAGGAAAACTCGAAAAACCATTTTCAAAGAAATCTACTAAGCCGTAAACGTAAATACTATATAAAAAGTCTATCGGTAATACAAAAATATAAGGATTAAAAAAACATTGTTAAATAAATAGATTTAAAAAAGTATATATCTACGTCAATTTATATACACACAACTTATAAGCCATCTGTATAGCTCAAATTGCATTAAAGTTTATAACGCCTAATATATATAACGTAAAAGTTTTTTATCTCAATCACCCAAAAACACGCATAAGAAATTTAAACTTCTCTGAAACCGATACAAAACAATTGAACTTTATTGGTAACAATAAAAGCTCTACTAGAAACAAGAAAAGCTCACCTGTCGGTTGACACTCGTTCGTCGGCAGTCTGCTGTTGGAGCTGTCGAGTGCTGTTGTCGTTGCAGAGTAGCTATCCCAAGGGCTGTCAGCGGAATACTGCGCCGTGGAAGGAGCCGCGCGCTGTTTTTACTCAGGAGGCCGACCAATGGCGGCGTCCGCCGACACCTGCCCAATCAACACACCTCGCTCGGGTCCACGGCGTCAACGTGCGAGGCCATGTCATCTGCTCAGCGTCCCACGTATGCGGCGATATGCAATGCGCGTATGTAAATAATGCCCGTACTATTTGATTGGAGTTGATTGAAAATGGAAACCGTGGAAACAATGAAGTCGTGAACATGTGAATGTTTATTTTTATTTGCATGGTTTTTCGAAAAAAATAAACGATTCTTCAATAGCATATTTAATTTCAAACATACGTCCCGCCTTAAATAAATGCCATTCCAAATTTGCACCCTTTAAAGTAAAATTTAAAAAATAAATCTGTTGTTGAATGAAAATTAATATATATATTGCCACTTAACGCCCACATTAAATACATCAAAATCCAATTGAAATATGTATATATATTGTATATATTACATCTATATATTTATTAATTTCTAAAGATTTATCACCTCTTTCTTAAATGTCAAATATTGGTGACAGTAAATTGTGTGGGTTTAAACTTGTGTTATTGATCAACGAGAAGTTGGTTACAGTAATCAAAAATATATCTTTACAATAATGTTGATAAATTTAACCAGTGCAGATTAATATAGTTATGTTTTGTACATGGAAGTTATTTTTATACATTTCATGTTTATAATATAATCAAACCTAATGATAAACATTATTTAAGTCCAAGTTAAAATTGTTAAATCGGTTCTTTTGAGATAAATTTCACAACGTTGCTATCATTTTAAATATCCAACCCAGATATTATTCTTTACTTTTTAAATTAATAGAGTTCCCGAATTATTTTGACTATAAATTTTTAATTTGCCTAAATGTAATTCTAGTGTGAAGATAATAGTATTGAGCAGATAAAATTCATTGTGTAGAATACTAGTGAAGCGAAGTACTCCTTATTGTTGGAAAAATTAAAGAAGAATAATGAGTTCAGGACGTATCCGTATTTGTATTCTGATGCCATTTTGCTAGGAGCGCTAGAATACAATTCATTGCATTTTCAGCGTAGCGTTTACTTAATAAAGCATTTTTAGAGTTGCTTTGCAGCAGTGTCGGAAATCTGTCAATATTTCGTGACTTTTGGCTGCGAGTTTTAGTGAGCCCTAAAGAGTCGCGATCGCATCCCCTATTCTTGACCGTTACGGTCAAGACGTCAGCGCTTGAGAACCCTCATTTTGTATGTGCGGATGATAAAATTACATATATTTTATAATTTAAAATGCGCAATAAATCTATATAAATTAAATGTATCGCCTGGCAATAAAATAAGCCTGTGAGCATTTGTAGGCTATAAAATATTTATGCGATAAATTGCCGTGGCGGTAAATTTCTGACGGTTAATTTATGGCGGTAAATTGCTGGCGATAATTTTTTTAGACTCCCTTCTTAAAACCCTTAAAATAAAATTCACGAGCCTTAACGTTTTCTTAAAATACATAAAATTAATTATGAAAATTAAGTTATAATACGATATTTTATAATTATTTAAACATCGCGAATTTTTATTTGCGTAATAGAGCTATAGTCGATATGAATATAATTATATTAATTTTATATTTTAATTTAAGGCAATCTTTGTATGATATTTACAAATAACTTTATTTGATACACATTGTTAAAAATGCATAAAAATATAACTCAATTTATAATTGACATAATAACCAGTGGTAACAACACAACTGGTGTTTGCATGTTTTTAATAACACGTAAAACTGTAAATTTATCCAAAGTTGTTTATTTTTATTTACATATAAATATAGGATTGAATATGGATTTTTAAATGTAAAAAATAGATATATAAATTAAATTGTGAAAATATACATGTGTATGTATAATATTTTTAATATTATAAATATTTTTGTCCCATTACAATACGACCTCTATAATATTTATATATGGTATTATAAATTACTTAATAATTTTTAAAATATTACTTTTAAAAGAAAGATATACATAGATAAAAAATAAGTAATTAAAATTTTAATTTAAAAAGTACAAAGACAACTTATGTTTATTAGTAATATAAATGTTGAATAAATCCAATTTTTAACTTTGTAAAACTAAAATCAAGGGCATATTAAACTAAAATAAAGTACATTTTCTTTTAAAGAGTTATTTTTTAAATCCATACATTATGTATTAATTAAGTAGTTCATAAAAAATCTACGAATGAATTCATTCAAGTAAATAGTATAAATTAGTTTAAATGTTGTATATATTACAATGATAAATACAATTTATTCATAACCCATATTTCAGTTTAAAAGTGTTAATCAAAGCATAAATATTTATGAACTTCTTGAGTATTGTATTTCACAAAAATAGACTTTCAAATCGATTAGAATTTGTGATTTTATAGGGTTAGAGTTGATTATATCAATATTAAATTATATAATATGTAATAAAAAATAAAGGAACAAATATTTATATGTAAAAAAAATATTACGTTATGGTTTTATATAATATAATAATTGAAAAATGAACTAACAAAGCGTTTTTGTTCAGCAATTGAAGAAAAGCATTATTAAATTCACTTTCACCTTATTTTAAAATAGTACACTATAAAATAGGTTATTATTGCGCAACAATTTTTATTAAATGCAAGTTAAAACACTTTAAATAATGAGAATATTAAATAAATAAAAAACATTGCAAAGAATTGTGTAATACAAAAATTGACAATTTAATTTTAATATGTCAAAGATAAATTAAATTATAATAAATATAGCATAAAAATATATAAAATTTATGTTTCATATTTATTATTAATATTATAATATAATTAATCCGATTAAATATACTTTATATTTTGGTTAAAGAGGTATTTTTAGTCTTTGACATACTGTTATATCAAATTAAAAATAATTAATTTTTAATATTCCTTTGTAAGTAACTACGTGCATTATGCGTAAATCTGTTTTTTTATCTATCCAATTAATGATTTCTTAAACTTAAAAATATAAATGATTATTATGAACCACTTATTTTACGCACAACATTTAAAAAATAATTATAATGTCTAGTTTTATTTATTATATAATAATGCATTTTATAAATTATTTATTTATTAAAATATAAAATCTTTATGTTATGATTAAATTTACTTTCGATTAATATAAAATTGTATCAATTTTATTTATAGTTATTTTTAATTCGTTCTAATAATTTGAACTGAACAAACGCATCAACAAATTATCATCACTGTTAAAAGAAATGTAATTAGTTAATTGATTATTAAAGAATAGTGCAAGTTTATAGTGACATTCTTCACCAATTACTTCTTGTATGTGAAAGGGCAAAGTAATATCGTAAAAAGCTAATAATACCAAGTTAACTGCATTTAAAGTATGATTCCATTTTATATTGTCCATTCAGTATATTTTTACATAAGCAATATTGAGTAGGATTTGATATTAGAAAATGTGTTTTATATTTGCATTTGGAAATTGCAAACAAAGGGTCTCCTTGAAGAACTATAAACTCATATCCACTTGTGTTACGAATTTCTCATTCGATGGGTTATATATAATTTAATATATATTTTATAGATCAACCTGAATGTGGTAAAGATTAATCAGCATAATTTTTAATAAATATTTTTTTAATATATATTAAGTGTAATAAACAAAAAATATGGTAAAATATTAAAAAAAAAAATTTTTGCCATTCCACCCTGACATTCATTATAAGTATCATGTGAGTGAATTGCTCATTAGCAGGACAGTTAAAAATCAATGATTATTCTCTCAAAATTTCTTGTTGCTATCTCCTTAATAAATTTATTGACAGTCATTACATATATTTTCGTCTTGCATTTTCCATTCCTTACTTGAAAATTTTCGTTCTTAAGTCTTTGTGAATAATAAATCTTGGAACATACCACTGAGCATCACTCTGAAAAAAATATATTTTATTCTATATTTTCTAGACAGGATGGTTCGAAAACTTGTGTTTGGTAATCAGAGAATATGTGCCTTTTTCTTTATTATTTTTCCCCAGTTTTCATTTTCTAGAAAAATTTGGTGGTATATACATTTGCGGTTGTTTTTTTTTTGTTGCTTTTTAGACTCTAGAGAGAAAAATTAAATAAAAAAATATTGGTTCATATATTATTTATTCAATTTTAAAAATATTAGAATAGGTTTTATTTTTATTTAAATATTCTAATGATTCTTAGCTTTTATTTACTGTTTTAAAGTTGTGAGTATTTTTATAGTAGCGCATTAATGTGTGCAAATGGTCATGTTACCTAACAATTTTTTTTTTTTATAAATATGTAAATGTTTATTTTACATGAATAGTATTGAAATAAATATATTTTAAACAATTGTGAAATATAAATCAAAAAAAATATTTCACTGAAATATCAACCGTTCCAACGTTAAATCCTTTTAACTCGCGTTTTTTAATTAGATAATATATTTTTTCTGTAAAAGTTAGAGAATATAATTTATTTAAAACTTATCATCCGCTATTTATTCAGCTAATAATTAAATTAAACTAAGCTATAAATTGTTAAATTAATATTATTTCAGGTGGCAATTTCAGCTATTATATTTATCTGAGACACATTTAAGCAAACGTGCATACATAAACGTGATATTTACGTAAATGCTAAAAAATTCTCTTATACTAAATATATATTAAATTTTACTGATTTCACGAAAAAACAATAAACTATTATTTTTAATTACGTCTATAAAACTATAGCAAAATTATATTTTAATCTTTCGTATTGTAATTTGCATTAATTTCCTACATACCTAACAATAATTCAAGCTTGTCTCTGAACGACACTCTGGAGGGTTTGCTTTTCAACTGTAATTATTTTATTGTTTTGTCTTGAGCGTTAAATTTAATCTAATTTTAAACTGGCATCCATAATTGAATAACTACGAATTCGAGTTTGAAAAGTCGTTTCCCGGATAGCCAACGAGAAACTTAGTAACAAAAAGTAAAACTACAATTTCTTGAAACAAAATTTTGCATCTGAGAAAAATATATTAAACGTTGATAAATTTATACAATGTTTGTCATAAACATTTCATCAGAAAGTTATATTTGAGCGACATGTAATTATAAAAAAAGCTTTACATCGAAAGCATTTTGAAACACTTTTTTTATCAAAGCAGCTGAAAAGTATACATACATATACATATATATACATATACATATACATATATATATATATATATATATATATATATATATATATATATATATATATATATATACATATATATATATATTGCACTTGTCAAAAAAACTCAATATATTCACTAAATATGATATATGCACTTGTCAAAAGCGAAATTGACTTTCGATTAAATCAAGTAACTTATCTGGATGGTTTTTTTGTCATCCACTGTATTACCCAAACCTTACTCCTTCCGACTACCATTTATTTGGATCGATGCCACACTTCCCAAATGAAAAAAATCAAAATGCGAACGATGTGAAAAGGTAGCTATTACGATACGATTTTTCATTATTTTTTAAAATATGTTGTCCACACAAATATATAACATAAATGAAACTATCGATCAAATTATAATGCTAGTAGAAATACATATATGTATGTAAATGTATTTGTTTATGACTACTAAAATGCCAATGAAAATATAATTTCACTGGTAACTAGGGATTCTGTGTCGAGACAACCCGGGAATTTATTCCCGAGAATTCAAAGATTTTTTGCTGTCTCGAGTCCCGGGAATTTAAAAATTAATAACCCGGGACTCGAGACTTTCCGAAGTGCAATTTCACAAAAATGTGTAAAGAGCGAATTTGATGTCGAGCTTAATTTATGTCTCGATATGAAGACAAGGTGGAATTCCTTATTACCCATGATCTCGAGATTTTGAAAGTTACGAAATTGCATTAGAAAATCATTAATTGATCTTGGCATCGGCCAAATTTGGAATGAATCGAACATTCACGTATTGGATAATATTTGTGAAGTACTCACTCCTATAAAACTGGCAGTTGAAGCTCTAAGTCGTCGAGATGCCATTTTATTAACTTCCGAAATTATTGTTAATTTCCTTTTAAAAAAAATATTTGAAGTCAACACAACTCTGTCGCACGAACCACCAAAATATTTCAACGACTAGAAATAAAAAATTCAACTTTAAAAAGGAATTTCAGATATTAGACTCAACTATCAAGCAAACTCCGAATCTAGAGCTTTTATTCAAATCATTGCTTACAATTAAGCCAACATCTACAGAAAGCGAGAGTTTTTTCTACATCTGGAATATTTGCCACAAAAACCAGGAACAGGCTATGTGATTCATCATAAAACGCCTTGGTGTTTTTAAAAACATATTTTTCCTTACAAAAGTAAAGGTTTTAACTTAATATTGATATAAATATTTCGATTAAAAAAATTGTAATAAATTAAATTTAAATAAATATCGAATAAAGTGTTTTTAAATTGTTTCAATAAATTTTCACCTATCGTACCTATAACACAAATAATATAAGTTATTAATAATAAATTAATTAAAGTTAATATTAATAAGTTAATTTTTTACCATAATTTTTAATACCATAATAAGTCTCGAGTCCCGGGAATCGAAAAAACCCGAGACTTCCGAATCCCTACTGGTAACACACATGCACTGTAACATACATACAAATATGATACTTAATGTGATATCACTCACTGCACATATTATAATCTTTTATATAAATAAAAAAAAAACACTATTGCTCTGGGGTTTGTATCATATTTATATAATATAATAATCTCGATTATTAGGATTAAAAAATAATTAAATATACACACATATAAATCTAAACCAAAAGTTGTATAAGTCATACAGGAACAATACGAATGAATAAAAAATAAATTTCAAAGCAATATTTATTTACCTAAGATGATACTTGATTAAATTAATTTTTTCTGTATAGAAAATAAAGAAAAACGCAAAGGGCTGGTATTTATTTCATTTACAAAAGATTTTTTTGCATCATGGAAATTCAATGTATTTTCTGTGGTAATTAAAACTTTTATATTGTGAGCACGTGATGTTTACGCTACATATTAATCTTTATAATTTTATACACTACAGAAACTGTATAAACAATGGTATTTGAACTTTATAATTTTTTCACCTGTGTTTTTATGGCTTACTTTTTAATTAATGTTCAATTTACATACATAATATTTTATATGACGCACAACGTCAACATTGCACAACGTCGCTGTGTTTAATTACATATACACTTGAATAATAATTGACATATCTTATAATAAAATAAAGTAAATACTTTTTTATTATAAATGTACACGAATATTATCATACAAAGGTAAAGTCTAAAAAAATTGATTATAAGATTGAAAAAGCTCATTTGACTTCTCGCAGAGATATGTCATCGGTTTGTTTGGAATGTTAAATTAACTTATTTTATATTTGACGTTTCAATTTAGATTATATTTTTTATGGGATATTTTATATATGAAGCATATTTTGTAGTATATATATATTTTATGAAATAAATTATTTATATCTAAATATATTAAGGTCAGATAGGATTATTTCGGTCCAAATTCAACATTTCTTTAAGGGACAAAAGTTTATTCGCTTTCAAATTTTCAAGAATAAAACTTTTAGTAAATACGAAGATCCCTTTGGGATTTTCGTACTATGCACTCAAACGGGATTCCGACCTTAGTTTTCTTAAATAAATAATTCAATTCACAGTTTTGATCTTTGATGTAACTGAATTACAACGATAATTACGGAGTTTCTGAACGTTATACACAATGTGTACCTTTATAATAAATTATCTCAGTAATAACAAACATTTATGTTTATTTTAGTAGTATAAAAGCAATACATACTTAATTAATAAAATTTTAATTGTTAATAATACATATGAGATTAAGAAAAGTTTTTATATAATTTTTTTTATAATTGCCAAATTATGATTAACTTAATTTTGTTTTGATAATAACCAGTTTTTTTATAATAGAATACAGTATTATTATTTATAACTAACTATGTCACGCAAAATTTAAATATATTATATTATTAATAATTTTTAATTGCATAAACATTATTATATATTTAATATAATAATAATATATTTAAAATGGTAAAATAACATGATATTAAAAATCCAGTTTAAAAAGCTCTTAGGAAGATTTGTAAGCAAATGTTATTATATATTGTAGATTTTTCCCAATTTTACATAAGAACATACACCAATATAATAAAGTTTTTAATGCTGTATTAAAATGAAACCACTAAATGGTATATAAAAATCCTATATAAAATGCTATATAAAAATAAAACCACTAAAATATAATTCCTTTAAAAGTAAAAAATCGATGTTTTTCGATACAGCAATAATCAGAAATGTGAATTATTATGCAGTACTAATCGATGAAAATGATTGTAAAGAATTAATATTTTTTCTATAGTAGCAATTGTTTAACTGTTAACAGTTTAACTTTTTTGTTTTATATATATTTATATATATATATATATATATATATATATATATATATATATATATATATATATATATATATATATATATATATATATATATATATATATATATATATATATATATATATATATATATATATATATATATATATATATATATATATATATATATATATATATATATATATATATATATATATATATATAAAGATTGCTTTTCCGGACTTTAGTCATCTGTGTTGATTTAGAGTGATTAGGTGTGGGGATTCCAACCAACTGCACTTTTACTTCTGAGAACATTCAAACGACCATTTCAAACATTATGAAAAGGAAATACCAACTCTACAGACAAAAAGGAGATATTTCAATGCTATTCGATTGCCTAATATCTGAAAGATTATCACCTGATTGATCATCTGATTAGCACATCCGTTCTGAAGCGTTAACCACTCGTAAGCAAGTAAGTGGTCACCTTGAAATTACTTTCACTTCAAAGCGTAAATATATTTCAAGCAAAAAACCACCATCATCATATGTATTATCAAAAAAAATAATTTATATAAATTTTCATATATCACGGATTTTGTATATAATATACCCACTTTATACACGATGTATTGAAAATTCCGATAATATTAAAGTAAAGCTAGTAAAGCGCCCTTTTTTGGGTATCTTAATAATTTATATACAATCTGTAAAAAAGATTTTTTACTATTTTAAAAACAAACAGCCCACACATTTTAGATCCTCACATATAATACATATACCACGTCGTTTACGGTATTACAAAGTTTAAGGTAACACCACTTGCAGTTAACCACACAACCTTTCGAGATAACATGCAAATAACACCCCTCCCTGACCTAGAATATCCTCCAATACAAAATATAAGTAATACGTTAATCCTCCGTTTGCGGCGAAATTGAATGAGCCAAGAACGATGGAAGGAAACTGTGGAAGGCTTCCAAGGATTTAATCACGCAGCACCAGCGGCGCTCAATCGGTAATCCCATTATGGTTATTTCGATCTGTTCGACTGGGCGGAACAGTGATTCGCAAACATTCCATAAGACGTCCAACGTGGTGGTTATCGTTTAATATTTTATATATTGCGTATATACACTATAAAGAAAAATCGCATGTTCGCGTGTTATAGTAGATGCGATTTTTCCCCATAGTGCGATTTTCGATTTCCGTGGGTGTTATTGTGAACGAATTCGGGTAAGCGCTACGTATCAAGTTTTTAACTCTTTTGAGAAAATTGCGTCTATGGATACATATAGATGAATGCGTATAGAATATAAAATAATAAATCAAGCGGGTTTGTCTGTAAAGAGTTTGTTCTTACACTTTGGATAAGGCATAAAGAAAAAGTTTAGACACAGAGTTAATTTAGTATATTTTTTGCTATAATTTAATGCATATTTCATTTTAAAAACTACAATTTACTCTTTGGATAACAGGTTTATATTTATTTTTAATTTAAATGATATAAATATGTACATTAAGTATTTTTTTTAAATGTAGTTAAATGTTTTCAACAAATTTTAGAATAAGTTTTACTCTTAATAACGTAGATCAACTTTGTTTATCGAGTCAGAAACTATTTATGTAGTACTTACATGAGTGACACATATGTAATAACTTTCATGTTTAACTTAATCATCAACCCAATATTTTCAAGTTTGATTAAAAAGAGCTTGGAAAATCTTAATCTTAAATTTAAATTCATATCGAACGGGAAAAAAATATTATCTACCTTAATGATACTAGAAAAATATTTATTTCATCTTTGTAAAATGTTTGATGCTTCGATGCAAGAAGTATATTATGTGATATTTTTTCTTAGAAGATCAACAATATAATTATAATATGGTATTCTATTTAATAAACTAGTTAGAGTTTTATTCGATTTTATTACATATGTTAGGACAGACGATGAATAGCAAGATATCTTTTTCGAGCGATGGTGGAAAAGTAGGCGTAGGGATGATGTCCGTGGGAGGTCCTCAATGGTATTGTAGGTGGCATGACAGCGGCAGTACAGCGTAGGATGATCCCTCTCTGCTTATGGAGAAGTCCATGACAATATGTTGTTCGCAGGCGGCGGGATTAAGATTAAGTATCCAGGGCTGCAAAGCTTGCTGACCAATCACAATCATCTGATTAATCACTGTTATATATTTATAATTCCGATTGATTGGAACAGATTAGGTTTTCCTAGATTTTCTTAATCTCACAGATGAATAATTAAAATAA